>NW_023425351.1:72303868-72815772 GCF_014108415.1 Molossus molossus
CGTGGGTCGGGTCCTGTAAACACATCTCTAAACCTCATAGCAACCCTGCAGCATAGATAGTTGTCATCATCCCATTTCACTGATGTGAAAACTGGCTCAGAAAAAGGAAGCGATGAGACAGAGAGCACGGCTGGAATTCAAAGCCACAATCTGTCCAACTGCACGCCTGTGCTCCCCCCAGTACAGCACTTTACCCCCCCCCAACACACACACACACACAAACAAAGCAGCACACCATTTGCCTGTCCCCCTCCTGCACTGCGCCAGATGGGCCGAGCGCTGACCTGTGTGGGCAGCTCTCAGGAACAGCTTCCTGCTTGTTGGCAAAGCAGCTGCGCACCCTGGGAGCAATTCCCCTTTAAAAAGCCCCTGCCTCCCCGGTCTGGTGAGGGCTTGCCTCCCGGAGCCACTCGCTGGGGAAGCAAAAACACACATTTCAGGTCAGGGAGTGGATCACGGAGCTGATGTCACCGGGAGACACTGAGGCCCTAGTTACTGCCCACATCATGGCACTGATTCACTTAGAGAAGCTGCAGAGAGAGAGAGAGAGACACAGGAGACCCTTCCAGGTCCAGTAAGAGGTGCCCCTGGGAGCCATGGGCTTGTCACAACCCCAGATGCTGACCCTCAAGTGTCAAGAATTGGAGACTGAGCAGGGACGAGGAAGCCGGGAGCACCTGTGTTTAAATCCCAGCTCCCCACACGACAGCCCAGGCCTGCCATCCTCAGAGCCTCACCTTCCTCATCTATAGAACGGAGAAAGGGGGCAGCAGCTGTAGAGCAGAAGGGAAGGGAAGGGGGGTGCCCCTAGGGAAGATGCCCAAAGGGAAGCAGAACAAAGGAGGGACAGTTCGAGGTACCAGAGGCAGAGTCCGGGCAGCGTAAAGAGATGAGCATAGTCCTGGCCGGTTTGGCTCAGCGGTTAGAGCGTCGGCCTGCGGTCCAGAGAGACCCGGGTTCGGTTCCCAATAAGGGCACGTACCTCGGTTGCAGTTTGTCCCTGGCCCTGGTTGGTCATGCGGGTGGCGGTCACTCGATGTGTCCTGTTCATGTCGTGTCGATGTTTCTCTCTCTCTCTCTCTCTATCTCTCTCTCTCTTTCTCTTCCTCTCTCTCCCTCCCACTCTATCTGAACAAAAAATGGAAAAATGTCCTCGGGCGAGGATAAAAAAAGAAAATCATTGAATTCTACTTTTTTACATAAAAAGGGGGAGGCTTGACTGACTCCTGGAACTTCAGCTTCAGGCTAACCGAGACCGACCTCTTGCGGACGCTCTCGACCTGTCTTTCAGCTTAGGGCCCAGCCACAGTCCTCCCCTGGTGATGGCAAAGTGGTCCCTGTTTGGGTATTTTGCAAGATGACTAGCTGTTGGAATTTATTGGTGTCTCTCTCATGATGAGTCTGGAGTTATGGGTTGTCGGGAGGAAGACCACAGACGTCAAGTACCGTTGTAACACATGGCATCAATAGTTCACACTGTCCACGTGACTTATGACGGTTGACAGTGACCTTGGTCACCTGGCTGAGGTCGAGTTTGTCAGGTTTCTCCACCATAAAGCGACTCCCCTCAGACTGTGTGCTTCGAAAGGACGTCTCTGTGCGGAGCCCACACTGAGAGAGCGTGGGGTTCCGCTGCCCGGCCACGGAGGGCAGGAGGCATCATAGGTTATTTGGAATTCTTCTGTACAGGAGACTGTCTCTTCGTCCCCTCTCGCTCATTTATTCCGTCGTTTATATCAGCCCGTACTCATGGGTGTCTATTTTTTTACTGTGGGGTTTAATCCCTCACCACTTTATTTAGTTGCTCTTTGGACGTCGTTAATGTCCACAACACTTCCACGTCGGACATCGTCCCTTCAAAACCAGGCCAGTGTTGGCACAGTTTAGAGCTGCCTCGCGGCAGAAAATCAGCCCTGGCGACACACAGACGTCTCCATGCGTGAAAAGAGCCAGGTGAGCAGCGGCAGCGGGACGAGGGTGCTGGGTCTGGGTATAAAGGCCGAACACACCTCGTGGGTCGATAATGTTCGTCCCCTCTCACCGCACCCGTGCCGAACCCCTCGGAGGTGCCGACCAGCAGGCTAACCACCAGGCTGCTCCGTCCCGGTGGGAGCAGACAAGTACACGGGCCATTACGACACAGCCGGCCAAGCTTGCGGCCGCAGAGGCGGTGTTTGGGTCGGGTCTCAAAATCAGGCGAGGTCAGGGAAGGACGTCCCCGGAGAGGGCGCAGCACAGGCAGGGTGTGAGAGGGCCTGCCCCTTGGGGAGGAACACAGGCCAGCTGAGTCACTGACAAGGCAGACGAGGTGTTTGGGGCCAGACGCCAGGCTTGAGATCTTAGGGGAGAGAAACGAAAGTGTGACGTCCGGGCTCAGCGACGAGGCTCCTAGAGCGGCAGAAAGAATCCCTGGTGGATTTACGCCCAAGTCCTTCTACAGGAAGTCCTGTCTGTAGGATTGGCCTCAGCTGTGGTCAACAGGGACACTCCTGCACAGAGAAAACATACCAGGTTGGTTCCGTCACGCGAACAGGTCCAGAGGTAGGGAGAAGAGAACCGGTACGGAGACCTCGTAAACTCAGCAGTGCCAGGCCCTTCCATGCCTCTACCCACTGTCCACGACCTCCATGCCCAGCTCGCCTCATGGTCGAAGATGGCTTCTAGAGAGCTCCAGCCACTGCTCCCACAGTCCCAGCTGCAGGAAGGAGGAGGGACCAAGTGACACACTCTCTTGAATGTCCCACCAACTACTTGCGCATACATCCTTTGGCAGGGACCACTCATGTGGCCATACCAGCTTGAAGGGAGGCTGGGAGAGGTTTTTACCCGCAAATCGCAACTCTGAAAAAAATGGGAAGAATGGAATTGAGGAGGTGACCAGGGGGCTCAGTGAGCCAAAGGGAAGCCGGAGGAGCAAACTGAACACAGGCAGGAGCAAGGGACCCCTGGGGACAGGCAAGAGACATGATGAGAGAAGGGCCTCCCTGCCCTGCCACATGCCACCAGGAATCCTTTCTTTCTTTCTTTCTTTCTTTCTTTCTTTCTTTCTTTCTTTCTTTCTTTCTTTCTTTCTTTCTTTCTTTCTTTCTTTCTTTCTTTCTTTTTATTTTTTTTAATCCTCACCGGAGGATATTTTCTCAAATATCTTCAGATAGAGTTGGGGGGGAGGTGGAAAAACATCGATGTTAGAGGGACACAGCGACTGGTTGCCTCCCGCATGACCCCAGCCGGGGTTGGGGACAGACCTCAACCGAGGTATGTGCCCTTGGCTGACATTGAACCCGCGACCCTCTGGTCCGTGGGCCGACGCTCTAACCGCTGAGCCACACCGGCCAGGGGGAGGAATCTATTCTCACAGCACTGCTTGCTCAGGATTCAAACTCCCAGAGAGGTGCATCCCAGTGGCCCGTCTACGCCGCACGGCGGCCCTGGCTGCGGGCAGGGAGGGAGAATCACTCTCCGTCTCTCTGGAGGGAGACCGAGTCCAGCCCACTTGCTGGGAGTCTCGTGGGCAGGGGCTGGCGTAGGACAGCCACAACAGACAGACCCACGGAGCCACACTCCATCTCTGAGGGGCCCGGGACCGCGAGTCCAGCTCACACTGCATCTCGTACCTGCTTCTTTTACCTTCGCTTCCACCGTCACTTCTCCCTCTCGCCTCTTAGCTTTCTCGACTCCTGCACACTCCGTTCCACCGAGGCAGGAGCCGTCCAGGAGACACGGTCAGAGCTGGAGGAAAGAGGAGCATCTAGTGAGCACCTCCTGTATACCTGCCCAGCCTGGGTGAGCTGCCATAGTCAGGGCTGAGGAACAAGGACAGACACAGGGACGTTTGAAACAAGGTATTTTAGTCCAATGAAGTGAAATGCCTTCTAAGCGCCTGTTCATTCTCTACCTACCTTTGCTTCCTCCTCTGTGACCCTCAACAATCCTGGCTACAACTGTTGAGTAATTATTAGATCCCAGCCATGTAAATTCGTATCTCTTATCATCACTTCCAAGTTCAATGTTATTATTCTCCCATTTGACGGATGAGGAAACTGAGGCACAGAGAGGTTAAGAAACTGTCCAAGGTCAAACCTTTCGCTCCCTACCACGGGGCCTCTTGTCTGGCTTGGTGTGAACCTGCATCTTTCTTTTTTTTTTTTATCCTCACCCAAGGATATTTTTCCTTTTTTTTTTCAGGTAGAGCGGGAGGGAGAGAAAGGAACAGAGAGAGAGAGAAAGACATTGATGTGAAAGGGACACATCGAGTGGCTGCCACCCATACGACCCAACCAGGGCCAGGGACAAACTGCAACCGAGGTACGTGCCCTTAGTGGGAACCGAACCCAGGTCTCTCTGGGCCGCAGGCCGATGCTCTAACCGCTGAGCCAAAACGGCCAGGGCTGAACCTGCGTCTTTATAACCTGAAACAACCCAGAAGCCAACACAATGTCATTGGAAATGCTGTCACTTTAAATGACAACTGGTCTCTGAACCTACTCTTCTGCTTTTCCCAAAATGCCCTTCATTCTTTGTCTTGAGCTATTTTCCTTTTCATCTCCCCCAGCTCTATGCTACTGCCTTTTACAGGTGGCGATCACTCCCTTTTCTTTCTCTAAAGTTATCTGGCCAAAGCGAGTGGTAGTTTATAATCTCCACCGGGTAAGTGATAGGTGTGACAACCCACAGGCGTCACACGGACTTCAGCGCCCGGGCTGGGAGGCGTGCACAAGGAGAAAAGCCTGTATCCACCCGGGGACACTCACACTACAGGTGACATCTTGTCATTCGCACTCAGTCCTTGTCAACAGTGTTGACAAGCACCCAGTGTGGTCACCCCGAGGGGAGACTGAGACCTGGCAAGCTCAGTGACTCCCCCGAGGCATCAGCAAACTAGCTAGAGGTGTGGGGCAACTGGCGTGGGGCACAACCCAGCCAAGAATGAGGGTTACCTTGTGCTGAGACCGGTGTTTGTCGAATGGCTGAACGACGGTGTTCCTAATGGCTCACTTCTCCCCACGATCGTGCACAGTGTGTAACCGTGGGCCCTCTGCTTTGGTTCTGTCTTACTTGACTTGCCTAAACTATAGACACCTTAGGATCAGAAATGAGGTGGCTGGAGCTCCCCAAAGTTGATGTTCTCTGTCTGCAACGGAGAGCGTCATACGGCTCACTCATGGGTGGTTCTGGACACCATGCAGAGGGACGAGCTGGCGTCTTGTCCACTGTGCATGGGGCCAGCACTGACTCTCGTCTGATAGGAGACACTTAAAGTGTCTGCTGGGTGGAGTGCACAGGAGTTAGCAGCAGCCGTCTCATGTAACCCATGGCCACCGTCTGTCATCCACCTAGAGCGTCCTGGACGCTCACCTTCCACCGACAGGCTTTCAGACACCTGGGTGAAGAGAGACACGCGTCTAAGTAGGCAGCCCAGAGCCAACTCCAGAAGGGATTAGACTCCGGCTCACCTGGGCTGGTAATTACCACCTGGAAAAATCCCCAGTGACTCAGCTGTGTGGAGATGCCGTCTGTGCCTTGGGGACAGGAAAAGACCTGGGACCTTGGCAGCCCCGACAGGCCGGCAGCCCTCTGGCTCCTGGTGGGAAGTCAACGTGGTTTTTCTTGCCGCACAGGAAAAAAACACGCACCCGGCTCCGCAGCTGCCGCTCCCGCCCACGGCACGTCACCCTCCTCAGCCTCGCGCTCTTGGCCTGTCGAAGGACTGGGAACTCGGGGGAGCTCCCAGGTGGCCCTTCCACTTCTGAAATCCTATGACTGCACAAAAGGTGACATCGAGTCTCCTGCAGGCTTTAGCGGTGCTCGTAGGAGCTCCCCAAGGCCAAGGGCCAAGCCTTGCTCTCACACAGACGGCAAAGCTGCCGTGAGGATACAGCCAAGAAACCGTTTGTTCTGCTCCGAGATGGGACTTTAGGAAAAGCCCCTCGCCTCCCACAAACTGACTGTGGCCGCAGGCAGGGTTCAAGGACAAACATGTCGCAAGGCGCTGGGCGTTCCGGCCCAGCTGAGGTTTTCTGAGATTAACCAGAGCCCACACCGGCCCGCAAGCAGGCCTCAAAAGGCCACCTGGACGAGGGCCTGCAGCAAAGGACAGTGAGTGGGACCATGGGGGGCAGGCGTCCACGAGGGAGGGGCTGTGGGAAAGGCCTTCGATTTCAACCCAGCGGAACCCTGTGTGCGGATCACCGCCGAGCCCCCTGGCTGCGAGCGCTGGCCTGCGTCCGAATGCGCGGACTTGTTTGTGTCCCTCAAGAGAACACGGGGCCGGAGAGCTTGGGGTGTGTCATCTGCATTTTCTTTCTGTTCACCCATGTGCCAAGTCGAGGCTTCTCCTTCAAGCAAACACACTTGTTTGCCTGGAAGGGTCAGGAAGGAGGAACGGTGGTCCAGGGTAACCCCACGCACCTCGTGGATGCCCACTCTTATGTCATCCCGGAGGGGGCATGAGGCCTGGCGCCTCTGCCCGCAGCTGCCTCCTTCCCGTCAATAAATCAGCCACAGGTGTGGCTGGAGCACCGCGACGTGCGAAGGGCAGGCCAGGTGCTGGGGCAGGACAACGGAGCAGAAGTGACTCAGGCTGGGGCTGCCTGTGAGGGATGCACAGGGGCCAGCAGTGCCCGAGGCCTGCCTGTGGCCGGGGAGGTGCTGGCTGATTCCTGTTGTCATTCACTTCTCCACTGTCCCCCCGCACCGATGAGCCCCACAGCTGGGCCTCTGACAGGCTTCTGCCCAGAGTTCCAGACTAGGGTCCAACGGGCACACCAAGCTCACTGTACCCCAAACGGAAGCCCTCCCCTCCCACCAGGCTGCCCTTGCTCCTGGAACCTGGGCCTCTTCACAGCCTGTTCCCGGCTCCCCATCGCCACCATCCCCTCCACGCCCCTTACCACTCCCTGTCAATTCTGCCACAGGCCTTCTCTAATCCATCCTGCTGTGCCCATGCCCTGGGGGTCACCCCTTGGGCCCCAGGGCCACCCATTCCCACCCTGCCCGAGGCCTGGGTCTTCGTGTCTCCCCGACTGTGAGGGCTAGATCACATCCGTCCAGTACATTCCTTGTGGGCTCAGTTCTTAGGGCCCCTGTCTGCTGCTTGTGCCCAAACCATTGTTGTGGCGCGAGAGAACCGAGAGACCACCAGGGCCAAATTAAAGCCAAATAGAGAGCAAAGCCGGCCAGCGACTGATCCCAAATTCTCGGAGACCAGCCCTGGGGCCTGCAAATGTTGTGGCGCGACAGAGTCAAAGAAAGACCACTGGAGAATTGAAGTCCAAATAAGAGCCATGTATTAGCTGGCCGGAGTCTGATTCCAAACATCCCTGTGACAGAGTCTTTGGAATCGGCCCCGATGTGCTTTATCACATGCCTTTCATACCTTACAGAAAATAGGACCTTCTTGATATAATGCCCAGGGCCACAGCAATGCTGTACAGAATTACTTTGCCTTACGGATAACAGGAACACCCAGGCTCACCCAGGAGCACCCAGTCTGTTATCTCAGGTATTTGAAGGTACACCGGGTCACACTTAGCCCCGAGCTGCACAAACACAATGCAAGCCTGATTCCTTGAGATTGTGGGGAGGTCGAGTCTCTGACTCAAGACCTCCAGGCTCCGTGGACTCTGTCAGACACGTAGCTGGCTCCCAACAATTTCTTGGTTCAGGGACTATTCCAACCCACCGAGGTTATGTTGACCAAACAGGTTCAGCTAGAGGGCACACAGTGACCTTCCCAACCATTAGTTATGGGGTATAAACGTGCCAGCACACAGCCAGCGCCGGGCCCTCTCCTGCCCCCACCTTGGGCAGAGCTGGTCCTGGGCGGGGTTCCCTTTTATGCCGGCCACCTGCCAAGTCACCGCATCTCCCCGCAGACCCAGGAGCCCCACCCTCTGCCCCATCTTCCTCCTCCTTCCCTCAGCGACAGTCGCGCTGTGCACGCCTCAGAGGCCGAAGGCTCCCGGGGCCGGGGCTGCTGGACGGTGTGGTGGGGAGCCTGCCTCCCCCCTCATCTGGCTGCTTCTTTCCGGAGCTCTGGAGCAGGCCCTGCGAGGACACCTCCCCAGCGCACGCCCAGACACTCCTGAGACAAGGGTGGCGATGAACACCGTCACCTCCACCACGTCAAGTCTGCACCCCGACAGCAGAGCGATGCCAAAGCCCAGTCCCTTCCACAGCAAAGGGACGGCTCACGGCCATCGCAGCTGCCTTCCTCCCCGGAACCACGGTGCTCTGGAGGTGTCCACATGCAACTGGAGTGGGTGGGGGGAGGGGCGAGCACCTGCCTGTGAACCCCAAGCCACTGTTTCCTCCAGGTGGGACCCCGGCAAGTCACCTAAGGCTTCTGAGTCCCTGCTGCTTTATCTGAAAAGTTAGCGATACTCCCTTAGAAGACGGCGGCGAGGATGCGGCGATGGTGCCCAGTAGGGTTTGATATGGTGGCCATGGGTGTCCTTGGTCTATAGGCATACTCCCCACGGTCCCTGCCCCCACCCCACCTCCATCCGGGAGTCTGAGATAAGGAGCTGGACAGCTGTGGCCTCTGCACCCCTTCCTGTCTGAGTGGGGAGCCGGGAGGGGGCAGGCTCCACTCCGACCCCTCCCCTGGGCCGCCCTGCCCGCTGGTCACAGCCTAGGTGGAGGAGGGTGATTGCACACAGGCCCTGGCATGCCTGGGGCGGGGGCACACTGAATTCTCACTGGGGCATCTGATGGCGGCTGTGAGTCATGCCTTCCACTCGAGTTCAGCCTTACCCGTAACAAAGCCACTCCGTGGGTGTCCAGGGCCTTCCACCTGTGGGCTGGAACCCAGGAGGGACAGGCGAAGCCCTGTCTACATGGCAAATGGTCGCAGAGCATTTATAAGCACCGGGCCCTATTCTGGGCATTTTACTCACTGTGACCTATTTAAATTCATGACCGCCTGAAGAGGGAGTGACCGCCACTACCCCTGCTCGTAGCTGAGGGCCAGAGAGGGGACTGGCCCTGGAGCCACAGCTCAGGAGGGGCACGGGCCGGCCCTGGGCCCAGCTCCCGGTCCCTGCTCCAGCCCCTGCTGCAGGTCTGCTCCGCAGTGGGCTCTGCAGCCCTTCCTCCAGGCCACAAGCCTGCGGGCGTGAAACACCCCAGGCTTGTCCTCCTATTTTAAGAGCAAGCAGTGGCTGGGAGGAAGCAGATAAGGAGCATGTGCTTCCCAAGGCCAGGGCCCGGCACACCCTCCCATCGGCGTGGACCAGGGTAACTGCGCCGCAGATGGGGGGGCCTGGAAGAAGTCCCAGGGGTGCGTGGGGGTGGCTCCCTTCTGGTCTGCAGGCCTGCAGGCGGAAATTACTCACTGGACATCAAAATACGTGAGCCACTGAAAACAAATGTAATAAACACGTGGAGACACACCAGGAGAGGAAAAGGGAAACGGGGCTCCAAGCCCAGGACAGACGGCTGCTGAGCCCGTGGGCCCTGCAAGGACGCGGCCCTAATGCACACGGAGCCGGAGGAGCTAATCAGCGCACACGCCGCGTTCTCCTCCATAACTGATGTAAATGCAGTGAGCAAGGGGGGGGAGGGGAGGAAGTGCCGCCTGGCCTTGCACCCCCGGAGAGGGCTCCGCCTTGCAGGTCTCATAGCCCCGCCCCGCACCAGCTCCGTGACCTTGAACCTCTGAACCCAGCTTCTCCCTCTGGGTTGAAGGGCCTGCTGGCATGTGGCAGCAGTTCTCGGGCAAGATCGGCCATCACCGTGGTCACAAGCTGTCCCTTCAGGCCTGGAGGGTGCAGCCCAGGAGCTGGTGGGCGGGGCGATAGAATCCAGTTAGACCAGCGGGGGGAGAAATGTTTCCACCGGGGCCTCAGGCTCCCTGGTCACCTGAACCAGTCTGGTCCCCAGAACGTGCTGGACGACGCCTCGCAGAGACTGCCGTGAGCACCTCTGTGGACCGGCCGGGCCTGACCGCGGTGACCACCCCCCCGGGTCAGGGCCACGCTGCAGGAGGCAGGCGCCCAGGCCCAGGCCGGGCCCAACCTGTCTGGGCAGACAAGGGCAAGCGTAGCTGGAGGGCTGGCTCGCTGGACATGTGACCGGTGCAGTCACAGGGTGCCTGTGCTTGGACGGAAGGCTTATGACTTCAGCTCAGTGCCCCGCAGTCACCACCTTATTTATTTATTTATTTATTTATTTTTTTATCCTCATCCGAGGACATTTTTCCATTTTTTGTTCAGATAGAGCAGGAGGGAGAGAGAGGAAGAGAGAGAGAGAGAAACATCGATGTGAAAGGGACACATCGAGTGGCTGCCACCCGCACAACCAACCAGGGCCGGGGACAAACTGCAACCGAGGTACATGCCCTTAGCGGGAACCGAACCCGGGTCTCTCTGGACCGCAGGCCAACGCTCCAACCGCTGAGCCATACCGGCCAGGGCTGTGGTCACCACCTTAACATTCCCAATAGTCTGTGTGTCATAAGTTAAGTCCAGGGACCATGAAGTACCCTTGGGGGGACTTGAAGCCTCAGCTCACATGGGGTCCCACCCCCATCATCTCTGGGCCTCCCTGTCTCCCAGTGCCCTGGGCCCCATCCGACCTCACCCTCCCTGTCCCCACCCTGGGACAGGCTACCCTCCGGCGGGTGGGGCATGGTAGAGGTTGTCCCCACCCTTGGCTGGCGGTACCACAGCAGCTTCCTCTGATCCTAGTACCGGAGGTCTCACCCTTTGGGGGCCGCCCGCCCATGGCTAGGGCGAGGCCAGGGGAGAGGAGATATACCTTGTCCCTGGCTGGAGTGTTACATTTGCATTTTGCCTTGAACTCTGCGAATTATACAGCTGGCCCTGTGTGGCTGGGGCAGTACAGAGGAGCCATGACCTTATGCACTGCTCCGGGTTGTCCCCAGAAAAAGAGGATGGCTCTCCAGGGCCCCTTTGCCTCTCCCCAGGGCGGCACGGAGACCAGGTGACTCATCCCACGAGATTCTCAGCGTCCGCCTGGAGCCAGCCCCGCTGATGGCCTCCGGCAGAAGGACGTTTCTGGAGGAGATGACAAAGGGCTTGGACCTCCCAGGAAGAGCGAGGCTGCCTCAGGCTGGAGGAACGGCATCTGCTGAGGGTCCTAAGCTTGAGCATCTTGATGTCCCGGGAGGACCCCCTGGAGGAGGCGGCACCCGAGCTGGGGTGGCAGAGTGAGGGCGTTCCAGGCAGGGCAGCCCAGGGCAAAGGTGCTGAGGCCGAGAGAAGAGGGTGCTGACCACAGCACCCAGCAAGCAGTGGGGCACAGCGCACATTCGTCAGGGTCCTGCACACCTTCCCTCCCACAGGGTTCTGTCGCAGGTGCCCCTCAGAGCTGGGTGCCCTGACCTCACCAAAGCCCAGCTGGTGACCAGCCTAGGGACCGGCTGCGGTGACCTGGCCACACCTGAGAGCCAGGAATGTGGACTGAGAGATATGGAGAGGATCCTGGGCTTGGTAGGGAAGGGGAGTTAAAAAGATGCTGAGGTGGGGGTGGGGGGCAGGATGGCAGTGAGGTGGTAACGTTAGAGGTCACCAGCGAGTAAGCGAAAGCACTGAGCGGGGGCTCCTGGGGGAAGAGCCCTCCAGGTGGGGGTGGGTGAAGGCCTGGCCTTCCCTGACGCCCCTGGCTCTCGAGTCCCATCCTGGCCCCAGTCCTGGGGTAACCCGAGCAAGGCCCCGTCCTGTGACCTGGGCCCCCAGGACCCGCCCGTTCTCCACGTGGTCCCCAGTCCCAGTGCCCACCCGAGCCACCGGGACGCGTTCACGCTCCCTGCGCACACGGGACCTCACGCAGCTCGTTTCGGACGCTGCAGCGTTATAGGAAAGCGTGACAGGCCCTGTGACGGCGAGGGCTCTGGTGGGGGTGCACGGGGGTCAGGAGGCAGCCACCGTGTTGGTCGGCGAGCAGCGTTTGGCCAGGAGCACTTACAGTGACTTCAGGACAGGAAGTGGCTAGAAAATGTTCGCCGTGGTGGCTGCCACCACACGCAGGGAGATGGAGGCCCCGTGCCGCAGGACCATAATGACGGACGTCTCAGTGCGCCTTGCCCACGGCGTGCCCCACGCACGAGGGAGTCCCACCTGGGCTGTGTTCTCCGTTCTCTGTCTGACGCCCCTGCCCCCGGCCTGTGCCGCTGAGGCCTTAGCCTGCTTTGCACCACCCCTGCCCAGGCACACCCTCTCCCCGTATGGAGCCAGCAGGGCCTCTGCCCTGCTCCCCAGCCTCCACAACACAGGTGGACGCCCCAGCGGCTCCCTCCCTCCTCCCCGGTCTCCCTGCAGTCTTCCCACACCGTGTTCCCAGGCTCAGGGTGAGCGCGCTCGAAGCTCAAGAGATACACCATGTCTTCTGCGTACACACAAACACCATGGCAACGGCAACCCCGAGACAACAGCAGAGAAGCCGGATGACAATCTCCAACCCAGGGAACCGACCATCTGCGAGGCCAAACGCCCCAGATGCTGCCTGTTCTGAATGCTCGTGGGAACCCGGCTTAGCAGGTGGCAAAGGCCACGGGAGTGGCACAGAAGTGGGCAGGCGACATGGGAAAGCCCTCGAATGGGCATGTTTCTGACCCAGCGCGACCAAGACAGGGAGCAGCAGGGACCAGATGTGAGCCAGCAGGCAAGGGGGCACTTAGCAGGGGCACCTTAGGTCACGGAGCGGGAGGGTTCTCCACCTGCAAAATGGTCTAGGTAGTGTATACCCATGATTCCATTTTCTTTTTCTTTTTTTATCCTCACCTGAGGACATCTTTGCATTTATCTTCAGATAGAGCGGGAGGGAGAGAGGGAGGAAAAAAGAGAGAAACATCAATGTGAGAGAGACACATCGAGTGGTTGGCACCCAGACGACCCCCCTGGGGCCAGGGACAAATTGCAACGTGCCCTTAGCGGGAACTGAACCCGGGACCCTCTGGTCCACAGCCCGACGCTCCAGCTGCTAAGCCAAACCGGCCAGGGCCCGTGATTCCATTTTCAAGCTCATCAAGAAGTCTCCTTTCTGTAGAGGCAAAAAATCTGTGCACATTTGAATCAAAAGCCCCTATCCATTTAACCTCCGGGGTGTGGGTTCACACAGGTTATAACAATCGCACTGGTCTTCCGACGGAGGACACACCATGCTGGGCAGGCTCTGTGCTGGGCCCTTCATGTGGGCTGGCTCAGTCACTCTGCAGCAAGCTTAGGAGGAGGCGCCGTGGTGACCGTATCTCTGAAGATGAGAAAGCATGCTAAGAGGTGTTACGTGTGTGTCCAGGGTCATCGAGGTCCTGGGAAGAGGAAGAAGGAACAAAGCAGGTCCGTCCTGCTCCAGGGAGTGAATTCTTGACCTTCAAGTCACTAAGGGGTGAAGACAGCCTGAGGGGTGCCCTGTGTGGACCAAAGAGGGGTTCTGTGGCAAGCAGCCTTGCCGGTGATCGGACCATGAATCCCTGCCTGGGCAGGTCACGCCTGTGACTTCTCAGTAAAAGGTTTATCTTTGCCCTAAGCAAGCCCTGTCCCTTGTCCTTGTGCATCTAGGTGAGCACACCTTTGAAACAAGGGGCAACCGCCCTGGAGGGAGCACATGACCTAAACTCTCCTGCTGTCCCATCCAGCCCGGCTCCCCCCACCTCCAGGTCACCTTCCCCACGGCCCCTCCTTCATCTCAAGCGCGCACTGTCATCCTCGGGAGCATCTGAGATCTTCCCGGCAGTGCGGCAGCCTTGACTCCCTCACAGGCACTCAGAGAAACTGCCTCCGCGTGCGGACCGTCCTCACCTGGCAGAGGGGTGCGGGCACCCCTCCGTCACTGTCGCTCTCGGCTGTGTCCTTCCTGATGCGGGCTCTGGGGCCTGCTGCCCCTTCAGGGTGCTCGGCAGGAGCTATGCAGGTGCGGGGCCCAAGCGTCCTCTGAGTCATGGCAGGTTCACTTCGGCTGCGAGTTTTGCATGAAAAAGCCAAGGTGTGGGCCTAGGTGCTCAGAGCCCCTCCCCCGCAGGGCTGCTCCGGGTCACGGTTCTGCGCCCTGCCGCTTGCGTTCGAACTTCCTCCCAGCTCTGACCACCGACCGCAGACGGCACGTGTGCTGACAGCGCTTCCCTTTGAGATTACAGGTCTAGGCGGCCCAGGGAAGCCCTGGTCTGAGCGGCCGCAGCTGGATCAGCCACCGCCCAGATGACCTGGGTCAGCATGGCTTCTGTGACTCTCCCAGCCTCTGCCTTCCAAACCGGCCCCCTGGCTGGACGTGGAGTCAAGTTGACCAGGTTTCTGTCACCCACTTGCAGCTCCTGACCTTGGAGTGGGTCTCGGTGTCTGCACAGTGTACATGTGTCTCCAAAGCTGCTGTCACAGTGACCATGGCTGGTGACGTAACACAGCGGAAGTTCATTCTCCCATGTTCCTGGAGAGCAGAGTTTCAAAGTCAAGGTGTCACCAGGGCCTCATTCCCTCGGGAGGCTCTAGGGAAAGACCCTGCCCCTTCCAGCCCCTGGTGGCTCCTGGCGCTCTTGGCTGGTGGCTGCATCCCTCCAAGCTCTGCCTCCATCACCACGTGGCCCCTTTTCCGTGTCTTCCTTTTCTAAGGACACCTATCGTTGTGCTTCCGTCTCACCTAAATCCAGGCGGATCTCGTCTCGAAGTCCTTAACCTACTCTGCCAAGACTTCTTCCAAATAAGGTCACACTCACAGGAACTGGGGGGTCAGGACTTGAAGGTATCTTTTGGGAACACACTTCTGTTCCCCACACATGGGGACAGTGACCTGACCCAACCCATGGTTGGGGCAGGAGGGCGAAGCGAGAGAGAGAAGCAGAGGGCTGGAGGCCACCTACAATGGCCGGGGGAGGGGCAGCCCCACCCCAGAGAGCTGGCCTGGGGGCTCACCACCCGCATGGCTGCCGGTGCTGGAGGGCCCACGGCCTCTCCTCATTTCTGTCTGAGCAGCAACACCCCCAGCTCCACGGGGGGGAGGGGGGGCAGGGCTGCCTCTTACCTGCCCGGCTGTGCAGCAACCCCTCACCCAGCTCTCCTCTCTAGCCTCCCGCCCTCGGCCTAAATCCCAGCTGGCTGCCCCCTTTCTCCTCGCTCCCTTGCCGTCCATTGTTCCTGTGCATCTAGAGGAAGAAGGAACAAAGCAGGTCCGTCCTGCTCCGGGGAGTAAATTCTTGACCTTCAAGTCACTAAGGGGTCAAGGCAGCCTGAGGGGTGCCCTGTGTGGACGGAAGAGGGGTTCTGTGGCAAGCAGCCTTGCCGGTGATCGGACCATGGATCCCTGCCTGGGCAGGTCACGGCTCCCGACTCCAGCCCATGGCCTTCTCTCGCTCCAAGCAGAGGGTGATAGCCATCTACTGGGCACCCTCTTGGGAGGACCCCACACAGGAGTGAAGGGGGCAGAAAGGCACCCCTCTAGAGCCTCCGCCATGGAGGGACTATGGCCACACACATGGTCACTAGCGCCTAATGACATCCCTGCACAGGTGAGCCTGGGCCTGCCTCCTCCCCAGGTCCTCCACCCTCAGAATGAGCACATGTGCACCCCCTCCCTGGAGAAGTGCCCCCCAGCACACCCCCGGAGGGTTCTGTGCAAGCCCAGCGTGTACCCCCGGCTCCTTCCTGGATGGTTACCTTGAATGTGGGGTGAGCAGAAGCCCATCTGGTTCTGAGTCAGAATTCTGCAGCTGCTCTCACTGCCACTTGCCCGCCCCAGGCCCACATTCGGTCCTCACCTGCCTCCTGACTCAGTTTCCTATTGATCCGGGACACGGAGTCAGGCGGTGAGATTAATGGGCACCCGCAGCCACCCACATGGGGCTTCCCAGTGATGTGGGCTTGTCTCTGTTTTCCCTGGGACGGCCATGGGGCAGCGAAGGGCAGTGGGGCTGGGATGACACAGAGTGCCCTGATGCTCGGTGATCCCCGTGACACACGGCCCCCCTTCCAGAGAGGGAACAGGTGGCCCCAGGCTCGGGGGGCACGGCCTGTGACTGGGACGCTGAAGGCATGTTCTCCTGATCCTGTGTGGTGACCTGACCTCCAGCCTCCAGGCCTTGAGGGGTGTGGGGAGGTGGCCGCCCCTCGGTGGCCCTTGGTGCCCAGGGCTGGGGTGGCGGATCTCCAGGACTCCCTCCTGCCTGTCCTTCCAGCCCCTCGGCGCCCCTCCGCCGGAAGCCCTCCCCCGGAAGTGCAGATCTGGCTATTGTTTGGCATTTCCTTCTTGGCAGAGGGCCCTGGCTCCTGAGCTGCGGCCTCCTGGCCTCCCCCGCTGCCCAGCCGCCCAGGGGCTGGGCTCTCAGGGGCCCCAGGGCCGATCATCGCAGTCACTGCGGAAGCCATCCGTCAGCCAGTCGGTCAACACACACTGCTGGGGCCCGAGATAACGGGACTCGGTGACTCGGTGACTCGGTCCTGCCCTTGAGGTACGGGTGTGGTGAGAGACTGAGCCAGACCGCTCAGAACCACCCGACGCCCTCCAGCTGGTCCTTCCTGACCTCACCAAGGAGAGTGAGAGACAGATAATGAGACTTGTACCTGTGGTCAAATACGGTGACACAATTGACCATTGTAACCATTTCTTTCTTTTTTTTAATCTTTACCCGAGGACATTTTTTTATTTTGTTCAGACAGAGCAGGAGGGAGAGAGAGAGAGAGAAACATTGACGTGAAAGGGACACAGGGAGTAGTTGCCACCCTCACGACACAACCAGGGGGCCGGGGACAAACTGCAACTGAGGTACGTGCCCCCAGCGGGAACCAAACCCGGGTCTCTCTGGACCGCAGGCTGATGCTCTAACCGCTGAGCCAAACCAGCCAGGGCCATTGTAACCATTTCTAAGTCATGCAAAGAATATCCACATTGTTTTTGTTTGCTTGTTTTGTTTTTGGTACGTGCCCCTAGCAGGAACCAAACCCAGGACTCTGGTCCGCAGGTCGACACTACAACCGCTGAACCAAACCGGCCAGGGCTTTTTTTTTATAATATCCACATTGTTATGCAATCCACCTTCCATTTCCAGAACTTTCTCCTCTTCCCAAGTGGAAACCGTCCCATGAAACACTAACTACGCCATGGCTGCCGCAGCTTCCGGCACCCAGATGCTCCTCTCGCTGTGAACGTGACCCCTCTAGCTGCCTCTTACACAGAGCCCGCAGTGCCCGTCCTGTTGTGACTGGCTCATCCACTTGGCACATCCTCAGGGCTCCTCCAGGTGGTAGCAGGTGTCAGAATCTCCCTCACTGTGAAGACTGGATACTATCCCTCCACACGGCTGGGCGTCGGCTGTTTGTCCGTCCATCAGGCCGTGATCACTGGAGTTGCTCTCCCCTCTGGCTGTTGTGATACCGCTGCTGTGAACACGGGTGTGCAGATAACTGTGAGATTCTGTGTTCAGTTCTTCTGAGTGTGTACCCTGGAGCTGGATTTGCTGGGTCACAGACGGAGACCGAGAGAAACAGGTACAGACAGACAGACAGAAACACAGAGACAGAGAGACAGTGAGACACAGAGGAACAGACAGATGAAACAGATGGAGAGATGGAGAGAGAGAGAGAGGCGGAGAAGGAGGAAAAGAGAGACAGGGAGAGACAGACAGACAGACAGGTGCGGGGACAGTCCGAGAGTGGGAGGGTCCGCTGCTGCTCCAGGCGATGGGCAGTGGGCCAGCGACTTTCTCCGAATCCCGTTAGACAGCCTGGCTGGAAGGTGCTGGGATTCCCAGCTCCCTGGCTTGTTAAGCTATGGAAAGGCCTCCCCGGGCCCCCAGGGTGGGGGCAGGGTTCCCACTCAAATATATCATGTGATGACAAGTCATTTGGCCCAAAGAACACAGCCTGGAGAAGCCCGGCTTGTTCCCACATCAGCAGCAGCCGTCGAGTGAGAACTGTCTTGTGGTTGAGGTTGGTTTGGGTGGTTTCCAGGGAAGTTCAAGTCGCCCTGGCTCGAGAGAGGCGCTCACGCCTCCGTGCGCGTGCGCATGCGTGTGTATCGGGTGCGTGTGTGTGGTGTGAATGTGTGTGTGCCGCTGTTCGTGGCTCAGAGTGGATGACAGCTGTGACCCTCACCAACGTGGGTGCTGACGACTTCTGTTTATATAGTGGTGCTGTCCTGTGTGTTCCACGGTGATGACCCATCTGCACATCGCAGCCCCGGGATGGGCGCTGCTCGTTTGTGGCGGAAGAAACAGCGTACCCAGGCAACGCCGTGGCACCGCGCTAGCATGCGGTGCAGGACTCACACGCCAGCCCTGGGGTCCGAGCCCTCTGCTCCTTCTTCTGCTCGCCACAGACACCTGCCCGGAAGTCTGTTTCACTGTGAGTGACAGACAGGCGCCCCTGGCTCTCTGGGGAGACAATGTGATTTTCCTGTGACGAGGAAAGACCCAGCCCTCTAGAAGAACACTGAGCACCAGACTGAATCAGAGGGGAACCCTAGAAGGCTGGCTGGAGAAGGTGTGCCATAAACTGGTCTGTGGGCCAGTTAGGATTTCCATCAGCTACACATACCAGCAACCAACCGTAGTGGCTCAACCAGCAGGGGTTTATCTTTCTGATAAAACCAGAAACCTGGGAGGAGGCAGCCCCTTGAGAGGCGGTCACGGATGGGGCCCCTCTGGCCTCCGGCTCCACCATCTGTAGAGGCTGGCACTGTGCTCCCCGCAGCAAGCGTGGCTGCAGCTCTAGGCTTTGCCTTTGCAGCCCAGCAAGGGGAGGGGAGGTGACGGTCAACAGCAGAAGTCAGCGGGGTCAGCACAACCCCTCAGGAGCCGGGGCAGTCACCTTCTGAGCTGGTCCCAAGGCCACCCTCCCTGCAGAGGAGAGTGCCACCTGGCCCCGGGCCCCGGGGCACCACCAGGGCTATCTCAGGAAGGCAGAGGGGCGGCAGGGTCATGGTGAGGGCACTGAGCTGGGTCCTGTGAGCTGGGTAGGGACTCAGTGGTCGGCAGTGGGTGAGGAGGGGAGCCCAGATGAAGGCAGAGGGTGGGGTGTGCAGGTGACTCCCTGGGCACACACTGTGGTGGGAGGGATGAGCATGTCTGTGTGTGGTTGTGTGTGCATGCGTGCACACATACGAGTGTGTACACGTGTGCCATGCATGCTGCTGTGAGGTGACAGTTACGATGGGGCAGGGAATGAGCTTGGCGGTGAAGGCCTGAAGTTCAGATTGCTCTCATTTTGAGCGCCACTGACCAATGCATGGGAGGGGCCTCCGTGGGAGTCAGGGAGGGGCCAGGAGACTGGTGAGGGGCTGTGCAGATGGGGGAGGGCAGAGCCACAAAGTAAACACGGTGACATTCTCAGCAATGTGGCCCTGGGCAGGCCCACCCCGAGCCTCTCCACGGTGCCATGGAGGCGGGATAGCCTGGGGGCTCGCCAGTGGGCTGGGGCGCAGCTGCCAAGGTCCCACCGCAGCCCGACCCCTTGGTGCCTGTCCAGTCACTGAACCGTCTGTGCCTCGGTCTCCTTGTGCGCACAGCGGAGGGAAGACCCTGCCAGCACGTGGGCGACGCTGCAGGTGAGCGAGCAGAGTGCGCGTGAATGAGTCATGGGCACGTGCCCACAACGCAGGTAAAGGCCCGGCTGCGCCCGCGGCTTCCCCAGAGCTGCTCCCGCGCAGACCCCGCCACACACCCTCCCGCCTGGGGGACCAGCGGGCACCCCTGAACAGCGGGCCCCTGGCCAGAATGCCGGGAAGTCTGTCCCCAGAGCCATTCCCACGCAATCCCAGGGGCGGGCCCAGCGCTCTGGCACCCGGAGCCGGCTTCGCCCCGTGCTCTGCTTCTGTGGGTCCCAGGGGCCTGTGCTCCGCGGGGACTCAGGTCCGAGTGGGCGGCACTTAGCTCGCTCTGAGCCCCCAGTGAGCCTCCACGCCTGTGCTCCCAGCCCCTGC
Organism: Molossus molossus; assembly: GCF_014108415.1. Lineage (NCBI taxonomy): Eukaryota > Metazoa > Chordata > Mammalia > Chiroptera > Molossidae > Molossus > Molossus molossus. Next base: position 72,323,732 of record NW_023425351.1, read on the forward strand.
CTGCCGTCTGTCCGTGAGCGCCCTGTACCCCGGTCACCAGTGGGGGCGCCAGAGCCTCGGCTGGGAGCGGGGTTCATGGGAGACCCTGTCTGCCTGGACGGGAGGCTCTGATGCTCTGGGGGACACAGGCATTTATTTACACATTGTGTCGTCACGTCTGCTCCCAGCAGTGACAGGTCTGCTTACGTCCGAACAAACCTGCAGAAACCAGCTGTGAAACAGGCTGGAGGAAATACAGAACATCTACCTGAGAGGTGGTCTTGAGAGGAACGAAGGCCACATGGAACCGAGGGGCGACGAGCCTAGAAAAGGAGACACAGGAGGAGGTCGGCCGGACGGGGGCCCCTTGCCCCTCGGGCACACGCTAATCAAAGCGCGAGACCCACAGGCTGGACGCTTAGCCCACCCTGGCGTGGTGTTTGCAGCCCCACGGGACTGGGGTTCAGGGCTAGCCAGGCGGCCGCCCCTGGGAGCCCCGAAACAGGAAACCAAAGAGAAGGGAGTCCGGCATTCTGTGCGGCTTGCCCTCAAGATGTTGGCTGCGTCGGAGCTGTTCGGGGCCGAGGGGCCAAGAAGCCAGGGAAAGTGGCTGCTGAGAGACTACGGTGATAAGCCGGGCTTCTGGCAATCTCAAGATGCCGAAGGAAAAGGAAACTGGGGTGCAGAGCCAGCCAAGGAAGACAGGCCTTTGTCGGAGCACCCCGTGTTCAGCCGAGACCCTGCTGTCTGTGTCTAGGTTAAGGTAAGTCACTAACCGCCCGGCCAGTGTGCTCAGCGCGCCGTCCCATGGACTGAGAGGTCCGGGTTCGATTCCCGGTCAGGGCACATGGGTTGCAGGCTCGATCCCCAGAAGGGGGCGTGCAGGAGGCAGCCGATGGATGTATCTCGCTCACATCGATGTTTGTCTCTCTCTCCCTGCCTCTCTCTCTAAAAAACCAATAAAAACATGGGCATATATATATGGTAAGTCACCGACAGGCCAGTCCTCACGGAGCCGGGATGCAGTCCCGTTCCTCTCGGTTCTTCACTGGTCCCAAGTGGTTCTGCCCCGTGCTCACTTCCAGCCGAGGAAAAAATCAAACCCTCTCTGGAGGAATGTAGACTCCTCCAAAGGTTTTTTTTTTTCAAACACGAAGTCTGGCATTAAATAAAAAACCCTGGCCACTTTGGCTCAGCAGTTAGAGTGTTGGCCCACAGACCGAAGGATCTCCAGGGCGATTCCTGGTCAAGGGCACGTACCTGGTTTGCAGGTTTGACCCCTGGCCCTGGTCAGGGTCGTGCAGGAGCCAACCGATCCATGTGTCTCTCCCACATCCATGTTTCTCTCTCTCCCTCCCTTCCACTCTATCCAGAAATCAATGGGAAAATATCCTCGGTGAAGATGAACTAAAAAAAAAACAAACAAAAACTAGGCATATCAAACAGAGCCAATCAAAAGAAACTGAACACAAAGCAGAACCAGAAACCCAGACAGTAGAAACAAACCCACAGGTGATGCAAATACTGGATTGAAATACGATGAAAACATTTGCCATGGAGGCATCAACAGGGAGCATTTCTGAAAACTAGAACTTACAAAAATGAACCAAGTGGAAGTTATAGAACTAAAACCACATACTACGTAAAACGAACGGCTCGACAGAGGGTCTCGCGGCAGATTAGACACAGCAGAAAAGAGGACTCACGAGCTAGAAGTTAGCTTTGTCGAAAATGCTCAGACTGAAGCATGGAAAAACCTGGGATGAAAAACACAGAAAAAGAACCTCAGAGAAATATGAGGCACCGCGGAAAAGCTTAACGTATGTGAAATCACACTCCTGGGGGGAAGGAGAGGATAAAGCAGATGTGATACTTGAAAAAATGATGGCTGAGCATTTCCAAACTGACCAACGACATCAAGCCACAGACTCAAGAAGCTCTAAGAACCCCTGAGAGCCCATGGACGAAAAATAAAGTCAGAGACAGAATCTTAGAAGCGTCCAGCGGAGAAGACACATTCCATGGACGAGCTCAGTGCCTGGAGCAAGAACGGAGCTGAGCGAGGGTTTCTCAGAAGAAATGATGGAAGCCAGAGATGATCTTCAAAGCTCTGGAGCCCCACACAAGGCTAACGGAGGCTTCAGAAATGCACCCAAAATAAAGATGTTTTCAGATCACCAAGAGCTGTCAAGGTTTTGCACCAGCCCACCCACCGTCAAAGAAACACTAAAGCTTCATCAGGCAGGAGGAAAATTATCCCAGGTGAAGGGAGTCAAGTGAGAACCAAGAGCGCCAAAGTAAAAAGGTAGATAAAATTAAATAAATTTCAACAGTTTAAAATAGTATCTTGTGCCTGGCCGGTGTGGCTCAGTGGTTGAGCATCGACCCACGCACCAAGAGGTCGCCAGTTCGATTCCCGGTCAGGGCACAGGCCCAGGTTGTGGGCCCGATCCCCAGTGGGGGGCGTGCAGGAGGCAGCCAATCGATGTTCTCTCTCATTGATGTTTCTTTCTTTCTTTTTTTTAAAATTAATTTTTGTTACAGATGTTCCCCCTTTTTCCCCCACTGATTCCCCTCTCCCCTTCCCTCCCTGCCCTGTCCCCAGCTTTGTTGTCCATGTCCACTGTTCATGCACACATGCATATAAGTTCTGTGGTTTATCTCTCCCCCACCACCCCCTCTTCTGGGGGTTGTCAGTCTGTACCCCACTTCCACGTCTCTGGGACTACCCTGTTCTTCGGACTGTTATGTTCATTATATTCCACAAATAAGTAAGATCATATGATACTTGTCTTTCTCTGTTTGGCTTGTTTCACTTAGGATGATACTTTCCGGGTCCCTCCAAGTCGTCTCAAAGGATAAGAGATCTTTCTTTCTTACAGCTGCATAGTACTCCATTGTGTACATGTACCACTGCTTTTTTATCCATTCGTCTACTGATGGACACTTGGGCTATTTCCAGATCTTAGCTATTGTAAATAGTGCTGCTACAAACATGGGGGTACATATATTCTTTCTGACTGGTGTTTCAGGCTTCTTAGGGTATAGTCCTAGAAGTGGGATCACTGGGTCAAATGGAAGTTCAATTTTTGATTTTTTTTCTATCTCTCTTTCCTTCTCCCTTCCTCTCTCTCTAACATCAATAAAGAAAACAATTAAAATAGTATCTTGTAGGATTTAAAAAATATGTACACTGGAAATAATTAACAACAAAAAAGTTGTCAATGAGAATTATAAATCCGGAAGCCAAAGTCTTATCTGAGACATGGGCAAAAAAAGCAGGGACCTTCCAGAATATAGATGTGCCTACTGCCACCTAGTGGCAGCATGCTACAATTGCAGGGAAACTATAGGAGAAAGATTTACAAGGTGTAGCAACCAAAATCCTCAAGTTATCAAATGGGAGTAGACGTGGCAACCAGGCATCGAGTTGTTCAATAAATATTTGTTGAATGAATAGATGATTGCTGTGCTTTCTTCCCAGTATTTATGCTTAGGAGAAAAAATTACACTAAAAGAAAGTGGTAACTGTTCATATAAAGAATTCAAAACAACCAAAGAACTTATATGCATATATGCATAACCAATGGACATAGACAGCAATGCTGGGGGTTTGGGGGGGGCGGGATGGGGAGGACGGTGTCTAGGGGGGGGAAAGGAGAAACCTCTGTAACAAAAATAAATTAATAAAAGTTGAAAAATAAATAAATAAATAAACCAAAAAAGAATTCAAAACATGCTGAAAATCTCAAAGATGGGAGTGAAAACCAGCCTGAGTCCCACCAGCCAGAATACCCAATAACATTAGGTGGACGTCACTTTGGACCACTTGACAGGCAAATGCAGCACACACAGACAAGCCTGGGTAAGGAAGAGATGGATGGAAATACTGTTATAAAACCAGAAGAAACACATTTCTGATACAATTTTCTTTGTTTCTTTTTTTTTATCCTCACCTGAGGACATTTTTTGCATTTATCTCCTGACAGAGCAGGAGAGAAGGGGGGAAGAGAGAGAGAAACATCGGCGTGAGAGAGACACATCGAGTGGTTGCCAGTCATTCGACCCCAACCGGGGCCGGCGACAAACTGCAACTGAGGTACGCGCCCTTAGTGGAACCAAACCTGGGACTCTGGTCCGCAGGCCGACACTCTAACTGCTGAGCCAGTGAGCCAGGGCTCTGATACAATGTTCAATGGAATTTTACTTGAGTTTAACACAAGAAAAAGAAAGGGAAGTTGGTGGAATTGCTGAATTCATAGAAATATTTCTTTATACAAGAGCTACTTCCCCTAAAACATCCCTTCCAGTTTAAAAAGAGAAGCTGTGAGAACCTTAAAGGTTGACCTTGTTACGATCTTTCCCAAGGACACATTTTCATTTTCATTTGTCTAGACTGACTTCTGGCAGTAAAAGGGGGTTACTTGGCCCAGCCCTAGACCAGTGAGTGAGTATCAGCCACCCCACTCCCAGGGCACGTTCTTCTCCTGGCTGCCCAGATCCCACCACCGGGGCCAAGCCCAACCCCCCGTCTCCCCAGGATCCAGAGCCACAGAGGAAATGGGACTCTGGTCCCCTCCCAGGCCACCTTCAACACGCCCTCTTCGCTCCAAGTAGCTTAGCGTCCATCTGGGATCGGGCCCACACCTGGGCACGTGTCCTGACTGGGAGTCAAACCGGCGACCTCCTGGTGCCTGAGTCGACGCTCAACCACTGAGCCACACCGGGCAGACGTAACTTATACTTTTTGATGTAATACCTAAGTAGGCTTTGTCTAACCCAAGATTATGAAAATTTACTCTTATGTTTTTCTCAAAAAGTTTCAGCTCCTATAGTTGGATCGGTGATCCATTTTGAGTTCATTTTTGTGTGAGGCTGGGGTCCAACTTTATCCTTTGTGTGTGGGTATCTCATTGTCCCAGCATTGTTTCTGAAACTCACTGAGTTTTTATAAACATAAAGAAATGAATATATGTAAAGCACTTACAATAGTCCATGGGGATGCATAGCAGCACTGAGTGACTATTATTTATTATTACTTTATAATTTATTGCACTGAGTTGGCACTCGATGTTTACTTGTCTCTCTCTCTCAAGAACCTAACTTAGTGTTTGTACCTATGGGCCTGGCCTAGTGCCCACCAGACACTGCACATTGAGTGGATCTGTCGAATGGATGAATTATAAATGGGGTTTCTCTTCTCAGGCAGTGAGTGGGTAAAGCCCAGGACAGAGGCCAGTTTCAACGCCAACATTCTACTGGGCTGGACCTGAGTCCCTTCCACGGGGCCTCTCAAACTAGAGCATGTTAGCAGTGGCTGCCCTGGGGCGTCTCCCCGAAGGGCACAGCGTGCCATCCTGGGTGCCGGTCACTTCAACACACTGGTCATCCTCGTGTCTCACTCCTCTCCTGTCTGCTTCTTCCTCCCCTTGTCCCCGAGCCTGAACTCGTGGGACACAATCCCTCTCTAACGTCAGTCCCTGCCCAATGTCCTTTGCTGTGGACTCTGACTTTCCACCCTGAACGCTGCAGGTACGTGACTTACTCCCGCCCCTTCGCAGGCCCCGCCCACATTCCCCCGCGTGACCTCATCGTGCGGTGTTAGTGTGGATGACTCCCAGCCCTGTTAACTCTCTAGAGATCCCGACTTAATGTCAGCTGTCCGCTCCGTGTCTCATCTGGGGTATCTCACAGGCTTCGCAAACGGAACCAAAGTAGTTTCTCCCACAAACCTTTCTCTGTCTTCCTCATCGAAGCAAATGGCTCCATGACATTCTTCCTTGGCTGAGGTAGAATATGTAGGATTCGTCCCTGATTGCTCTTTCTTGAACCCCTATAGCAGGCCAGTCTCTTGGAATCTGCCATCAAACTATGCCAGCACCTCATCCCTGCCCATTGCCCCCCGTGGCTCCTCCTTTTTTTGTTGTCTTGTTAACCCTCACTGGAGGGTATATTTTCCACTGATTGTTAGAGAGAGTGGAGGGGGTGGGGAGAGCGAGAGAGAAACATTGATGTGGGAGAGACACATCTGTTGGTTGCCTCCTGCACCCACACGGGATCTCGGGCATGTGGGCTGATGCTCTAACCGCGAGTCGTGCCGACCGGGCCAGCGGGGCCTCTTGAGAGCAAGCCCATCTGCTGACAGCGTCTGCGCGGTGCCCAGGACTGCTCTCCCCCCGGCCCTCCCAGTTCCGTTCTCTACGCAAGTAGCCCTAAGGATCTGCTTAAAAACAAGGGAGATCACACCACTCCCTGTTTAAACCCTCTCTGAATGGCTTTCACTCCCATTAGGAGAATATTCAGATTTCTTACCATGATCCACATGGCCTTCTTGGTAGTAGCCCTAAGGATCTGCTAAAAACAAGGGAGATCACACCACTCCCTGTTTAAACCCTCTCTGAATGGCTTTCACTCCCATTAGGAGAATATTCAAATTTCTTACCATGATCCACATGGCCTTCTTGGTCTCGCCCTTTCAGTAACACAATGTTCGAAGTTGAAATCTCTGTCGGGTACACAGATGAAATGATTCGAGATTTCAGAGTGAGTTATCAGTTCGTGATAGGAGGGTTTTCAAAGGAAATGGATGTAAACCACTGGAAACCCTTTGGTAAAAGAAAAGGGTTGAGACAGTAAACGAGAGACGATGTTTTCAGGAATAAATGTTTAGAAGGATCTCTCTTTTTATGGTGAATTATTTTTAGTACAATTTTACATTCATGCTGTGGTGGTAACAACTTTCACATTATTTGTGGGACTAATTTTCTTAGTTAACTTTTTCATGACAAAGTCACAGTGTAACATAATACACAAACATAAAGAGGTTTTAAACAGCCCTGGCCAGTTTGGCTCAGCGGTTACAGCGTTGGCCTGCGGACCAGAGAGACCCGGGTTCGGTTCCCGTTGGCCTGCGGACCAGAGAGACCCGGGTTCGGTTCCCGCTAAGGGCACGTGCCTCAGTTGCAGTTTGTCCCCGGCCCTGGTTGGGTCGTGCGGGTGGCAGCCACTTGATGTGTCCCTTTCACGTTGATGTTTCTCTCTCTCTCTCTCTCCCTCCCACTCTATCTGAACAAAAAATGGAAAAATGTTCTCGGGTGAGGATAAAAAAATAAAAATAAATAAACAAATGTGGAGGAAGGACAAATTTGATATATTAAACCAAAAAAAAAACCCTATTTGAGTATGGGCTGATCTGAATCTATTTGCATTTGAGAAAATATTTTTATTTGTAACATGATCTCATAAGGATCTCTCTTCTTTAAAAAAATGTATTGATTGATTTGAGACAGAGAGAGAGAGAGAGAGAGAGAGAGAGAGAAACATTGATTTGTTGTCACACTTATTTATGGATTCATTGGCCGCTTCTTGTATGTGCCCTGACTGGAGATCAATCCTGCAACCTTGGCGTGTTGGAATGACACCGAATGAGCTACCCCGTCAGGGCAGGGACCTCTCTCTAACGTTGGGGTTGGAGGACAGGACTCACACATCCATGTAGCTACAGTATCTTCAGTGTGGTCGACAGACTTTAAGTTGCCCCCCAGGCCCCACCCCTGGTGTCCTGACCTTTGTGTAACCCCCTCCTTTGGAGTGCCCATGGAGAATGTGACTTACTTCTAGCCAATAGAAGATGACAAAGGTGATAGATGTCCCACCTGTGATTACATTATGATATTCAAGACTCTCCAGAGACTCTCTGCCGACTTGAGCCACCACGTAGAAACAGCCCACTTGGCAAAGACCAGGCACCACTAGGACCTGAGGGTGACCTTCGGCCAACACCCAGCCAGAAGCAGATGCGCTCGGTCCCATGACCACCAGGAAATGAATTACTTCACTGGAATCATAAAACTGGGTGAAACCACTGTCAATCATTTACCTTCGGGGCCCACCAAGGATTTAAGAGGAGGTTTGCTACAAAGGTGAACCAAGGAATGTGACCTTGAAGGACATGGCGCTCCCAGGGAAGGGGGCGTGTACCAGGGAAGCTGGGCTAGATGCAGGCTTCTTCAGCTTCACCGTTGCCCAGGTCTTGGCCGCAGGAGTGTCTTCCTTTTCTTCTTGCCTGTATACTTGGATCTGGAGAATGATTCTGATGGAGGAGGGTCTGTTCACAGGGCCCAAGGATGGCATAAGAAGGATGAAACTCATCACAGACTCCCTGAGAAGAAGCCCTCTGCATTGATGCCAACCACGGCAACATGAAAGCAAAGCCAGAGAAAGCAAATGAGGAGCAGTTGCTGGGCACGGTGGTAACTGAGCCCAGGGGGAATTTGCATCCTTGCTGAGCCAAGCTCACCTGTCCTCCATCCCTCCATCGCCTGAGCATCTTCCTTCCCAGCGAGCCCTGGCTCGAAGGCAGAGCCTGGCATTCTGTTCACACCCCCGAGGAAAAACCCCAAGAGGACTGTGAGTGGGGGTAGGAGGGGGTCAGGCAGGGGTGGTGACCAGGGGAGGGGCCAAAATGCAGCTGGTACTGACAGCCCTCTCCATGCTGCTCTTTGTCCTGCTGTGTCTCCTGGGCATCCTGGCCAACGGCTTCATCGTGTTGGTGCTGGGCAGAGAGTGGAGGCGGCGTGGGAGGCTGCTCCCCTCGGACATGATCCTCATCAGCTTGGGTGCCTCCCGGTTCTGCCTGCAGTGGGTTGGCATGGCGCACAACTTCTACTACGTCGTCCACCTGGGGGAGTTCAGCGCGGGTCCTGCCCAACGGCTCTTCGGTGTCCAGTGGGACTTCCTGAACTCGTCCACCTTCTGGTTCACCACCTGGCTCAGCGTCCTCTTCTGCGTGAAGATCGCGAACTTCTCGCACCCCGCCTTCCTCTGGCTGAAGTGGAGGTTCCCAGGGTCGGTGCCCTGGCTTCTGCTGGGCTCTCTCCTGGTCTCCATGGTCATCACCTTGCTCTTCTTCTGGGGAAACCACGCCGTGTATCAAGGGCTCTTTGCTGGAGAGTTTCACGGGAACATGACCTACCAGGACTGCAACATGAGGATGGAAACTCACTATTTCCTGCCCCTGAAAGTGGCCACGCTGTCGATCCCTTGCTCCCTGTTTCTGGCCTCGATGGCGCTGTTGATCAGTTCTCTGAGGAAACACACTCGGACCATGCGGAGTGCCCACAGCCCGCAGGACCCCAGCACGCAGGCTCACACCCGAGCTCTGCGGTCCCTCACCTGCTTCCTCGTTCTGTACATCCTGTCCTTCATGTCCGTGGTCAGCGATGCTGCCACCTTCTCCTGCACATACAGTGACTGGTACTGGCTGTGGCAAATCTTAACTTACCTGTGCGCATCTGTCCATCCCTTCATCCTCATCCTCAGCAACCTCAGGCTTCGAGCGGTGTCCAGGCAGCTGCTTCTGGCGGCCAGGCGCTTCTGGGCGGTCTAGGGGGATGGGCTCCTATCCCGACCCCAGAGGACCCGCAGGCCAGGCCGGCAGGACCACCGCCCGTTTACATGGAAAGATCGTCGTAGGCGGACGCCCCCGGACCCCGCTGTACCTCCTCCTTTGAAAAGGAGGGCGACATCTGGAACTCTCCGAGCATGACCCCATTCAGGTGGGGCCCCGAGGGGCCCGGAGAGCCGGTGGTGTCCAGAAGGTCAGAGGACAACATCCCGTGCTGCAGTCTCGATCCTCTGCCGTGGGGCCTGCCGTGGCAAAGTCTAAATTCACTCACTGTTTTACCCCCACGGCCTCGTGGGGAATGAAGGGAAAACATGTCTGCAGCTGAATTCGGGTGTGGGGGAGGCAGCCACCTCCTCGGGGACAATGTCACGGTACCTGCTAAGGGACGGCGCGGTGGACAGGGCCAGGGCTGTGAGGTCTAAAGGCACATCCTTCTGCGGAGACTCTGGCTCTCACTGGACTTGGGGACTTCAGTTTTAATTTGATTGAAGGCACCGGAAGGGTCTTCACGTCGCTCCATCTCTCTTCACTGCTGTTTCCGTTGTCCTGCCTTTGAACTGTCTCTTCTCCGAAGTCCAGGGCAGCCAGGCCCCGTCCCTGCTTATTCCTCCTTTGGAGTCACACACTGGGATTTTCTCACTGACATGTTGTCGCGGGAACACTTGTTCTCGTGAACACGTCACAGTCACATGTGAATTAGATAAACATGGACTTTTTGTTCTGAAAACAAACACTCAAGAATTTCACTTGGTTTGTGCCCCAAACTATTTAACCTCTTCTGTAAAAATTATTTTTCCTTCATTGACTTTAGAGAGGGAGAAAGGGAGAAGGAGAGAGAGAGATAAAAACATGGATGAGAGAGAACATCAGTGGGCCGCCTCCTGCACGCCCCCCACTGGGGATCCGGCCCACAACCTGGGCTGTGCCCTGACCAGGAATTGAACCGGGACCTCTCTGCAGGGTCGACGCTCCACCACTGAGCCACACCTGCCAAAAGAATCACCCTATTAAATCGTATGTTTAAATGTTTTAAAATAGTTTGCCCCAACTGCTATGTAAATATGTTAGAAGTAATTGTGTAGAAAGGTTTGAAGGCGGGCTTAACCATTCCTGCTGAAAGGCATCAGTACGCGCATTTCAGAGACCAACTTGCGACTGGATTCCTGGCAAGGAGACAGGTCAGTCTCCTGGGGTGGGTGGGGGGGTGGGGGATAACTTCCCTCCCAACGTGGCTGAGTGTGGCTGAGTGGATGCAGACTCATGAATCAGCATTTGGGGGCAACTTATTCTGTATTTTTTAATAGGTGGTACATTTGTATGGTTAAAAATTCACAATGTACGTAAGAGTGCTTATAAAAATCTTCCTCTTTCCCCTTCTGAGGCAGTCTTACCAATTTTAGTTTTTTTTGTTTTTTGTTTTTAATTGCAGTTGACATTCAATAATCTGTTTCAGCTGTATTCTTACTGGTGTTTTGGCCTGTCCTTCTAGAGATATTTTACTTTATAGCAGAAGGCCACTAAAACCAAACCAGCCAATAAACTTGTGCACATCCAGTAGCTAACTAACCAACTAACTTATGAACCATGTTCTCCCTGTGTCTTTAAAAAGATATTTTAAAAAAAGAGTCTCGTCCAAGGATGTTTATTGATTTGAGAGAGAGGAGAGAGAAACACTGTCCAGGTCCTGACTGGGGATTGAACCTACTTCCTCCCTCCCTTTCTTTCCTTCCTTCCTTCCTTCCTTCCTCCCTCCCCTTCCTTCCTTCCTTCCTTCCTTCCATCTTTATTGTTGAATGTATTACAGATGTTCCTCATTTTTCCCCCACTGATCCCCTCCTACCCACTCCCGCCCCCTCCTGCCTTTTCCCACACTGTTGTCTGTGTCCATTGGTTATGCATATAAGTTCTTTGGTTTATTTCTTCCCATCCCCCAATCCCCTTCCCTTTGAGGTTTGTCAGTCTAGCAACCAATTTGTACTTCTTAATCCCTTCACCTTTTTCACCCATTCCCACCAACCCCCCTCCCATCTGGCAACCAACAAAATGTTCTCTGTATCTGTGAGAATATTTCTGTTCTGCATGTTGATTTTGTTTGTAGATTCAGTTGTCGATAGATATGTAGTTATTGCCATTTTGTTTGTTCATCTATTTTACATTTTTCTTCAAAAAGACCCTTCAACATTTCATATAATAACAGTTTGGTGGTGATGAACTCCTTTAACTTTTTCTTGTCTGGGAAACTATATAGCCATCGATTCTAAATGACAGCTTTGCAGGATAGAGTAATCTTGGTTGTAGGTTTTTGCTTTTCCTCACTCTGAATATTTCTTGCCACTCCCTTCTGGCCTGCAAGGTTTCTTTTGAGAAGTCAGATGACAGTCTTATGGGAACTCCTCTGTAGGTCACTAACTGCTTTTCTCTTGCTGCTTTTAAAATTCTCTCTTTGTCTTGAACCTTTTGCATTTTGATGATGATGAGTCTTTGTGGGCCTCTTGGGGTTCATCTTGTTTGGGACTCTCTGTGCTGCCTGGACTTGTATATCTGTTTCCTTCACCAAGTTAGGAAAGTTTTCTGCCATTATTGTTTCAAACAGGTTTTCAATTTCTTGTTCTCTCTCTTCTCCTTCTGGCACCCCCAAGATGCGAATGTTGGCATGCTTGAAGTTGTCCCAGAGGCTCCTTACACTATCCTCATTTTCTTGGATTATTTTTTCTTTTTGCTGTTCTGATTGGGTGTTTTTTGCTTCCTTATATTCCAAATCGATGGTTTGCTTCTTGGCTTTACCTACTCTACTACCGAATCTGTGTAAATTATTCTTTATTTCAGTTAGTGCCTCCTTCATTTCTGACTGGTCCTTTTTTATGCTCTTGAGACCCTCACTAAGTTCGCTGAGGTTCTCACCAAGTTCATTGAGCATACTTATCAGCAGTATTTTGAACTCAGCATCTGTTAGGTTGCTTATCTCCATTTCGCTTAGTTCTTTTCCTGGGGTTTTGTTCTATTCTTTTATTTGGGACCTGTTTCTTTGTCTCCTCATTAGGGCTGCGTCCCTGTGTTTGTTTCTATGTATTACTTAGCGAAAGGTATGGGGCTAGCTGAGACCAGATGCTGCTCGTTTGAAAGAATTTAGGGAAACCTGAAGCAGGATCCCAGACAGGCCAATCCTATAGTAAAGCAACTGGCAACAGCTTGGGTGGGCCTGAAAGGGGGGGGGGGTGTGTGCTCAGGGAATCACCAGGGCGGGGCTACCAGTGTGAGCCAGGTTGCAGGAGTCCCAGATATGGTAGGTGTCTGCAACCCCAGGGAAGGGCTCACCAAAGGAACAAAGGCCTCTGACAGCATGTTTGTCTCAGAGAAAGCCTCCTCTCCAGTCCTCCCTTCAGTGCCAAACAGCTCAGTTCTTCCCTGTATGACTCTGGTGCCCCTCGAGCTGCCTCCCCTCCCAGCTTAGAGGGAGAGAGTCCGGTGAGTCTGTGCGCGGGCCCTTTAAGAGGAGCTGCCTGGAGCTCCAGCAGCAGCCTCCCTGAGCCTCAGTTCCCACTGGTTTTCCAGCCAGAAGTGATGGGGATTCTCTTCCTGGCACTGAAACCCTGAGCGGGGCACCTGGTGTGGGACGGGGACCCCTCAGTCCTCGGGGAGGACCTTCCCAGCCGAGGTGTCCTCCTGATTTTTATGTACCACCCGTGGGTGTGGGACCAGCCCATCCACCTCCACCCCTCCTACCAGTCTCGATGCAGCTGCTCCTTTAATTCCGTAGTTGTAGGACTTCCATTCAGCTGGATGTCAGCCGGTTCTGAATGATGGTGGTTCTGCAGTTTAGCTGTAACTTTGATGTGGTTGTGGGAGGAGCGATGCCGCCCTCACCTGCCCGCCGTCCTGACCGGAAGTTCGAACCTGCAGTCTCTGGTGTAGGAGATGACGCTCCAGCCAACGGAACCACCCACCAGGGCTCCCTGTGTCTTTGGATATGAACGTGCGTACAGTGCATGTGCTGTTCTGCGGGCCACAGGCCGCCAGGTGCCGCAGCAGCCTGCAGGTGATCCTTCCACCCCTTCCCCAGGGCTAGCAAGGAGAGCTGGGCCCCAGGCAGGCCAAGGACAGTCTTCTCCGGGAGGACGTGCACCAGCATCTGGGGGACCCCGCCGGAGGGGTAGTAGAGGAGGAAGTACTTGGGCAGGTGCAGTGGGGTGTGCAGCCTGGTCAGCAGGGTGATGAGCCCAGCTGGGTCAGCTGCTAGGCAGCCCCAAACAGGACAGAAAGTCCGGCCGGGTCTGCCTGTCACTGGAGGGGCGCGTTAAGACAGACGCACCCAGCCAGCTCAGCTGCCCCTCCTCCAGAACAGGTGGCCGGGCTGTTGAGGAGGCAGTGGGCAGAGACACCAGAATCAGGACCAGGTCACAGTCGGGAACCGAACAGAGGACTCAGTGAGGGATGCAAGGACTTGTATGTTTTCTCCACCAGACACTGAGCTTCTTGAATGATTGTTCTTTTTTTTCAATTTTTTATTTATTAATTTGTTTTTGTTACAGATGTTGCTCATTTTTACCCATTGATACTCTCCTCCCCTTCCCCTCTACCCCATCCCCAGCTTTGTTGTTTATGTTCATTGGTCATGCATACATGTAAGTTCTGTGGTTTATCTCTTCCCCCACCCCCCCTCCTCTGAGGCTTGTCAGTCTGTACCCCACCTCTATGTCTCTGGGTTAATTTTGTTCAGCATTTCATTTTGTTCATTATATTCCACAAATAAATGAGATCATGGGATATTTGTCTTTTTCTGCTTGGCTTATTTCGCTTAGTATAATACTCTCCAGGTCCTTCCATGTCGTCTCAAAGGATAAGAGATCATTCTTTCTTACAGCTGCATAGTACTCCATTGTGTATATGTACCACAGCTTTTTTATCCATTTGTTTACTGATGAACACTTGGGTTGTTTCCAGATCTTAGCTATTGTAAATAGTGCTGCTATGAACATAGGGGTACATATATTCTCTCTGATTGGTGTTTCAGGCTTCTTAGGGTATATTCCTAGAAGTGGGATCACTGGGTCAAATGGCAGTTCAATTTTTAACTTTTTGAAGTAACACCATATTGTTTTCCATAGTGGCTGCACCAGTCTGCATTCCCACCAGCAGTGCACTAGAGTCCCCTTTTCTCCACACCCTCGCCAACACTTGCTGTTTGATGATTTGTTGATGGCGGCCATTCTGACAGGTGTGAGGTGATACCTCATAGTTGTTTTAATTTGCACCTCTCTGATGATTAGTGATGTTGAGCATTTCTTCATATGTATGATTTTTCTTTTTATACAAAGATTGCTAGTAAATGTTTCTTCAGATAGAGCGGGAGGGAGAGAGAGAGAGAGACACATCGACTGGTTGCCACCCACACGGACCCCAACCAGGGCCGGGAACAAAGTGCAACCGAGGTACGTGTTCTTAGCAGAAACCGAACCCGGGACTCTTCAGTCCATGGGCCAACGCTCTAATCGCCAGGGCAGAAGAAAACATTTTTGTTGGGAGCATGAATAAAAAGAGTATACAGGTCATGGGCATTTGTGCTCTGGCCCCAAGATGCCGGCCTGGAGCTCCCCTTTCTCCTTATGACTCCGGTGGGGTCAGCGGTTCTTCGTGATTCTCCCATCAGCCAGGCTGGGTCAGTGGCAGAGAAAATCGCTCCCTTTACTGGGCAAGCTCAGCCCTGGGCTGATCAGATCGAGGCCTCACTGGAGAACAGTATCCCGACTATAAATATGTCCTAACTCGTGCGCTTACGCTGCTTCCTGGGTGAGATGCTGGCATTCATTCGAATGCTAAAGGAAGTGAATAGTAAAAGACTAATGCACACACCACTTTCTTGCGGCGACAGCATTTGGAAACGGCCGGTGCCGGCAGAGGAGGTCCGTTGGGGGTGCCTCCGAAGCCCTGTGCACTTTGTCACGTGTGAATCCTCGGTCACGGCAGAGACAGGTTTGTCTCTAGAACACCTCCGTTTCCGCTCCTGGTCCTTAGCCTCTATCCCGGGATAAAGGTGCCTTTCCGCTTTGTTGATACGAATGCTCTAAGCGACGTTATAGTCTGTCTGTCTGTTCATCCGTAACAGGTCCCTCTAGCCCCATTTCAATACGAGCCTTGAGTGACTGCGACCGGTGTGCCTTTTCCTGCCGTCTGGTAGGATAGTCAGGGGAGAGCACGGGACGCGGGCTAGGGTCCAGTCGCTGGGAAAGCCCATGTGAATGCCCACCAGGGGAAGCCTGAGAAGGAAGGAAAAAGCTCCAGGTAACGGGGTTCTCCTGTGAACCCCCCGGGGCCCATGGTGGGTCCCAGGTAGGTGCTTCCACATCCCTGCACATTAGAATCACCTGAGATGCTCCGGAGACGCGGAAGTCCAGGCCACCACCCAGGGGATTAAATAGAGTCTCAGACGGGTGGAACCCAGACATTACTATAATAGTAACTGTTCACGCTCCCCAGTAATTAACACGTGAAGCTACGTTTGAGAATCACGGCCTTAGAGGAACCTCGAACCTGACTTCTGAAGATTCATGGGGTCTGAGAGAGGGATTTGTTCTGAGATAAACCTCGAAATGTTTTTGAGGAGGAAAGATCTTTTGAGCTAAACTTCTGATTTTTTTGTTTTTGTTTGTTTGAAAAAGTTGAAGCCAAGCGAGTGTAAATGACTTGCCTCAAACCTCACTAGGAATCAGGGAGAATGTGATCCTGGGCCCCGAGCCTGGGGTGCTGGGTCTGCCTTGGTCTTAGCTTTCTGAGATCTGGTCCAAAATCAACGTTTTAGAACATCTTAGACCCAAGGAAGAACCAGCGAGTATCCAATGAGGTGATGCGGGAGAGAGTCCTTCCTACATTTCGGGGCGTTGTCCACAGGAAAAGGGTTTGCAGGAAGGATCTGAGAGAGATGACTTACGGAGGCGACGGAATGGAAATGAAAAAGCGTTTAACCCAAGTCTCTAACAGGATGTGGAAATAGGGCTCGTGGTCGGATGGGGGGAAGTGGGCAGAGCAGCGGGTTACGTTCCTCAGTCTTTCCTGGATAGTTGGAACCTACCCTCATCCACGCCCAGCGCTGCCCTGGCCAGAAGGGGTCACTGTAGAAAATGCTAAGAATAGAAAATGGCTTTGGTGCAATGCCCAGCCGCCGAGTTTCTGAGACTGGACCTGGGTTGGGAGCTCCTGGCCGTCCGCGGTCAGCACGGTAAGTCACCAAGCTGCGTCCCCGAACCTGGCTCCTGAGTACGGAGAATAGCAGCTGAAATTCTCACCGCTGAAGAGGATACAATGCAAAATGGAAAGTCACAAAAGCACGGAAGCTGGAAGGAACTTGCAGGGTCATTTCAACCTCACACTCTACAAACGGGAGAACTGAGTCTCAGACAGCAGGAGTGATCTGCTCGAGGTCCTTCTGCCCACTGGGAGCTGAGCGAGAGCTGGAGCTGGATCCGGAGCCCCAGGACCACAGTCCCCTGTCCTTCCCGCTCCGTTGTCGTGATCCTGCGAAGCACGGGAGTCTGTCACGGCGACACGCAGGCAGCAGCACCCACAGGATAACCCGCGGGGCAGGTGCGGTTCATGGGTGGAGGGGGAGGTCAGGAAAGGGATGTTCTCTTGGGCAGGGGGTGTGGCGAGGTGGAGACTTTGAACTGCCACAAAGTAACAGAGGGCAACAGACTGGAGGGCAGTTCAGACAGTCAGTGGACAGAGGTGCAATTCACCAGGTCAGCTGCCCTCTTTCCATTTCATTGTACAAGGGAAGCACCCACTTCGTAGCTGAGTGAGCGTGTGGAGCCCACACACCAACTCAGATTTCTGAGCAGCCAGGAGGGAGAGCTGGAAACAGCCCCCACCAAGGGCGGCTCCCACACCCTCCTTCTGACCCTGACGGCTGCTGGGAGGCTGGAGAGGGCGTTTCCTTCGCTAGTCTCTAAACCGACCGGCACAGCCCTGGGCTGACTGAGCGGACGCACATCGGGGAGGGTTTCTCTGAAATCCATTCTCTCACCTCGCAGCTCGGGGTTGAAATTCCTTATGGATGTTTGTGGCGTCCGCTCCGTGAGACCACCTGAATGACTCCACTCAGAAGGGTCTCTTTTGTTTTTTTGTTTTTGTTTTTTGGGTTTTTTTTTTTTGGTACAGATAGAGTGGGAGGGAGAGAGAGTGAGAAACATCGACGTGAAGGAACACATCGAGTGGCCGCCACCCGCACGACCAACCAGGGCCGGGGACAAACTGCAACCGAAGTACATGCCCTTAGCGGGAACCGAACCCAGGTCTCTCCGGACCGCAGGCCGACGCTCTAACCGCTGAGCCAAACCGGCCAGGGCGGGTCTCTTTTGTTGTTGTTAATCCTCACCCAAGGATATTTTTCCATTGGTTTTTAGGTGGAGTGGAGGGGAGAGAGAGAAACATGGATGTGAGAGACACATCGATTGGTTGCCTCCCACTTGACCCTGCCTGGGGCCAGGATCGAACCTGCAACCCAGGTATGTGCCCTTGGCTGGGAATTGAACCCATGACCCAAACAAACAGACAAACAAATAACCTAACTCTCAAACTCAAACAAGGGGATTAGTGGGCAAATATGTCAGACTCCTGTCCCTTTTTCTAAACTCTGACTTGATGATGTCTTCTTTGGATAAACTAGATGTACGCACTTTTGCTGTGGAGAATAGAAGCATTCGTTTATAAACAAAAAATATGTTTTAATTATTAAGTTGAGAAGGTGTCAGTAGATTATTGTCCCAACTGTATCAGACATCTGTAATGTTTAGGTAAGGGTTGCTTTATTCTGATTTTTTATTTTTTTATCCTTACCTGAGAACATTTTTACATTCATCATCAGATAGAGTGGGAGGGAGAGAGGAAGGAAGAGAGAGAGAGAAACATCGATGTGAGAGAGACACACTGAGTGGTTGCCACCCACACGACCCAACCGGGGCCGGGGACGAACCACAACCGAGGTACATGCCCTTAGCGGGAACCGAACCCGGGTCTCTCTGGTCCGCGGGCCGACGCGCTAACCGCTGAGCCAAACCGGCCAGGGCTGCTTTAATCTGATTTTTAAAAGTTGTTTTTAAAAACATTTCTCCGGACAACATCATCGCTCTTCCCGCCCTCCCTCAGGACGTGCAGAGCTCAGCCGCTGACTGTGCTCGGGGCCGAGCTGTGCGGTCAGCAGTGGGTAACCCGATTCCTTCCTGGCAGACGGCGGGCACCCCCGGTGGCGTGTGCCGTGCTTTCTCGTCCAGTGTGAGTTCTTCACACACCCGTTTTCACGAGAAGATATCCTCAGGGCTGACTGTGCAGGAAGATACGTGTTCGGGTCCTGAGCGCTGGACTTTTGGGTAGCCATTCGCCACCACAGCACATCGGAGACGGAAACACGCAGAATGATGTCCCCGTGACTCACACAGGGTCCAGTCCTGCTCGTCCGGCTGCGGGGACCCCGGCTATGACTCTGGCTCTAAGTGTCTGTGTGAGCCCCCCACCCTGCCCAGCTGGCTGCAGCCTGTGTGAGCCTCTCGGATGCCCTTGGCACTGCTGGATGCCCTTGACATCTGCTCCCGTGGGCACAGTGAGATTTGTAACTCGGCTTCCCCTCGCCCCTTTTCTCGCTGAGTACGGAAAAGCTTTGACATACAGTCGTAAATTTCAGCGAAGGAATGGACTTTCTTGGCACACACTTGTGTGCTGCCCTGACCTCTGATTTAGTCTCCCTTCTAGTTATAGGCGCCACTATGGACATTCCATTTAATGTTTCTGTAGGCGTTTCTAAGTCGTAATTTACATTTTTAGACTAAGTCGGGATCAGAACCAGAGTCCAAAGGGTCTCCAGCACCTGCAAAGACGTGGTGCGGGCCCCCTGCTTCCTCGCGCCCACACCGCGCCACGTGCTCTAGGGCAGAGACTGGAGTTTCCATCCAGGGCTCCTGGTCAGAACCAGCTCAGAGCAGCCTTTGTCTCCTGGGTCCGCAGACTGGAGGCGAGCGGCTTCGGCCGGGGTCACGGCTTGCAGAGCCCTGCTCAAGGTCGGCCCGCGCGGTCCTGGAGTCTCTGAGACACGGGCGCTCAGGACGAAGCCACGGTGCACGGCTGCATCGCTGTGTAATTACCTGGCATCCTGGCAGCAGACTCGGGCCCGCGGGCATGGAAACTGCCCCTGAGCCGGCTCCAAACTGGAGGAGGCAGAACGTGCCTGGGCCCAGGCTCCCGGGGAGGCAGCGAGAGGGGAGTGTGCTCTCGGGCTCAGGCTCCCTGCCAGCCCTGTGCCAGCCCTGTGCCAGCCCTGTGCTCAGGTGCTCACATTCCAAATCTGCTCCAATCCTACGAGAGGTGTGGTCTCCTCCCGCCCTCCCTCCCTCCGTCCCGGATCTGCTGAACACCTGCCTGGCGTCCCCAAGACCTCACACCCGGGGAGCATCTGCAGGAAGATGGCTGTGACCTCCTCGGGTGGGAAGCAGGGAGCCTCAGTAACTCAGGGAAGGGTCCCAGGGGACTTAAAGCCCAGCTGGGACCCCAAGGCTGACGGGGGCCTCCCACGTGGGGGGACCTGCATGTGGCAGGCAGGAGGCAGGAAAGAACCCGTCTGGCCTGGCAGCTGCGGGAGGGGGACGCGGACACTTGCAGGACCTGGAGCCCAGGTTCAGGCGAGGTGGGGGTCCCAGAACCCATTTCCCGGGCCCCCTGCCTCCGGTACCTCCTTGGCTCCCGGCTGCTTCGCCAGGAAGAGGCCCGCACTGGTGCACAGAAGGAGCTCTGACTGCAGGGAGTGAGGAAGGAGGGCCAGCTGGTGTGTATTTTTGGATTGCTTCTCAGGAATCTGCCCCTCCTCCACCTCCTCCACCATGGCAACCAGGCGGCAGCTGGGGAGCCGCCTGAGCTGGGCTGAGCCGAGGGGGACGTGGGCTGGGGACGGGACTCCTGCAGGGGGGGAAGGGGGCCGCTCTCCCGCTCTCTGAGCCTCAGTTTTGGCATCTAGAACATGGGCAGGACCAGGTGCAGTGTCCTCTCCTGCCAACCCAGGCTCTCCAAGAAGCAGGTGCCCGGGCGAAGGCCCGTGAAGTGAGGGAGGAGCTGCGGGGCAGCCTCCTGGGGGCTCAGCAAAGCGGTGGGGAGCCCTTAGCCCCGGGGCCTGCACTTCCCACCGACCAGCCTGCCCTGGCCAGCCCACTGCCCTGCCTCCGCCCAGGAGCCCGGGGAGGGGGAGACCAGCCAGGCATAGACACCATGGGGGGACATCCTGTGAGCCCCGCAGTGAGCCGTCTGGGCGGCGTCTCCCTGTGGGGAGGCCAGGAGGGGGCGGGGCCTGGGCCTGCTTCCCGAGGCTGCTGCACCAGTGACCACAGGCCCGCTTGACTAACAGGCACATGTTCTGTCCCGTTTGGGGCCAGAATCTGAAGTCAAGGTGCCGGAGGGCTCCAGGGGAGGGTCCTTCCTGCCTCTGCAGCTTGGGGTGGGGGCGGGGGCTCCGGGGCGCCTTGGCTGGTGGCGGCTCCCCTTCAGTCTCTGCCTCCGTCTTCACGTGGCCCCTCTTCACCTGAGGACACCAGTCCTTGGATTGGAACCCACCCTTCTCCAGTGGGGCCTCACCTTCCCTGAGCACATCTGCAAAGACCTACTTCCAAATAAGGCACACTCTGGGGCTCCCGCTGACCATGAATTTGGGGGACGCTCTTCAACCCACTGCAAGCCCCGATTAGACAGCCCAGTACGCGGTCCTGGGTGCAGCACGGTGGTGGGGTGGTGGTCGAGGGTCCCAGAGGGAGGGCTGGGTTTGTGGCTTCAGGTGGCCGTGGGGAAGAGAACCGCGGAGGAAGGTGGACGAGCTAGGGGACCAGGGTCCCTGTTCCTCACGCCCCACCCCCCACACACGCTCACACTCCTGCTCGCCCCTTGGCCGGCCGTGGCCCAGGCTCTGGGTCTCGCTGCCCCTGAAGCCCCTCCCAGGACCAGTGCCTGCATGAAGTCCTGCCCTCTCCGCTGGACTGGGGGCTCCCACCCTGCTGCCCCCTCCCTGCTGCCTCCTTCTTCTCCTCTGCCTTCCTCTCCCCTGCTGCCCCCTCCACTGCTCCCCTCCCTCTGTCCCTGCCCCTCCTCTTCGTCTGGGCCCTCCCATCCTCCTCCGGTTGCAGCCTCTGGGCTGTCCCAGCGGAACTCAGGGAACAGGCTGTTCCTGGCTCACTCCATACTTCCCTTCTCTCCGACC
Organism: Molossus molossus; assembly: GCF_014108415.1. Lineage (NCBI taxonomy): Eukaryota > Metazoa > Chordata > Mammalia > Chiroptera > Molossidae > Molossus > Molossus molossus. Next base: position 72,345,337 of record NW_023425351.1, read on the forward strand.
TCCAGCCAGCTCCCTCCTGCCCCTGCCCGGAAGGTCCGGGAGCTAGACGGAGAGGACGGGCAAAGCCAGAGAGCTAGCCCGGAGCTGGGCAGTGCCGCAGGCCCTCACCACAGGGCCTCTGGGTCCAGCTCTCAGCAGCCGTCTTGGGCCAAGTTCATTGGGGGAATTGGGCATACCCCAGCTTCTAGGCCAGGCATCCCCACCCATGCCCTCCCACACCCAGCCCCCCTGCAAAGATGCCCCTCCGTGGTCCAGGGTCCCCGTTACCGCTCAGTGACAGCAGCATTGTCCCTTGTCTGTCACCCAGCCCCAGGCCAGCGCTGTCCTGTGGGTGGCAGCATGCTTAGGTGGCACAAACTGACCTGTGCCTGTATCCATGAAGTGAGGTCCCCTCAGCCTGCTGAGTCCCTGGGCAACCGGACGGTCTCTGTTTCCGGGGTGCCACCTCCCTCGGCGGCTGTCTAACCCTGCTCTCCGGCTGTCGCCAAGGCCCTTCCAGTGCACCGTCTGCACATGCCATCTGTTTCCTGCTGGGACCGTGGCAGATGCGATTGAGACAGGAGACAGGAGAGCAGTGGCCGGCCAGAGTCCGCGAGGAGGTCCACAGGGTGCCGTGCAGTCCCTGGAGGGCTGGGGGAGGGGAGGGTGGAGAGGCTGGGATCGGAGAGCTGTCAGGACAAGTGGGGCGCACACACATTCACCCCACACTCCTGTGAAGAGCAGCTGGGGCCCACTGTACAGGGGAGGTGACTGCAGCACAGAGAGGGTGAGTGGGTTCCTTGAGGCCCCCAGCAGTGAAGGGGCGGGGCTAGGCACGGAACCCTGGGCTGCCCACCGCCTGTGTCCCCTTTCCCTGTGACCTCTGGGAAAGCGGCCCCTCAGCCTGTGGCCATTTGCTCGGATGGGCTTCACCCTCGGGCCCCAGCCGCAGGCCCTGCCGTTACACCCATGCACCTGGGCGCCTGCTCTCTTTGTCCCTGTCCCTCCCAGCTGGTCACTTGGCGCGGTCTGCAGCACTGGGCGAGGCCTCAAGTGGGGAGTGCCCGCCTGCCCTCCGTCTGTGGCTGCGATTACAAAGTACCACCCTTACTCTTTGTCTGGCTTCCGCCTGCTGCCTCCGCCCGCGGACTTTGTTTTACCTTGGAAAGAAAATTGATTCGGGGTCGCTCTGAGGAACGGCTGTGCCGGCTGCCTGCCCGCCCTGTGCCACCCCATTTGCGCAGCTTCGTGGTTCCCTGGAGCCCCACCCCCACCCCAGGGCCCTCTGCCCTCAGCACTCCAGGTACCCGCTGAACTCTGGGCCCAGCCTGTCACCAGCCCCAGGGGCCCGCCTGCAGCCCCGGGTCCTCACACCAGTCCAGAGGGCAGGCGGGTTGGCCCCTGAGACAGAGGGCTGCAGACGCCAGGTGGGCACTGGGCCCCCTGGACCAGCCGTGAGCACTGAGTCTGCGCTGACGTCCAGCTCGGTGGGCACTGTCTGCGCAGGGTTGCCCTGGAGATGCTGGGTGGTGGTGGACCAGGACCCCAGGGGGAGGATGGGCACAGGGGAGGAGGAATCACAATAGGGAGGATGGGGAGGGCCGGGGTGGGGGTGGTGGACCCTAGGAGCCCTGTCCAGGGTGGTGGTTCAACTCCCCTGTCTGAGCTCCGTGTTCTGGGACAGAAGGAGACTGTGCCGGTCCTCTGGGAGCTCATGGCCCAGTGCAGCCACAGAGCACAGAAGTGCCTATAGCTGGGGCTGGGGCGAAGCTGGGGGCAGGGGCTGGGCTGGAGAGCCTGCACAGACATTGAAGAAACAAGCAGCCTAACCCTGTGCCCACTTACTAGCTGCGTGACTTCAGGTAAGCCCCTAAAACTCTCTGTTTCCGCTTAAATGTGTGTCTGCAGGAGGAGCTCTGCAGAGCACCGGGTCTGATCACACGGGCTGCCTGTGGCCCCGTGAGACACCCACCCCGGGGACGGGGGCAGGTGCCTGTCTCACCCAGCGCTGTCCCCAGGGCCTGGCCCCTGACCTGCTCAGCGTGCAGGGTTCAGGCCAGCCAGCCCGCTGCCTCCTGGTGCTCTGCGAGGGAACTTGTCTGCAGAGCGGCAAGGGCAGCTGGGTGGCCACCTGGCCCCAAAGCTCTCTTTCAGCCTCCCGCTCCCCCCTGGTGAAGGGGACCCAGGTGTGGTTTCTGCCCAGTGAGGCGGCCTGCTTTGGTCTCTCCGGAGATGGCAGTGGCTGTCGCCCCCTGCTGGCCTATTCTTGTTACTGCAGAAGGTAGAGATCCCTGCCTCCCAGCAAGTGCCCAGCAGGTGCCCACCAGGAGCCAGCCTGGCACGTGTTTCCCATTTCACAGGTCAGGCCACGTAGCTGGGATGTAGCAGCATTGGATTTGGAGTCGGGATGTTTTCTGCAGCTGACGTGGTCCCTGTTTTCACCAACCCAGGAGGCTCCACTCCCTCTGCGCTCTCTTCTGCCAAATCCTTCTGTCCCAAGGCCCCTTTCACTCCTGAAAAATCCCTGAGTCACAGACCTTGGCCAGGCAGGAACTGAAGCTGAGCCTGGGCCAGGGCTGCTTAGAGCCCCTGGGGAGGGGGGTGCCCAAGCAGAGGTAAATGAGGTGCTGTCCTGACCCTCAGGCCACATGCCCGTGATCACGTCAGTGCCAGAGTCTCAGTAAATGACCTTGGAGTGAATACATGGCTAAATACATGTGCTCAGTGGCTGGCACAAAGCTGTCAAATCCTAGGCCAGTTGGCAAACTCTTATTCATCCTTCAAAACCCTGTTCAGGGGCACCTCCTCCAGGAAGGAAGCACCCTCTGAAACCCTTCAAGGGAGTGCACCTGGCACATTTGACTCTAGAGCAGACCTCGGTATGTGTTAGAGCTGGGTGCAAAAAGTGCTATGAGACTTTGGGGGGCAGACACTTGCAGAAGTGGTGGTGGGAGGGAGGAGGGGTGCTCAGGGAAGGCTTCCTGGGGGAGAAGGGGGCTTTAGAAGATGCAATTGTGGGGATGGGCGGCCGTGATGGTCGCACAACAGTGTGGACATGCTTAATGCCGTGGAACTGCGCGTAGAAACGGTCAAAATGGTAAATTCCGTGTTGTGCCTAATTTTACAACAACAACAACAATAATAATAAATCCTTGAGCCCTGGCCAGTTTGGCTCAGCAGTTAGAGCATTGGCCCAAGGACCAAAGAGTCATGGGTTCAATTCCGGTCAAGGGCATACATGCAGTTCGGTCCCGGCCCTGGTCGGGGTCATGCGGGAGGCAACCAACTGATGTGTCTCTCTCACATCGATGTGTCCCTCTCTCCCTCCCACTCTGTCTGAAGATAAATGGAAAAGTATCCTCGGGTGAGGATTTAAAAAAAAGCCTTGTCTCAAAACATCTGCTGACTGTTCCTGAGGCGGGCAGGCGGGAAGCCAGGCGCTCCGCCGGCCGTGCAGGGTCCCACCGCCACGTCTCGTACGGCGTGTGAGCTCATCTGTCCTTGTGAAAAAGCCAGTCCTGGAGGTGTGAGTGGTGTCGTGTTTGAGTTGTGCTCCCACCAAATTCGAAACCATGGTTTGAAGTCCTACCCTCCGCGCGACTGTATTTGGAGATGGGCCTTTAGGGAGGTCATTAATGCTAACTGAGGTCACGGGGCTGGGGCCCTGATCTGATGGCACTGGTGTCCTTACAGGAAGAGAGAGAGTGCCAGGTCCCATGCCCTTCCTGCGTGCGTGCGCACAGGACAGCCACGGGAGGGCACCGTGGGATGGCTGCCGTCTCCGCCAGGGACAGAGGCGGCCCCAGGACCCAGCGCCGTGGACACGGTGATCTTAGACGGTGGTCAGCCTCCAGAACTGTGAGGAAATAACGTTTGCTGTGTGAGTCCCCAGCCAGCGGTGGTTGTCACACGGCCCCAGCTGACTCCTACAGGGACCTCTGGTTTTAGTTCTGACTTGCGTTTCTCTGGTGGCTACCAGTCGAACATCTTTCCCTGTGCCCTTTGCCATGCTGTGTCCTCTTTGGACAAGTATCTATTTAGATCCTCTGCCTGTTTTCGTTTGAGTTTAAGGGTTCGTTCTGCGTTCTGGATATAAGTCCTTTATCAGATAAACAAGTGTCTGATGTTCTTTCCCATTTGGTGGGTTGTCTCTTCGCTTTCCTGACGGTGCCCGTAGAAGAACAGGAGTTTTACTTTTGATGAAGCTCAGCGTGTCTGCTCCTTCCTTCTGTGGCCGGTCGCCCAGTCCCAGATCACGAGGTTACCCCTGGGTCCTCTCCTAAGAGCTCTGTGGCTTTAGCCCCTGCTGCAGTGGGGCCTTTGACTGACCTTGAGCCCGTTGTGTACGTGACGTGAGGTGGGGTCCGCCTCCACGACTTTCCACGTGGATGCCCAGCCGACCACGCCGGTCCGGTGAGAAGACCATCCTTTCCCTCACTGAGTTGTGTTGGCTCCTTTGTCAAAAAATCGACTGACCATAAATGTCAGGGCTTATTTCTGGACCTCAGTTCTATTTTATTGTAGCTATCCTGGGCCCCCCCCCAGCTTTCCTGTGGATTTTAGGGTCGGCAGAGAAGGTGGCTGGGATTCTGACGGGGATCCCATGGAATCCGTAGGTCAGCGTGGGGAGCACCACCCTCTCAACATTAGGTTTTCTGATCCGTGAACATGGCAAGAGTAGTTTTCCGTGTAGTTTTATTTTTTGAGTAGGTAAAAGTTGTACATGGCTGAATCATTTATTTATTTTTTAAAATCCTCACCCGAGGATATTTTCCCACTTCTCTTCAGATAGAGTGGGAGGGGGAGAGAGAGAGAAAAACATCAATGTGAGAGGGACACACTGACTGGTTGCCTCCTGCATGACCCCAACCAGGGCTGGGGACTGAACCACAACTCAGGTTCATGCCCTTGACCAGAATTGAACCCTTGACTATTTGGTCCATGGGCTGATGCGCTAACCACTGAGTCAAACCGGCCAGGGCATGAAGGTTATTTTTTATTTTTATTTTTTAAATCCTCACCTGAGCGTCTTTTTCCATTTATCTTCAGACAGAGTGGGAGGGAGAGAGAGGGAGAGAAACATCGATGTGGGAGAGACGTCGATCGGCCGCCTCCAGCCTTCATTTGGCCCAGATGGCCCATCTGTCCATGGGGCTCCTCCCTGGCTCATGCCCCACTGCCCGCAGGTGCCGGTGCTCGGCCTGGCCCTCACTGTGGGTGTGTGCGTGCACCTGGCTGGGGTGCTCTCTCCTGGCTTCGTGCCCGAAGCGCTTATTTGGAGCCTGTTTGGCTTCCAGAGGTCGCTGTGCCTGCGCAGGCACAGTCCGCGTGGCTGGGAGTTCACCCCTCCCTGCACAGCCAGCCAGTGACCGAGAGGTGGGGGAGGCGCCCTGCCCCTTTGATCCCTGGGAACTTCCCCTCCAGAGCCCCCTCCAGCATCAGGCTCAGCCCGCCTGTGACTTGGCCTGAGAGAGCTGCCTGCGTGGGGTTCCCCCGCCCGCCCTGCGGCCCCACCTGCCAGGAATCCCCACTGGCTGGGAACCCCGCCGAGACCGCAGCTCTGCAACTGTGTCCATTCAGTTCGGAAAGAGCCCGCTCGGTCCCTGTGACTGCACTCAGACCGCCATCGTGTGGATCTGACCCCGTGGAGGACCTGGCCTCTGTGCCTACCGCGCAGTCTTGCCCGTGCGTGGACGTGTTGAGAATGAACCCCTAGAAGTAGGACGCAGGGTGAAGGGTGACTGACTGTGAGGGTGCTGCTGTAGTACAGGCTGTCATAGTTCACACCCCAGAGGGAGCTGAAGAGCCGGCAGGTGGACGGATTTCTGTCAAAGGGGAGTGGAGGCCTGGCCCCTTTCCTCCAGCTCCCTCCAGGGGGCGCCAACCCTCCTGCCGGGAAGGGCAGGCCTCCAGGGCTCCTGTGTGGGGAAGGTGGGGCTGGAGCCTGGGGGTCGGAGCTGGAGAAGCACTTCATTTTCACGTGCGGGGAACTGAGGCAAGGGGGGGGGGTGAAGGGACTTTCTGCTTGTTCCGTTTGCCTTGCACTGTCCACACTGGGGACATGCCGCCCTTGTCATGCCACACACAGTCAGCTGTCATCTTCCCGCAATGCCCCGCCTGGGAAGGGGCCCGGAAGAGAAGCAAAGGGCGGCAGAGGCTGGAGGCCACGCGGGATGGGGGGCTGGCACAGGGTCCTCTGGACACAGCCAGTCATCAGAAGGGTGAGCCCCTCAGAAGCTCTGAGAGGGGGGCCTGCTGTGCCCTCTTTACCGAGGAGTGCAGCACCCCTTGCTAAGGGGCAGAGCGGAGACCCAGCCCCGGGCCCAGGGCCCTTGCTGACTCCGTGCCCCGCCCTCCGCCCGCTCAGGCCAGCCTCAGTGATGCCGGGACGGCCCTTCTCCACAGCCTCTGCAGAAAATAAACAAGCACCGGCCAAGTCTTGCTTCACCCTGTGAGCAGCAGGGCGTGGAAAAGGGAAGGAAGTGAGGTGCCGGGTGCACGGTGTGTGATCAGCCGGGATGGCCCCAGTCACTGCTCAGAACCGCCGGAGGTCTACCACCGCCCATTTCACAGATGGGAAGAGCAAGGCTCCTTTTGAAGGGAGCTGCCCTGCACCCTGCCCCCCTCGCCCCGCGGCCCCACACCTCCAAGACCAGCTGCACCCTGTCTTTCTTCCTGAATTTAGGTGATTGCCACAGCAATGTCCCAACCAGAGAGGAAACGAGAGACCGAAGGAAAGCCCCCCCCCGGCCCCCGCTCGGTTCTTCCCAGACCCTGTCCACCTCTGGGCCCCCGCCTGCAGGGCCACAGGGCCTAGTGACCTGAGGGACTCGCGGGGCTGCTTCTGGCCGGAGCACCTTTGCTTCCCTGTGGCCACACCAGCTGTGCAGCTACAAGGTTTCGAAATAAGTGTTTTCTCTTTTTCTCACATTAGACATTCTACATCATTACAGTAGAAGTATTTAAAAATAAGAAAAAAGAGAAAAGCACCTCTCATAACCCCACTGCCAGTGGGCAGTGTGCACCCCGTGATGACTCATCCGGAGTGTTTATAGAGCACCTGCCGTGTGCCGGCGCCGGAGGCCCTGGGCGTGACCGGGAACAGGCCTGCGCGGAGGCCGGCTGGGCGGGCCTGAGGCTGTCTCCTCTGATCACCCTGCTGGACCATCTGTTGCGCTGGTGTTTACACTAGAGGATCACAAAGTGGCCTGGGGTCACATAGCAAGTTTCTCTGCCAAGCCCATCCAGCTGCACCCCACATTTGGCCTGGAGCAGAGGTCCAGCTGCCAGGGTGTCTGTGATGTGTCGGTGACGGGCCAGGCTGCCCCCTCTCTGGGCCCCAGGTCCCCCCTGGGCCTCCTAACTTTGCCTGTCCCAGGGGCCCAGCCACTCATCAGAGGAGTGACCCCTCAGAAGCCTGAGCCACTCTTGATTGTCCTTGTCGCGCTGCGGTTCCTCATCTTCACACGAAGCCCTGGCCCAGCGGGCAGCGTGGTGCGGGCGGCTGGGTCTGGCGGAGGGCCTGAGCGGGAGGCTGTTACCCGTGTGGGGGACAGGTGGTCGGGAAGGGGTGTGCCGTCCTGTGAGGAAGGAGGCAGGATTGTCTGGCCCGCATCCCACAGCCGCTTTCGGACGGTGGCAGCTTGGCCGTCACTTCACAGATGCTGAGCTGAGCTGGGGTCCCGACGCGTCCCCCCATAGTCTCCTGCCTCTGGGCCCAGGGTGCACCACCCGCCACCTGTCGAGGAGAATGAATGATGAATGATGAATGAATGGGCCATCCTGGCCCCTCTGCCTGAGCTCCAGCAGCCTGGCTTCCAGGTTCCTGTGCCCTTGGGGGAGCCACCTCCAAGGCTGGGAGCGGGGGACGCCGGTGTGGGAACTGCCATCTGCGAACCTGTCACATCACTGCCCCTGGCATCGGTCCCTCACCTGTGTCCCGCCACCTGGGCTGTCCCTGATTGCCAGTGTGTCCTCTGGGGCTGGCCCTCTGACCAGGCTCTGGCCCAGGTCCTGGCTGCGAAGTCGGCAAGGAGCTGGGGTCTCTGACCCTCCCTCCGAGTATCCTCTGTCTGCGCTGACATCTGCTGAGCCGGCCCCAGCCTGTCCCCTCAGGGTGTGGTCCCTGCAGGGGACGGCTATGTGCTGTGTGGTAGAAAGCAAGGCCCCTGTGGGTCTGCCCACTTCTGTGCCACTTGTGGACCTGTGGGGAAGACTGGGGACCTGCGCTGTCCCTGAGACACACCGATGTCCCTGCTGCCTCAGCCCCCTCACCACACTGTCTGGGTCCCTCATCCCCACCCAGCAGCACTGGAGGCCCGGGGGTGTGAGCACGGGCTGGCCCTCCCCCTTGGAGCCGGCGTGGGGGTGGCAGGCAGGCTCTGCTCCTGCGTGTCCCCCCCCAGCCTGGAGTGGGAAGCAGCCTCGATTCAGCTCTTCGTTCTCAGGAAATGGGGCGTCACTGCTTTCCCAGGCCCGGACTGTGAACACTCACCCGCTGTGGCCAGATCCAGGAAACCCGGGGAAACCCACAGTGGTCAGATCTCGAGAACATGAACCTGCTCACAGCACCTCCTGACACGGCCAGAGAGGCAAGGATGGCGGAGCAGCCTGGACACTGCTCTGGAGGTGCCCGCGTGCCGCTAGGGGGCTGGGGCGCCCCGAAGGCTGTGGCCACCGCATGGACACAGAATGGGGGGTGATAGTGGAGACCACAGCAAGTCAGTGGTCCAGAAAGAGGGGTGCAGACCCGGATGTGGACAGTGGCTGGTCAATGAGGTGTCTGGGTGCAGAATCGGCAGGTGGCGGGGCCACAAGTCTGGGCTACGACAGCGAGGTGCCTTCCTGGCCCGTCCCAGCGCAGTGCCCGGCACGTGGCACAGGTGGACCTGGGGGATCGTGGGTCCGAGACCGACCTCCACTGTCAGGCAGCTTTTCCTAGTGGACGGTCTCGCCCCGTGTGTACAAAGGCAACAGCGGCCCGATGTGCAGGTGTGCCCCGAGGTGCCCGGCAAGGGAGGGGGGCCGAGGCTCGGCAGGAGCTTCCGGGCCCATGGCGTCCTCTCAGGACACAGACCCCGCCGGCCACGCCAGCCAAGGGTGAGTCATTCCAGCGCTGAGCCCGTCACACGGCCCAAGGCTCCTGCCACCGGGCTCCGGGGAGGGTCACGTGAAACAGTGTGACCACCACAGTCTGTAAGGGGTTCTGGGCAGATGGCAGTTTGGGGGCGGCAACGTTTTATTTTTATTTATTTATTTATTTATTTTTATTATTTTTTTTAATCCTCACCCGAGGACATTTTTCCAACTTTTGTTCAGGTAGAGTGGGAGGGAGAGAGAGAGGAACAGAGAGAGAGAGAGAAACATCGACGTGAAGGGACACATCGAGTGGCTGCCACCCGCACAACCGACCAGGGCCAGGGACAAACTGCAACCGAGGCACGCGCCCCTAGCGGGAACCGAACCCGGGTCTCTCAGGACCGCAGGCCGACGCTCTAACCGCTGAGCCAAACCGGCCAGGGTTTTAAATATCCCCGGATCCTCCCCTAGAAAAGAACTAGGTGTGGCTTTCCCTGCTCGGCTGAGCTCCGGATTTGGCCCCCGCCGTGACCCAGCGCCGTGGCGGAGGAGGGCGTCGCTGCCCGAGGTGGACGGACGCTGATGCCACACTGACGAGGGCTGGAGACCGCCCTGGTTCACGACGGCCTCGCGTGGAATCACGGGGCTGCCAGCGCCTGGGACCAGCGCCGAGCCCTTGGCGTGCTTGCATGCGACAGGATGAGCCATGCGCGGCAGGTTGGTGGACACCAGACCAACCTCGTAAGGTTGCCGCCAGGAGCCGCGAGGGGGGCCGGCCTCTGAGATGGACAGAGGGCCCGGAAAGCGGTAGGCCGCAGTTGAGTGGCAGTTAAGGACGATGACAAAGACGCTCGGGCCAAGGGTGGCCTCGAGGAGTCCTTCAAACGCCAAGGCGTGAACACACACACTTGGCTGTTATTCCTCCAGAAAAACAGAACTGGGCAGCAAATGGCAAACCGAAGACTAGCACTTACGACAGCTGTGCCAGTGAACCCCAAAAACCCGTGGGTGGGGACGTGTCTAGGGTCTGCCGCTTCGAAGGGGGCTCTGCCCGCTGATCTCAGTGTACGGACATCACCCTGCACCTGTGTGCTGGGCTCAGCTGGGGCGTGAGGAGGCCAGGCCTTTCCAAGGACAGCGGACCCGCATGTCGAGTGTCTAAGTCCAGTAACGGGAGAGGAAGGAGGCAACGGGGTAGCTGGTAGGCCAGCGGCCGGCAGAGCCTCAGGGGCCCCGGACATCTCCGGCAGCTGTGCCACCCCTGGGGGACAAGGGGTCTCACCCACCCAGACGCAGGTGGGTGCAGGGGCCTGCGGGTTGGGGGGGAGGCTGGGCCCCTGTGAGCCCTCAGAACTGCCAGGGTGCTGCGTGCGGTCACGTGCCCCGCGTCCAGCGGCTCTGCGCGAGCGGCAGGGTCGGCCAGCACCCCGGCCCCTCTCATCTACTGTGTGGCGCTGACCGAGGGCAAGGCCCTGCCCTTCTTCGGCTGGGCCTCTGTCCCCTGTGAGGCCTGATGCAGCTGCCAACATCTGGGCGCCGCAAGATGTCCAGGGGACCAAATATCCTAACCTCTCCTCTTTTATATGCAAAAGAAACACTTTTGAGTGACTGCGTCCATCGCAAGGTGACAGCAGTGTGTGGGCGTCATCTAGCTGTCCTCCTCGGGTAGACTGCGCCTCTCGTCTTCCTCGCAGCGAATCACAGGGCAGACACGGGGCGTCTGGGGAGCCGGGCCCTCCTCGAACAGGCCTCGGGGGCGAGCAGCCCCGCAGCCCTTCCTCTGTCTGGGACGAGCTTGAACTCTCGGGCTTTCTTTCCTCCTGCGAAACTGAGACCGGTTTCGTCTCAGACCCCAGAAGGTGGGACAGCGGCGCTGGGTCTTAACTGTCCCCTCGCCCCTGTTTTGGGGGGCTGGCTAAGGGCCGTGTGCCCGGAGGGGGAGGGACCACGGGGCAGCTTGCACAAAGCGAGGAAGCCGGCGTCAGCGGCGGGGGAGCAGAGGGTGCTTCCTCTTTCACTTCCAGGGGAAGGTTCTCAGACTGCAAAGCAGTTTCTCTTCCAGCTGCAGGGGGCTCGGGCTGCCCCCTGGGTGGCCCCTTTGTGGGGAGCAGAGGGTCAAAAACAGACAGAACAGGGAAGAGGGCCCAGAGTGGACCGGGCCAGAATCCCAGAGGCCGGCCCCTGGCCCCACCCTGCTTCCTGGGTGAGGAACAGTCCCAGAGGGTCCCCACAGTCCCTGAATGGGGGGCCGGTTACACTGGGGTGCAAAGGCCCCAACACTGGCTTTAGATGGGGGGAGGCGACTCCCCTTGCCCAGTCCTCCCTGTGTGCTCTGCTTCCCCCCTTGCATCCCCAGCGGTGACCGCTGCCCCTGCCACGTGCGGGTTCGGGGACACAGCGGCCGGCAGTGGCCAGCTCAGTTCTGCCCGGTTCTCCACTTTGGCAGGTGGTTTTCTCCTGCGTCCTGTGTCCTCCTCTGTAGACGGGACCCGGCCCCCACCTCCCGAGGACGACGGAGGCCAGGCGCGCACACACCGGTGTGGAGATGGCCCACAGCACGGAGCCGAGGGTCACGCCTTCTGCAGCCACTGGGGTTAGACTAGGCCACATATGTCACAAAGCCTCAAATAAGTGGCTTCAGCAAAATAAAAGTTTGTTTCTTCCTCGTGTTAGAAAAATCTGGAACTGAGGCGCCCAGGTGTGGGGGAACCTCACTGTCCGCAGAGACCCAGCTGCCTTCCATCTTTCCGCTCTGCAATCCTTTTTTTTTAATCCTCACCGAGGGCATTTTTTCCATTTTTTGTTCAGATAGAGAGGGAGGGAGAGAGAGAGAAAAACATCCATGTGAGAGGGACACGTCGCCTCCCCCCATCTAAAGCCATGTGAGTGGCTGCCACCCACACCGCCCAACCAGGGCCGGGGACACACTGCAACCGAGGTACGTGCCCTTAGCGGGAGCCGAACCCGGGTCTCTCAGGACCGCTGGCCGGCGCTCTAACCGCTGAGCAACCGGCCAGGGCTGCTCTGTGATCCTGAACGAGGTCGCTGTGGTGCAAAACGGCTGCGGGAATCCCAGGCCCAGAGAACAGGGAGGAGGAAAAGGAAGAAGGTGTATAAGGTCTTCCCCAGAAGTCTCACCTACTCCTACGTTCAAGGAGGGCAGGGAAGTCCTCACTGGGCACGTTGTCACCCCGGTTACGGAAAGATGGGGGCCCCTGCGGGCACGTGGCTGTCCCACAAGGAGCCTGCCACCCGGAGGCCTGGCCAGCTCCCTGTGGCTGCAGGGTCAGCTCAGGAGGGCGAGCCAATGCCCCGGCCGGGTGAGAAGGGTGCTTCACCAGGCCGGGCAGGAATGTGGGTGCCAGGCAGGGCAAAGAGGGCAACCTGGGGTGGTCATCAGTGACCAAGGACAGAAGGCAGGTGGGGCCTCAAGATGCTCCGAGCTCAGGCAGTGGCCAGTGGTGGGGGCAGGTTTTGGCAGCACAGAATCACACCTGGTTCCGCCGCACTCAGAGGGCTCACTGGATCTGTGGGGACGAAGGGACACCTGTGCTTGACTCCAGCCCTCGGAGGGCCCCGCGCGCTGAGTCTCGTGAGGCAGGCCTCATGGGAGCCGGGCCCGGAGCACGTGTGGGCGACGGGGCTGCGCAGCCTCAGGCCCTTGGGCAACGTAGGCGCCCAGGAACCCGACGCCTGGACCGCGGGCACAGGACGCTGGTCAGCCCTGGGCTCCAGTCTTCTCTGGTGTACAGAGTGATGTTGTTCTTATCTCGCCAAGTGTGGTGAGGGTGAGAGAGCAGCTGAAGTCCGTGGGCAATTGTCCCTCCGCAGATGTCGCTTCCAATACCAGCATTTTAGAACACAGCTCTGCTTGGCTTCCACACGCTCCCCAGGGCCCGTCATCTGCAGGTTTCTCCGGGTTTGGTTTTCCCGTCAGAACCGTCAGCGGAGCCTGCGTCAGACCCAGCCGGGGGCATGAGCCCGGAGCCTACCCCGCGAGCGGGTGCCTGGCTTTGGGGACCAGGCAGCAGACACCCCGGTGAGAAGGGGCTGCTCTGGGGAACCTGTGCCCGGAGCCCAGTCTCTCCCCAGGCCGCCTCCCCACGGTGCAGGTGCGGCGAGCTTTGTGACCAGTCTGGGGAGTGAAGGACTTGGGGAGAGACCCGGACCTGGTCTGCCCAAGGGACGCCTCCTCTCTAGACACGGACGTCAGGCTAGGGAAAGAGATCTCTGCAGGGAAGGAGAACATGGGGTTGAGCAGCAGTTTCCTTTACGTTTCTGTGGAAAGGGGTCGATAGGAATAGGTTCCACATGATTGTAAGAAAACCCGGCAGTTTGTCCTAGACCGGGACATCCTCTGCTCCCCTCCACCTCCGTGTTTGGGATGGAGCTGGGTGCTGTGTGGGTGTCACCCACCCCAGCTCAGTGGCCCCCTCAGCCACCTGGGGACAGTCCCCCCGCTGACCTACAGAAACACTGGCCTGGACAGTCACGCAGGCAGGGAGAAGGAGCAGCTGGGACAGAGCCCGGGCTTCAGTCCAGAGTCAGCCTCCAAGGAGGGAAGACAGACCCCGGCCTAAAGCCGCCGCGCCTGGGGACAGGGCCTGGAGCGGCTCCCAGATCCGGGTCTGAGGCCGGTGTCCCCCTGCCTTGGAGTGTGGCCTGGGGCAGGGTACCTGACCTTCGGGGAGCCCAGAGGCCAGAAACCTGGCTGACTTGTCCTGCATCTCTGACATCTGCTACACGCTCAGTTAACGTCCATTTAGGGCAGCGGTTTTCAACCTGGGGGTCGCAACCCCTTTGGGGGTCAAATGACCCTTTCACAGGGAGCATCAGGAAGGCTGGAACCCCTGGTTTAGGGGCGTCCGTGAATTTCTCGTCCAGACCTCTCAGGACTAGCCCTGTGCAGGGAGTACACGTGGGACACCAGCCACAGCTAACCTCAGCAGCCACGGAAGGAACGTGGACAGAAACAGGTGAGATTAATTTTAGTAACCCTTTTTATTTAGCTCAACATGTCTAAGATATTACCACCTCAACCTGTGATTGATGTAAATTATAACAAGGTGTTGACATTCTCCTGCGCCACGTCCTTGACACCCATTCGGAGCCATCATGTGGCCGGTGGCCAGTGCTGGGCAGCACAGGGCTGAGCAACCAGAGCCAAGTGCGCAGCAGGTACGCAGCGTGAGGGTGGCACGGTGTGTGGGGCGTGGGCACGGCACCCAGAGACGAAGGCTGTGGCAGGTTTGTGGGTACATCTGCAAGGCCATCGGTAGGTTCCTGTGACCCCTATCCTGGCGGGAGTGGGGACCAGTGCAAACCAGTCAATGGGAGCAGATAGCCCCGCCCCGCCCACAGCACTGCCCTGCAGGGGAGCAGGTGCCGCAGGTGGCAGGTGAGGAGCCGGGCCTGCTGGGCGCTCTGGCTGCAGCCCCTCCCATTCTCCGGGGTGATCCCCAGGGCAGTGGTCAAGAGCTCCTGAACCAGCCACCACAGCTCTGAACCACCGGCCGGCAAGGCTGTGTTTCAGGTAGTGAACCGTCCTGGGCCCACAGCCTGTGCTGTTGTGACCACGTCCCCCGCGGCCAACTCACCCCAGCAGGCCCTTCGGATCATCAATCAGACTCAGCTGAGGAGATGGCTCGGCCCCCCTTCTCCCCTGCAGGGCAGGACTCCTCTCGGGACCAGGGCTCCACCCAGCTGGGCCAGTTCCTAGATGCGCGGGGAAGTGGGCGGGACGCCTTCCTTCCGTGAAGACCTGTGTGCCGTTCTTGGAAGGGCTCCAGATCCCTGAGCAGGATGTCTCCACGGTCAAGGCTGAGTGGGACACGGGCGACCCAGCCGCAGGAACCACCTTGGCCCCGGCCCACCCTACCAGTCGGCCCTCCATGCCCCTCCCACCCGACACACGCACGTGCTCGGGCTCGCGCCTGGCCGTGGGTGTCGGTGGCTCTCTTGGTGTCCATCTGGGGGAGCAGCAATGGCACTGGCCGCAGCTGGGCCTCCCGGCCTCTGCCCCTCCATGACCCTGGGGTCGGCCCGGCTCTGGGCTTGGAGGTGAAGAGGGACAGAGATGGGCAGGAGGGCCCAGGGCGCCCAGAGGTGTTGGTGGTTGAGACCTGAACTGCCCGGAGGCCCCAGGCCCACACCCTGTGGGCGGAGGCTGCGCCTCCCTCTGGCTGGCACAGGACTGGCTCCCCCGCTCCTTAGAGGGGAAAGCGTCTGTCTGGGGATGTGTGTCCGGTGGGGAGGTAGTGTTTCCAGTCTGGCCTTGGGGCACCTCTGGGAGGCCCTGAGCCCCTCTCCCCTCTCCAGGCTCCTCTCTCGATGTTTCATTCAGGACTCGGCCGAGCCCAGCGCTGGCACCTGAGCCGGGACCAGCCGGGCATCTGCAAAGTGCTGTGGGCACTCACGGGCCCCTGGTGAGTCCGAGTCGATGGCAGCTTGGTCCAGCCGTCCGGAATTCCTTCTAAGGATCGCATTCCAACGAGGGGGACGGGTGCTCTTCACCACTGAGCGGATTTTAGACCCACCTAAACTTTCAAGTGGTGAAAACGTCTCAGGCCCAAAGCTTGTGCTGTTTTGAACACATCACCCTTGGCGGACTCTCCCTGGAAAGCCCTTTGGATCATTCGGTAGAACTGACGTGAGGGGCGGGGCCCACATGGTGCTGAGTCCCGTCTGGGGCGCACCTCCACCTCGCGCAGGGCCTAGGCTCTGGTGTCAGACCGGCCCAGGCGTCCACCTGGGTCCCACACTGCCGGCAGCGTGTCCTTGGGTGTGAGTGGCTGTTGAGCGGCCCGGCGGAAGAATGCACTTATAGCACCAGCGCCCACCGGGGGGCAAGGAGAGTCACCGCCCCTGTCTGTCTGCCCCAGCCAGGCCCTGTGGCTGCAGGGGGCCCTCGGAGGGGAGCATCCTGGGCAAGGTGGGCAGGGCCCACCTTCACTCTCACGTCAGTCCCTTGAGGTCCACGTGGCTACCTACCCCCTTGCAGCTGCTGAAAGGTGGACCTTGGCCAGTAGTGGGTCTTTCTGCCTCCTACACGGGTGCCCTTTCCGCTGGATGGGTGCAGGGCAGCACCCTGTCCCCTAGGAGGCATCCAGGTGAGATGGGCCTAGACTGAGGCTCTGGAGCCAGAAACAAGTGAGGGGTCAGGTCAGTTATTAGATTGGAGGCCCAAGGGCAGGCACAGAGGACAGGGACCTGCCCACTTGGCACTCGTGGTCAAAGGGACATGATGAGGGCCCGACAGGTGGGATGGGGGAGGAGGGCTGGCTGCCCCAGCCTGGACAGGAAAAGCAAGGAGGGCTTTCTGGAGGAGGCAGCATCTGAGCCTATGAAAGGTAAGTCAGTTATCTGGGCAGAAAAGGGGAAAGGACTTTCTAGGGCAGTGGGAACAGTAGCCACAGAGAAAAATAACCTTGAATGACCTTGGGCTTCCCTCTTGGCCCTCGAGAGCTGGGTCGTACCCGAGTTCCCCTTTCCCACCCACTTACTGGCAGCTTGTCTATTTTTACTGGTCTTGATTCCCAGTCCGGTGGGTTAGGCTAGTTCTCACAGCTGCCCTGCTGCCCTGCCCAGCGCACAGCAGCAGGGGACCGCAGCTTCCTGTCTGTCTTCACCCGCAAAGGGCCAGTACGGCCACCCACTGCCTGGGCTCAGACCTGGCGCCCTGCCCGCTCCCTTCGGCCCTCCTTCCCTCCGGAGTCTCTCTAAGTGGCCCCTCCGAGGACAGCTGGGTTTGCGCTGCCATCCTGGAGACTGGGAGACGGCTGGCCCCTCTCGGCCATCCGTGTGGGGACCTCAGTGTGCCCACCGCAGCCACTTTGAACACACTGATGATCCAGAAATAGACTGTGGCTTTCTTTCTGGTAAAGGTTTTCATACTCACAAAGAACGTGTTTGACCATTCCGCCGTGCTACAATGCTACCACTGCTGACCTCAGAGGGCCATCGAGACCGCTCCAGCCCCGGACACGGAGTCACCGTCCCTGGTGTCCACCTCGGCCTTGGTTACATGGGTCGCGGTGTGCGTTCTTGTGAGACTTGATTCTTTTGCTCAGCATTAGGGTGGGGAGTGGCTGCCACAGCACAGCTGGGCCCTCCTCAGTGAGCACCTGGCATTTAATGCTTCTATTCACCAAAGGCTCCCGTGCACCGGGCTGTGCTGGGAACCCCCGTGCAGAGCGGGGTCACCCGGCCTGTGGGGCTCAGTAAGCTCGCTGAAGGGGGCCGGCGATTCTGTGTGGGAGCGGAAGCACCGATACTTCTGCTTCCCAAGGGGTGGAGCAGAAACAGCGCTGCCGGCCGTGGGGAAGCCTGGCGGCACCTCCGGAGGCCTGGGCTGCAGCGGCTCAGGGCACCCGCACCGCCCCGGGGTGCCCGACCTGCGTGTCTGCACCTTCACGGTCCTGTGAGACACTGAGCTCAGAGCCAGTCTCCATGGCAGCCTGGGTGGGGAGCACTCACCAGTCTGTGACTTCCTCTAACTTATTTTTAGAAGAGAAAACAACTCTGACAATGGAGCTGTAGAGGGCAGCCAGGGGCATCGGGCAGCTGGCCCCTCCCTCGGTGGTGGTTTGCTGTGATGACACCGTTTTCATCTCTGAGAAGGCTGGGCCTGTGGCCCGAGGCCCAGAGCCTTGGATCGCTGTTGTCACCACCCTCTGGTCTCTGGTCTCCATCCTTTCCCTCCGGAGGAGAGGGACAAAAGAGGTCTGGACCTGAACCCAACACCCAACAGCAGGTGTGCGAGTGCGCACGCACACACAGCACGCACACACACATGCGCACACACATACGTGCACACACGCACACGTGCACACACGCACACTCACACACAATCGCACGCACACACGCAGCCTGTGGGACACCCACGTAGACAGCCCGTCATCCGTCTCTCTCAGGCTCCTCTTTCTCCACCTGCCTGGTCCTCATGGGACCTCCCTACACGGTGAGCGTTGACTGTCCTGGGCTCTGTGCCAGCACCAGGGACAAAGCAGGGGACACCTCAGGGAGCTGAGAGTCCACCGAGCCTCTGGACAGTGCTGTCAACACTGGGGAAGGTCTTGTCTGTGGGGCAAGCAGGAGACACCTCCCTGTCCTGGTGATCGCTCCGCCCCTCCCCCTGCACCCACTGCCCATTCCGCCCCTCCCCCTGCACCCACTGCCCATTCCGCCCCTCCCCCTGCACCCACTGCCCATTCCGCCCCTCCCCCTGCCCGGTGACTGCAGCACTCCCCTGTGCTGTCCTGCCTCTGCGCTGCTGCCCAGCCAGCGCCCTCCAACCCCACCCCACCCCACACTGGCCCCATTTCTCTCCTGGCCAAAGCCCGCAGCCACTTGTCATGATCCCCAGGATGGACGCCAGCCTCCTGAGCAGGGCGCCTGAGCCTGCCCCGTCTGCCCTGCCTCCTTTCTGCTGGCTTCACTCTTCCCAAGTGGCACAGAGCCTCCCCATGCCGTGGGCACTGCTCCAGGGCCGGGCAGAGAGACACCTCCCACTCACTCCCCCAGCTCAGGGCCCAAGGGGTCGCTTGTGGGCCTCTGCACACCCCATGCCGTGCCCTGCACACCCCATGCTGTGCCCCTGCACACCCCATGCCGTGCCCTCTGGCTTTTCCCCTTGGAAAATGCCTCTTTGTCTTCTGTGGTTGGTTCCAGGGGTGTTTCCACTGCCTGAGTCTCCTGCTGAGCCACTTCTGATTCCAGAGCACCCTCCTCTTCCTCTCTCCGCTGAATACACATTTCCTGGTCTGGGAGCTCCTGGGGTCGGTGTTTTTGTATTTTATTCTTTGTGTTCCTGGCTATTATCACAGGACCAGGCATACAGTAGGTGTTCAATAAACACCCCAACAGGAATGAGTAAGCTGAGGCTCGGGATGAGAGGCTGGTTTGTCCCGACAGGTATGGTCATTATGCTGCCTGTCCTCGCCCTCTGCACACGGCCCCTCCCGCATCTACTGGTATATTCACTTTTTCGCAGCCTGCGGGGTGGGCATCACCCCGATTTATAGATAAGAAAACTGAGGCTCAGAGAGGTGGGGTGAGTTACCCAGGATTACACCCCCAGTGGGGGCAGACCAGTCCTCTGGTTCTCAAGTTGGCACCATAGTTCCAGTACAGGTGGCCAGTGGAGGGAGCAGGGCAGGCTGGCATGGGCTGGCATGGGCTCTGGGCAGTCATGTGCCCACAGGCTGTGATATAAACTCATCACCAGACCCTTTCTCCTCCTCGAGGGACAAGGGCCGTCCACCTAGAGAGCATGGAGCAGCCTGCACATTCAGAGCCCATGGTGTTGTGGTAGCGGTGAGGGTTTTAACTGAGAAATAAGACCGTTTCACTCTCCCGATGCCCATCAAGTCCTCAGGACACTGGTTACATGGGGATATTTACGCACACTTAAAAGTGGCACATGTTGTACACTGCACTGGCTCTGAGGACATGGACGCAGGTGGGAGGCGGCACACCTGCACACAGAGCAGCTGGGGGAGGCAGGTGCAGTGGGCAGCTGTCACTCAGAGGAAAACAGGACTGCCGACCCATCACCTGTTGAGAGACACTAGGTGGAGCTACCTTTTGGGTATTGTGAATAATGCAGGGGGCAGAGAATGCGACCCCAAACTATGTCACGACCATGTGGGTCATTTTCTTATTTTAAAACTTATCTTTAATGTTCAATGTATTACAGATGTCCCCCCCCCGCCTTGACACCCTCCTTCCCAATCCCACCCCCCTCCGCTTTCCCCACACTATTGTCTGTGTCTATTGGTTAGGCACATATGCATATAAGTTCTTTGGATTCTCTCTTCCCGCCCCACCTCCCCCCTTCCCTTTGAGGTTCATCAGTCTAACAACCGATTTGTACTTCCTAATCCCTTCATCTTTTTCACACCCCCCACCCCCCACCAAATTTGTTTTTTTTTTTTTTTTTTTTGATATTTTGTTCAGATAGAGTGAGAGGGAGAGAGAGAGAGAGAAACATCGACGTGAAAGTGACACATCGAGTGGTTGCCACCCACACGACCCAACCAGGGCTGGGGACAAACTGCAACCAAGGTACGTGCCCTTAGCGGGAACCGAACCCGGGTCTCTCCGGACCGCAGGCTGACGCTCTAACCGCTGAGCCAAACCGGCCAGGGCCCCCCCACCAAATTTGGCAACCAACAAAAAGTTCTCTGTATCTACGAGTCTGTTTCTGTTCTACTTGCTCATTTTGATTATAGATTCAGTGGTTGATAGATGTGTATTTATTGCCATTTTATTGTTCATACTTTTTATCTTCTTCAAGAAAACCCTTCAACATTTCATATAATAACGGTTTGGTGGTGATGAACTCCTTTAGCTTTTTCTTGTCTGGGAAACTCTTTATATGGCCATCGATTCTAAATGACAGCTTTGCAGGATAATCTTGGTTGTAGGTCATTGCTTTTCATCACTCTGAATATTTCTTGCCACTCCCTCCTGGCCTGCAAAGTTTCTTTTGAGAAATCAGCTGACAGTCTTATGGAAGCTCCTTTGTAGGTAACTAACTGCTTTTTCTTGCTGCTTTTAAGATTATCTTTTTTTCTTGAACTTTTTGCATTTTGATGGTGAGTGTCTTGGTGTGGGTCTCTTGGGGTTCATCTTGTTTGGGACTCTCTGTGCTTCCTGGACTTGCATGTCTGTTTCCTTCACCAAGTTAGGGAAGTTTTCTGTCATTATTGTTTCAAATAGGTTTTCAACTTCTTGTTCTCTCTCTTCTTTCTGACACCCCTTTGATACGAATGTTATTTTGCTTAAAGTTGTCCCACAGGCTCCTTATACTATCCTCTTTTTTTTTTAATTCTTTTTTTCTTTTTGCTGTCCTGATTGGGCGTTTTTTGCTTCCTTATATTACAAATTGATGGTTTGCTTCTTGGCTTCACCTACTCTACTATTGATTCCCTGTAAATTATTCTTTATTTCAGTTAGTGCCTCCTTCATTTCTGACTGGTCCTTTATTATGCTCTTGAGGCCCTCACTAAGTTCATTGAGCATCCTCATAAGCAGTGTTCTGAACTCTGCATCTCTTAGATTGCTTATCTCCATTTCATTTAGTTCTTTTCCTGGAGTTTTGTTCTGTTCTTTCATTTGGGACATATTTTGTTGTCTCATTTTGGCTGCCTCCTTGTGTTTGTTTCTATGTATTAGGTAGACTTGCTATGTCTCCTAGGCTTCCTAGGGTGGCCTGTTGTTGTAGGTGTTCTGTAGGGTCCAAAGGCACAGCCTCCCTGATCTCAACTGAGTCCTCAAGGTGCATCCCTAGTGTGGACTGTCCACCCTTCTGTTGTAATTGAGTCTTGATTGCTGTTGGCACCTCAATGGGAGGGTTTTACTCAGGCTGATCAGCTGCAAGGACTGGCTGTGCCCACTGTCCACTGACCTCTGACTACCTTGGAGGATCAGCTGTGCAGGGCCCACCACACAGAGCAAGTCTTACTTCAGCAGGGCTCTGGTACCACTGAGTCCATTCCTTGCATGTGTCACTTGTGGAGGTGGTTGGGTGGTGATGCTTTGATGTGGTCTGAAGCTGTCCACTGGGTGTCCTGGCTCTAGGGCAAGGTCAGCCACTGCCTGTGTTCTACCCAGGGCCACCAGGTATAAGCTACAAAGTGATCTGCCAGTGGCTGCTTCTTGTGCTGGGCTTGGAGGTACCCAGGTGAAGCCAAGCTGTGGACCAAGGCTGGCTGCTTCTAGTGCTGGGCCTGGGGCCACCTTGCAAGAGGTATGGGGCTCGCTGAAGCCAGGTGCTGCTTGTTTGAGAGAATTTAGGAAAATCTGAAGGAGGAGCCAAAACAGGCCAATCCTATGGTAAAACCACTGGAAACAGCTTTCATGGGCCTGAAAGTTGGGTGGGGCAGGACCTCAGGGAATCACCAACGCGGGGCCAACAGTGTGAGCCAGGTTGCTGGAGTCCCAGCTTTGGTGGCTGTCTTCCTGCCCCGTGGGGGAAGGGCTCACCAAAGGAACAACAGCCTTTGCCAGCATGTGGGTCATTTTGAGCTGAAGGCAATCAAGACCCTGCAGACTCAAGAACGACTTTGACCTCTCCCTTAACTATCTAAAAGAATTTAGGTAGGGCCGGCCCAGAGAGAGCAAGTCCCAGAGTAACCTTTATCTGAAGGGCCCAGCTAGAGAGCAGGGCAAATATATAATCTCCAGACATCTAATCTACCATCCTGTCAAGGACCCTCTTCCCCTTGGAGGGCCCATTCCTTAGCTCAGGATGGCGCATAGCCTCAACCGCCTGACTTGTCCTTGGGTCTCATTGTTGGGGGGTCACCGTAGGTACATAATTAAATTAGTTTTTCTCCTGTTCATCTGTTTTGTTTTTGTTTGTTTGTTTGTTTTTTTGTTACAGTTTTATATGTGTGTGACTCTATAGAAGGGGATGGTACAAAGCATTTTCTTTCTTTTAAATTTTTTTTCTTTATTGATTTTTAGAGTGAGAGGAAGCGAGAGAGAAAGAGAGAGAGAGAGAGAAACATTGATGAGAGAAAACATGATTGGCCACCTCCTGCACGCCCCCCACTGGGGATGAGGCCCACAACCTGGGCATGTGCCCTGACTGGGAATCGAACCTGCGACCTCTTGGTGCAAGGTCGAAGCTCAACCAGTTACCTCCATTTTTGCCTCACGTCCATTAGCACTTGGTGAGAGACAGGGCAACGCTTGTGGTAGGTGCTTTGGAAGTCGCTGCAGCGAGTGTGGGGACTTACTTAAAAATGCAGAGTGAGGCGCTGGGAGCCTGTGGAGGTCACCTGGCCCCTCTCTGGTATTAGGGATGAGAAAGGGAGGTCTGGAAAACAGAGCCTGGCCCTGACAACAGCTGGGGCCCCACACCGCGGGAGCCAGCCTGGACTTTCCACTCCAAGTTGGACCTCCCCCCAAATCTTTCCACCTGGCAGAGAAAAGACACTTGCTCCTGCTTGAGGCTGACCGGATCCCCCTCCCCAGCTGCCAACTGTTTACCTCCCTGAGCCCTGACCACACCCGCGATGCTCAAACAGGAAGTCAAGGTTTAGAGACACTGAGGAGCCGGAGTCCAAACCAGGTCCCTGCAACCTCAAGCTTTGCTGCCATCCTGGGAGATGCTCATGCCTCCCCCTGGTATCTTCCCACCTCTCTCCTAGGCTCTGGGGATTCCCAGGTGACACACTGTGCCCTGTCCTCACCAACACTGAGGACACCGCGGAGAAAGCCAGACAGTTTGAGCAACATCGGTCCTTTTGCAGTCAGTGGCTGTAACTGCTTGTCAGCTTTCGGAGGACGGTCTTGGCTGCCTGGCCACCTCTAGACCTGACAGCATCAGTGGTGCCTCATGACCCTCAGGTGACTTAATATTGAGTAAAACACAAACCCCACCTGAGCCAGGCTGTGGGCCTCACCAGCTGGAGAGGATGACAGCACCCTTCCCCTTGGGTCCAGCGCCTACTCCTTGTAGTTATTGTTTCTTTTGTACTCAGGCAGCTGTTTGAAGTTACTGTTAAGCATTGCCGGTTTAAAGAGAATAGATTATTAGAGCTAGAAAAGTTTCTTTGGAATCATTTCCCTTTCGGTTTTACAAATGCTTATGCTAGGGTCCAGCCAGGATTTGCCCAAAGTTCACTGGGACCCCGGTCCCCTGCCCCTTGTCCAATGACCAGGCACCAAAGCTGTCCCCAAGTACAGGATAGCCCCCCTTCACTGGGCCCAGCCTGCGGCTGGGGGAGGCCCACCGTCCACAGAGATCAGGCCTGGAGCTGGCCAGGAGGGGCCCTGTCCGGCCTCGGACCGCCCTCAGTCCTGTTCCCAGGGCTCCACACCAGTGGTGCCTGCCCCACCGCGCTTCCTGCTTTTACTCCACCTCTCGCTGGACACGGCCAGCCTTGGGTTAACTGACCGGAGTTACTAACCAGGGGTGGACCTTACCCCGCCGGCCCTTCCTGCTCTCCACGCCCAGCCCACTCCCAGGCCGGAGGGCCAGATTCATTCCCGGAGGCGGCGGCGGGGCCTGGGCCTTAGCCCCTCGGCGTCACCCACCGCCTGGGGACCCCGCCCACTCCTTCTTTGGTTCCCGGGGGAGGGGGCCGCGCGCGCAGACGCCACTCACAGCGCTGGGACCCGCCAGTCCAGCTCGGAAATGACCCTGCGCCCGCCCCGCCCCTCTGCAACCCGCCCGGCCGTCTCTCCAGGCCCCGCCCCCGCTCGGGCCCCGCCCCCGCTCGGGCCCCGCCCCGCTCAGGCCCCGCCCCGTGGGCGGCGCTCTGGGTGTATCCGGGCGGCAGCGGACGGAGCGCGCGGGCCGGGAGGCGGCGCTGCCCGGGCGCGGGGCGCGGCGCGGGGGTCCGGCGGCCCGAGACGCCCGAGCGGGGTGCGCCCAGCGGGCCGCAGCGACGGGGCAGCCATGGCGGAGCCGGCGCCGCAGCACCTGGAGCTGCCCTCGGGGCTGCTGGAGCTGTGCGCGCTGCTGGGGGTCCCCCGGGACCGCCTCCGAGCCCAGGAGCAGGTGAGCACCCCGCGGGGAGACCGGGGCGGGCGACGGGCGCAGACCAGGGTCAGGGCACCCCACGTCAGCGCTCCGGGGACCCTCGCGCCACCTCCCGCTACCCGCGGCGCCCCGGGCGCGGACCCCGCGTGTCCGCCGAGTGCGGCCAGGGCGCCTGAGGTCCGGCCAGGGCGCCTGAGGTCCGGCCAGGCCCGCTGGCCCGGCCCGCCCGGGGCGGGGAGCGCACGTGCTCTCCCCAGAGGGGCGTCGCGCGCGGCTGCCCCTGCGGGCTTCCCGCCGCCCCGCATCCCCGGGGGCGCTGGAGATGCCCCAGGGCGGGCGCTGGCGTCCGGCCGCGTTTCCCTGGCTTCTCCCCGCTGCTGCCCCAGGACCCCCGTCCGGGCCAGACCGACGCGGCCTCGGCGCCCCGGGCCTGCCCGTTACCCATTAAGTAGTTCAGTTCGCTGTTGACGCATGAGGAGGGCTGTAGACTAGGGGCCCCTTTCACTGTCTCACATGCAGCGGTTTGGCGGTGAATTCTCACTCGCACGAGAGGCCGTCCCACCACCGCGCCCCCTTTCCTCGCCCTGCCCCTGATGGGCCAGAGCGATCAACTCACCACCGCGCCCCCTTCCCTCGCCCTGCACCTGATGGGCCAGAGTGATCAACTCACCATCGCGCCCCCTTTCCTCGCCCTGCCCCTGATGGGCCAGAGTGATCAACTCACCACCGCGCCCCCTTTCCTCGCCCTGCCCCTGATGGGCCAGAGTGATCAACTCACCACTGCGCCCCCTTCCCTCGCCCTGCCCCTGATGGGCCAGAACGATCAACTCACCACTGCGCCCCCTTTCCTCGCCCTGCACCTGATGGGCCAGAGCGATAAACTCACCACCGGGCCCCCTTCCCTCGCCCTACCCCTGATGGGCCAGAGCGATAAACTCACCACCGCGCCCCCTTCCCTCGCCCTGCCCCTGATGGGCCAGAGTGGTAAACTCACCACCGCGCCCCCTTCCCTCGCCCTACCCCTGATGGGCCAGAGCGATAAACTCACCACTGCGCCCCCTTCCCTCGACCTGCACCTGATGGGCCAGAGCTATAATCTCACGTCCCTTTTCTGAGCAAGCAGCAGCTTGGGACATTCTCGTCCCCGTTCGTTTCCTGGGTCCCGGGGCCGGGCTTCCCTTTGAATGGGCGTGAGCCCCCGGCTCCTGGCGGAGGGTGACCGAGACCAGCGTCTCTCTGGGTGCAGGGGATGCTTGGTGTGTTCAGACCCCCGACTTCGTTGCCCAGTCGGCGGGTGAGTCAGTAAAAGGCATTTCCTGAGCAAGACTGCAGGCTGAAGGGGCAGAAATTGCTAAAATTAACCGGGCTAATGTCAGCTGCGCTCTGCTGGTCTCTGCTTCTTGGCCCAGCTCGATGATGTCTGCGTTCCCCTCCCCTGTCTTACTCCCTGAACCCCCAAAATGTCTGCGTCCCCTTTCTGGTCTCTCTCCTCTGACCTTCATCGGCCAAATGGCCGTTCCTTTTTCCTGTAAATGGAAATGATGTTTCAGCCCTGGTCTCCTCCGGAGGCGGCTGTGCTTCTTGGGCAGTTACGACACACTGGGCAGTTGCCTCTCCGGGAGACCTGTTTTGAGAACAGGGTGAGTCAACTGGAATATTTATGGTGCTACTTCCGGAACCCAACAGACTAGGACATCCTCCCAGGTCCCGCGGGCAGTTTGCTAGGTCTTCAGCCTCTGCTCTGTATTTGGGTTGTTAGGGGTTTCGCGAAGGGCGGGGAGAACAGTCCCTGGAGGAGGGGGGAAGAGCTGAGGTCCGCTCCCTGGAGCGGCTCTACCTCCAAGACTCACTTTACTGTTAAAATTAACCAAACATATGATTTTACTCATTTTAGGTTTTTTTTTCTTTTTGGAGTAGCTCTATTTTGAATGTCCAAGGCTTTTTAATAACTTAATTTTGCTTTTTTTTAAAAATCACTATTTCTCTGTGATTCAGGCATTCCTATTTGGTGAGAACTCTCCAGCTTAACCTTTTTCTTTTTTTTTTTTTTCCTTCATTGATTTTAGAGAGAGAGGAAGGGAGAGGGAGAGAGAGATATAAACATCTATGAGAGAGAACATCGATTGGCCGCCTCCTGCACACCCCCCACTGGGGATGGGGCCCACAACCTGGGCATGAGCCCTGACTGGGAATCGAACCTGTGACCTCTTGGTGCAGGGTCGACGCTCTACCACTGAGCCACACCGGGCTCGGCTTCATCTTAGTAGTGCCCTAACTTTGGAGTTTATTTATTTCTTAGACGAGGTGGTATTTGTTTTGTTGACAATAGTGACAGAATTCAATCCCCATGTGGGTTCTGTGGTTAGTGACACTTCCACCACGCCTTGGTTGCTATGGACACGAAGCATAGGGTGTGAAGCCTCAGGCCCCATCCATCGGTGTGGAAAAGTGCTCAGAGCACCTCTCACCTCGCAGGGCACGAGCCTGGTTCTTGTGCATGAGGCGTGTCCGCAGCGGTCTGTGGAGAGCATCCTGCCTTCAGTGTCAAGACCAGCACGGTCCCGCGGAACCTTCTGGATGATGACACCGGTGTTCTTCCTCTGTGCCCTCCGGTGTGGTGGCTCAGGCGACCGGGGGCTTGCTCTGTGGCCAGTGCCCCTGAGGACT
This sequence comes from Molossus molossus, assembly GCF_014108415.1. Taxonomy (NCBI): domain Eukaryota; kingdom Metazoa; phylum Chordata; class Mammalia; order Chiroptera; family Molossidae; genus Molossus; species Molossus molossus. Next base: position 72,372,557 of record NW_023425351.1, read on the forward strand.
GGGTTTCACATTTAAGCCACGTTTTAATAGCCACCGGTGGCTGCTGGTGACTGTGCTGGACGGCAGTTCTAGAGCATTAGACAGTGATCAACTTCTGCTGTTTCACAGACGAGGATCGCGGCGAGGTCAGGGCCACGGCGTCTCACGGAAATCTGCGGTTTTCACTTGCTAATTAGATGTGTTTACTACAATGATGTTTTTGATGCCCTGGCCGGTTTGGCTCCGTGGTTAGAGCATCGGCGTGTGGACCAGAGAGTCCTGGGTCCGAGTCCAGCCCAGGGCACGGGCCTTGGTTGCGGTTGGTCCCCGGCCCCGGTTGGGGGCGTGCGGGTGGCGGCCAGTCGATGTGTCCCGTCGATGTTTCTCTCTTCCTCTCTTTCCCTCCGACTCTGAAAAAAATGGAAAAATGTCCTCAGGTGAGGATAAAAAAATAATAAATAAATAGGATGATTATATTTATGGAAAAATAAGTGATATTTATATATTTGTAAAACATATGTGGCCCAGGCTCGCCGTGTGTTCCCTGGAGTTGTGGGACTGTGGGGGAGGGTGTATTGCTCATCCCGTCGGAAGAGGTGACAGCAGAGGTTTCCACTGTGGGCAACGCCAGGAGCGTGATGCCCACCAAACGCCAGCGTCACTTCAGGTGACCAAAGCTAGCGAGAGGGGACAGCCGGGAGTTTGCTGGCCGCAGTGGATGGCCGGCATTCAGACCAGATGAGCGTGCCCATTCAGACCAGGGGTCACCGAGCGGGGCTGGACGAAGGGCAGCCACCAGGCCATCGTTTGTGCTAGAGGTGGGGACACAGGAGTCGTGCGGGAGGCAGCCAGTCGATGTCTCTCTCTCTCTCTCTCTGAAGATAAATGGAAAGATATCCTCAGGTAAGGATTAAAAAAACATTTATTGATTTTAGAGGGAGGGAGGGAGATAGAGAGAAACATCGATTTGCTGTTCCACTTGTTTATGCAGTCGTTGGTTGACTCTTGAGTGTGCCGTGACCGGGCATGGAACCCGCAACCTTGGTGCCGCTGGAAGATGCTCTGACCACTGAGCACCCAGCCTGGGCAGTGCACTGGCTCTACAGTGTGTTTAGTGATTGGAAACACTGTCACCGTGTAAAGAGTCCTTGGTACCACTGATTTTTGTTTTAAAATATATTTTTATTGATTTTTAGAGAGAGAGGGAGAGAGAGAGAGAAAACACCGATGAGAGAGAACATCGATTGGCCGCCTCCTGCATGCCCCCCACTGGGGATTGGGCCCACCACCTGGGCATGTGCCCTGACTGGGAATCGAACCAGTGACCTTTTTTTTTTAAATCCTCACCTGAGGACATTTTTCCATTTTTTTGTTCAGGTAGAGTAGGAGGGAGAGAAAGGAACAAAGAGAGAGAGAGAAACATCAACGTGAAAGGGACACATTGAGTGGCTGCCACCCGCACAACCAACAAGGGCCGGGGACAAACCGCAACCGAGGTACGTGCCCTTAGTGGGAACCGAACCCAGGTCTCTCTGGACCGCAGGCCGACGCTCTAACCGCTGAGCCAAACCGGCCAGGGTGAACCAGTGACCTCTTGGTGCATGGGTCGACGCTCAACCAGAGCCACACTGGCCGGGCGTCCACTGATTCTTACTGAGATACTGATGCTGGCTATTCCTGGCTGCCGGTCAGGGTCCCATCGGTCCTGGCAAGAGTGCCGTCCTTCCTGGGGCCTGTCTAGGGTCCAGTAAACCCTCACTACCTGCCCCGCCGGCTGCCTCTTCCCTCCCCTCCTCTCTCTCCGGAGACTCCAGCTTTAGCCTCGTCTCGTTTCCGCTGTCTGGGAACCTGACCACTTCCCTCTCCTCTGGGCTGCGTTTCCTGCCTGTTCTTGGAAACATCTGAATTCAGTCGGGCAGCAGCGTGCTCAGTCCTGACCCCACTGAGAGTCCATCAGACACTGTCGTTAGAAACGAGATCAAAGCAGAGCCTATGTTTCTTACGTTATTTGGGGGGAGAAGGAAAAAGAGGTTGAAAAATAAAATCGTGTACCCAGTTAACCTGTGGAAGAACTCAGGTGCAAAGACCCCGTTATTGATCCGAAGGGACGTGTGTCCTCTGATTCCTCACTGCTCACCCCGGGCTCCCAGGTCAGTGGTGACAGCCCGCTGGCGTAGGGCTGGACACGATGCAGAGCCCGTCACTGCTGCCCGCCCCACCGCCTGTGGGGATGGGGACTTCTGGGGACCCGGAGGGCTGAGCACATGACGCACCCGTGGCACCCCTTCTTTGCTGCACTCACCCCTCAACAGGGAAGCCCGCGGCTGAGGCTGCAGTTGGCCACCAGACAGAGCCCACGTCTGGGCTCGGGCGAGCCCATCGCAGGGCCGGCTGTGCTCAGGGTGAGCGGCGTCGTGCGGATGCGGCAGGGCCAGGCTCTGCGCGTCTCCACTGCCTGGACATCGGGCTTGAGAAGTTCCTAAAAGTACCTTCGGGGATCCTTCCTGTCATGAGCCATGGGTGGGAGGGGCCACACCCATGACCGTGCACAACTGCCGCGTCGACTCAGTGGGTCCTAAGGGGCGACCCACGTGGACAAGGGCCGACACCATCGCAGTAACTCATTTCTGCCTGCTCCAGGTCGCCCAGAAAAGGAGAGTCCGGAACCCTCCCTCCCTGGACCCCGAGGTGCTGTCGGTTTTCGTGCCACCCTTGGTCAGGAAGGACGGTCAGCCGGCCGCCGCTGGCTTCGGGACTCTGAGCAAAACCAAGAGGCGCTCCTTCAGGAAGAAGAGGGAGAAGCCCAGAGCAGAACACAGCAAGGACCCTCCGGGGGGCCCTCGGGGGCTGGACACCGAAGACGTTAGTGTCCCCAACGGCGTGGACCTGCTGGCCCTGCCTCAGCTGTGCTTCCCAGGTACTTCCCCTCCCGGTGGACGTGCCTCAGGCCACACCCATGGTCAGTGTCTGGACGTCACCGCACTCAGCAAAGTGCAGCCGGAAGCCAGCTGGCCACCCCTCGGGGCCCTGTGTCCTGTGTTCTTGACCTTGGGGGTTTCAGAGCTAAAAGGGAACTTCGGTCATTTAGACAGTCCCAGGGTTTTGAAAACAGTCCTGGAAGACGGGGACCCAGGTCGCGCTGTGTGTTCGTGGTGCTGTCGAAGGGCCCTCGGGTCGGACCTCAGCCAGCCTTCAGAGGCCTGGCAGGGGCCAGATGACATCAGCTTAGCCGGTTCCCCCAGTTCCGTCCCTCCCCCCGTTTCCTGGGTCCCCAGGACCAGACGCACAGGTGGCGTTTCCCTCCCCAAACTGGCCAGTTCGGCCTCACTTTTTGGCTGGTCTTGGAGGAATATTCCAGGGGCTGATGTGGAAAACTCTCTGGGGACTTGGTGTAAGTACCCGTCGGGCCGTCTCCACGAGACATCGATGCTGCTGCTCGGTCTCGGGAGAGTGAACCGAGGGCCGCTGTGCTCGGGCCTCACAAACCCTTTCTTCTGTCTTCAGGGGGCCTGTGTGTGGCCTCTGAACCCAAGGAGGATTGTGTCCACTTCCTGGTGCTGACCGACGTCTGTGGGAACAGGACGTACGGCGTGGTGGCCCAGTACTACCGACCGCTGCACGTAGGTGACACCCACGCCTCCCGACTTTGGGTCCAGGGTGGGTCTCCGGACAGCCCCATCTTACAGAGGGGAATGGTGGCCCAGAGAGGTCCAGGGACTTGTTTGAGGTCAAAAGGCAGGCAGGGTTTGAACTTGAGCAGTAGGCACTCAGGATGTGGCTGCGGGCGACACGGACGGGCTGTTTCCAGGGCCCCTCTGCCCGGCTGGCTCACAGTGACCTCCAGTTCAGACAGTCCCTACCACTGCGCTCCTCCCCCCCACCCCAAACCCCCAAAGAGCCCGCTCCCCGGGGCCAGATCAGGGGCCTCAAACAGTGTGCCCCTTGTGAGCTGTGCCTACTGGAGCCCCTTGTCCCGGCCGGGAGCCCTCCTGCTCCCTCCTGCTGTCCGTGACGCCCCCTGGTGAAGCCCAGCCTGTGGCCCTTCTGGTGTCTGGCCGTGTTCTGTCCTCTCACGGGGCAGTGAGCGGCTCCAGGGCGGGGACACACCGCCACGGAGCAGCACAGAGCAGCACCCAGTGGGGCCCGTCCCAGGGCTGAAGGCTGCTGCTCACTCAGACTGGCTGTGAACGGGGGGCAGCACGGGGGGGGGGGGGGGGGGGGGGAGGGGCTGGCTGGCCCAGCCCCTGCTGTCTGTTTCGAGGATCCCCGCGGACATCCGCCGGGGGAGGTGACTGTCGCCCTCGCTCTTTCTCTAGAACGAGCACTGCTTCTACAACGGCAAGCCGCACTGGGAGCCCACCCGGCCGACCACGAGCGCGGCCGGCTGCTTCGTGCCCTTCGCCGTGTGCGTGGTGTCCAGGTTCCCCTACTACAGTGCCCTCCGGGACTGCCTGTCCTGGTGAGCCGCCGCCCCGGGGGCTGGGGCTGTGGTGCGGACCTGGGACCGTGACAGGGAGGTGCCCTCGGAGGCAAACGATCGGAGTGAAGTAACCTGCAGGGCTTTCCATGGGTTTTTATGGAGAGATGTAACCCAGGGAGAACTGTTCTGGCCGGAGGAAGTCAGCGGGCTGCTGGCGGTTCCCACGCGTCCAGTTACCCCTTTGGGTGGACTTGTTAACGGGTTTAATGCTGATACTGGGGTGAAAGCCTGAGGGCAGAGAGCTTGGGGAAAATTGGGGAACCCTGCTTCTTGCCTGATCGACTCCCCTCGCAGGGGTGTGACCACGTGGCACGGCGCAGACGCTGTCCTGTCCCGCCGGGCACACGGCACCGCCACTGAGCTGTTCTCAGGATTCAGTGCTGGGCGGAGACAAGGCAGTGAGGGGCCATGTGCGCCAGGTGCTTCTAGTTCCTGGTGGGGGACAGGCCACTCTGACCTCATGCCCTGTGGGGGCCCCGCATGGGTGCAAGGCTGGTGCCCCCAGGAAGCTGCTCTCCCGAGGGCTGGCTGCGGTCAGTGCAAGTTGGGGGCCCCAGAGACTCTGCTTTGACTAGAAATGCTCAGGCCATTGGATTCTCAAATGTGTATGATCTGACTTTTTTCCTTTTTCAATTTCAGTTTATTGCCTCATCTAAAGCTCTGCAGAGATTTCGAAGTTGACAATCACATAAGAGATTTTGCTGCGAAACTCTCTTTAATACCTAGCCCCCCGCCTGGACCGCTCCACTTGGTAATTCTCTCTCTGTCTTTGCAATATGTTGACCGGTTCCTTCCATTCTAGCTGTGTGTGAACTTTGCTACTCAAGATCCTTACAAGCATTTCAGACACTATGTCTAGAAGTCAGAAAATAAATAAAAGTAGAGATTTAGATAAATAAAAGTAAAAGCGTAGAAATAGAAGTTTGTTCTCACACTGACAGTAGGCTTGAGCGTCGCCGAGTGGCTTGCGACAGCCCGTCAGTAGTTAACACGTCAGTCCACTACTTGCTGTGCAGAAAACACAGCGTTTACTCAGATCCCAAACCTCCCGTTTGTTGGTCCGCAGCATCGGGGTTACTCTGACCTTGTCCCTGTTTTCTCCTGTCCAGTGTGACTGATGACACATTAACTGGCTTGATGTTCCTGTTTTGTTATTCAAAGAGCCACTGTGTTATTTAAGTAACAGTCGACCGTTTCCCAAACTGGGTTCCGGTTCCGAGGAACCTGTCCCGAGACGTGCTGGCTGCTTCGTGAGGGGGCTGAGGCGGGCTCGGAGGCCGACCCCGCTCTGCTCCTGTTGAGTGCCGGGGCGGACGGCTGCCCGCGCGATGCGGCCTCTTCCACGCAGTGTTTTTCAGGCTAATTGAACCACGATGCTCCCTTCTTACAAACAGCAGACCCAGAACAGCAGGCCTCTGTCCGCCATCCCAGTGAGGAGTAGCCCCTGAGCCCTCTCCTGCCTGTCCCTTCCGGAGGCCGCACAGCGCATCTCGGCTCCTACGTTTGCTCACTGACCGCTGAAAACTTGTTTATCGGGAGACGTGATTACTAACTAAACTGTCTTTGTCACGGTACCTGCACCCAGGCCCAGAGCCGGAGCGGACCGTTGACTGTGGGGTGTTCTGCAAGGCCCTCTGTCTGTTACGTGGGTGACTGGCAGGCTGTCTGTCTGTTACATGGGTGACTGGTGTTTCTTTACTGTGCAGCGAAATCATCCAAGTCTGTGCTCTTGCCCTGGGAACTTGGCAGCACTCACGGGCCCACTGCAGCGGTGAACAGCCCTCGGGTCTGGTCTCTCCGTCCCTCCCTCCCCTGTCCTTGGCTCACCCTTAGGCCCCTTCTGTTCGCTCACCTGTGGGCTCCCGGGGTGGGCGGGCACCCAGCACCCACGAGCACCTCCCGTGTGGCTGGCGCTGTAGAGGAGGGGGGCTGGCAGCACCCAGACCCCACTTCTGGGCGCACCGGAGACCCCGAGAGGAGGGGACCACACTGCCCTTAAACGCATGACAGAGGCATTCTGTGAAGACAGAATTTGAAGTGTTACTTAACAGTGTTTAGAAAATCAAAGGGCCTTAGCATGTTTTGAACTGCATGTCTCTGAGGAACGTTGCCTACTGAACGCTCCGCAGCGACAGGTGACAGCACCGGCGGAGAGCACTCGGAGGTGCCTGGGCCTCTGTTTCTCTTTGTTTTGCTGCTTAGTGAGAGTCCGAGGCCGCCTGGCTGAGACATGCAGTCCTCAGTTGGGCTGGCCCACGACGGCCGGTCCTGTCCATTTCTGGGCTGTTCCTGTGACGGGCAGGGTGACCGCGGAGTCTCGGACAGTGTTTCCTAAGTCCGAGCTTTCTGAGCCCAGCGCGGATGCCAGAGCCTCCCGCCCGGCTGGGAGCAGCTCCGAGCTGACCGCGGACACGGGTCTCGGCAGGTATTCAACATGAAGCCGCTGCAGATTGTGTTCCCCTCGCGAGCGGACCCCGAGAGCCCTGTCGTCGACCTGGACCTCCACCTGCCCTTGCTGTGCTTCCGCCCCGAGAAGGTGCTACAGGTGCGCGGCCCCCGGGGCGTCTTCCATGACGTGCAGACCAGCGAGCTCGGAATGGTCATTCTCGTGCTCGAAGCCGACGTCCACTCCAGGGCGCGCTACTGGCAGAACTGCACTTTGGGGGGGGGGGTGTCCAAGTGGCTTTTGTTTTGGCAGATGGAGCAGGGAAGCCCGGGTAGAATCCGTCCCCCAGGTCTGGGCTGTGGCGTCCTCAGTGGGCTGTGCCCTGTCGGAAGCATGTCCACGTGTGTCCACCCCAGATCCTGACGTGTCTCCTGACGGAACAGCGAGTGGTGCTCTTCTCGGCCAGCTGGGCACTGCTGACGCTGATGGCCGAGAGCTTCCTGGCCTACCTCCAGCCCCTGCACTGGCAGCACACCTTCGTGCCCATCCTGTCGGGGCAGATGCTGGACTTCGTCATGGCTCCAACGTCCTTTCTCATGGGCTGCCACCTCTGCCACTTTGAAGAAGTCAGCAAGGTCAGGTAGCACCTTGGACGCATAACCTTGAGCCTGGCCAGCCCAGTGCAGGGACTCATGGGAAGCCGCGGAGGACGTGCCTGGAGGGAGGCCGGGCAGGTCCCTGGCTGTGTGTGGCGCCCCGCACACACCCACACCACCCCACTTGTCCTCACGGACCCCGGGGGGCGCGAGGCCCTGTGCCCCTTCTCAGTCCACGTAGTCACAGCAGCTTGGAAGGCTTCCCAGAGCTTTCCAGTGAGTGTAGGCGCTGGAGTCCATGGCGCTGACTTCAAGTGCAGCCTCTGCTGCCGGCGCGACCTTGAGCGAGTTGCCTCTGGGAAGTGGGCAGGGCTCAGCCGAGGACACCCCGGTGCCCCACCCAGTACCCTGCACTGACCGAGGCTTGGAAGACGGTGGCTGCCGCTGCTCCTGCTCCATGTCCTTTGACCTCTTTTTGAAAAGTTTCTTTCTTTCGTATTTAGTTAGCGGGAGTACCAGGCTCAACTCATCCAAGATACGAGTCCGTGGCACCTAGTGTCTGTTGACTTAATTTCGCGAACTATTTTATTTATTTCATTTCTTTCATCTTTGTTGTTGAAAGTATTACGGAGGTCCCTCCTTTGCCCCCACCAACACCTTCCTCCCAGGGGACAGACACACTTTGAGAAGGCCATGCTCTGAAGTTGAAGACAGTTTGTTTTCAGTCATGAGGGGGCAGAAAACCACCTTGTTCCAGACCCTTCGGCAGGGAGACACGGGGCCGTTCATCTAGCCGCTGCGGGGCAGGCGGGAAGGCACCCCTTTCGGTTGACCTGTTCTGGGGATTTCAGGACCAGCAGCAGGACTTTCCCGAAAGCGTTTGGGGTCTGGCCACTTGCCGGTGGTGCTGCAGCCCGGACGCCACCCTAGAGGAGGCACCCCCGCTCAGCGGGCTGGGCCACCGCCTGTTTGCCCTGGAGACGTCGCCGGCATGTTTCATGCTAGGTGGGGCCCAGCCCAAGGGCTGGGAGTGGACCTGCAGAGGGCCCGTCACATTCCAGGGACTGCTGAGTGCAGGGCCCAGCGCATGACGCCCTGTCTGTGTGCTTTGTCACAGATAAGACTGCACAAGCAGGCCGTGCACATATTTTAAACATGCCAAGTGTGTGCGGTCGCCGAGCCAGGGCCCTGCCCATGCTGGGTTCTCAGAGGGGCAGGGTTTGGGGCAGCTGGACGGACACGGCGGGTACAGATATTGGTGTTGCTCTCCTTGGAGTTCTGGAATGTTCTTGCGATCTTGACTCAGGCGAGCACTGAGCTCGTTATGGCGACTCGTGGTATTTACCGAGCTCCTGGGCGAGATCACAGGCTGTGTGCCCTCGTTGCGTGGGGTGATTTGATGGTGGCGACACTGTCTGTGTGCAGATGCCGTTCTGTTTCCAAAGATGTGCTCAGATTCTCACAGCAGCCTGACGCTCACTTCGTAGGAAGCGGACGGTTTAGTTCTGATCAACATCGACAGCGGGAGCGTCACCTGCTCGGGCGGCGACGGCGCGGACATCCCCGACATCCCTCTGCTGGCCGCGCAGACCTTCATTCAGAGGTAACGCTGGGGAACACCTGTCCAGTTCTCGCCGGCCAACTCCGACTCTCTTTTCCAGTCTTATGACTGATGTTTTACGTGTTTATAGTTTGGAAATGACGTCATTTGTCTTTATTCTTATCTGTCAGTTACGGTCTCGTAGAGGCTGGTGATGGTCACGGCTCCTAGGAAACCTCTCTCTTCTGGCCCCGTGATCCTGTGCCTGTGACCTCTGAAGTTCCTTCTCTTTTGTTCATTCACTCATTCACCCGCCCTCCCGTCCACCACCCACCCTAGATGGGTTTCCAGTACCCCCATGTGCGGCCCCTGCCCTGTGACCCTGGAGTCCCAGGGACCCGGACGGACAGACCCGCCACCCGAGCAGGTCACTGCCCCTCCCAGCGCCCTGACTCTGCAGACTCTGTTTTGCAGACTCTGTTTCATGGCTCTGCGGTGCCTGCGTCCCGTCCTGGTGGAGAGGCTGGTGGGCACCCTCCTGGTGCTGCTCTGGGAGGAGGGATGGAGTCACTGCTGTCGGGCAGAGGGGCACCCTGGGCGGGACGGCCGGCAGAACGGTCTCGGGGGCACTTTCTTCCCTGGGAGGTGATGCGATGGTGGCGGGAGACCCTGCGTTCGCCCTCCAGCCCCCGCTGCCCTCACCAGTGTGGCTCCAGGAGCGGCCGTGGCTGCGGGGGCAGCGTTGGCACAGCCAGCAGCCAGGTGGGGCAGAAGCCTGTGCTGAGTGAGGTGAAGTCAGAGGGGGCCAACGTCCCATTTTTAAATTTTCTTTCTTTCTTTTTTAAATCCTCACCTGAGGACATTTTTGCATTTATCTTCAGATAGAGTGGAAGGGAAAGAGGGAAGGAAGAGAGAGAAATAAACATCAATGTGAGAGACACATCGACTGGCTGCCTCCCGCACGACCCCAACTGGGGCCGGGGACGAACTGCAACCGAGGTGCCTGCCCTTGGCCAGAATCAAACCCGGGTCTCATTGGTCCACGGGCCAACGCTCTAACCGCTGAGCCAAACCGCCAAGGCTGTCCCCTTTACCTTGTCGGGAGGTCAGGTAGGGGCGAGCTGAAGCCTGGGGAGTGGAAGAAGCGGGCGGCAGCCGACCGATCTGACTGTTCACCAGCCTGGGCTGTAACGAGCAACACGTGGGTTGTCTGACAGTCCCGTGAAGACACGTGATGTGTACCTGCTCCTTCCAGGGTCCAGAGCCTCCAGCTGCACCAGGACCTGGACCTGGCCCACCAGGGCGCCAGCACCGACCTGAACGACGGGCGAGCCCGCCGGCGGGCCTGGCAGCAGCGGCTCAACGCCCAGATCCAGCAGCTCACCCTGCAGCTGCTCGTCAGCATCTTCAGGTACCTTCCGCCCCCGTCTGTGACGGGCGAGTCCCACGGGCTGCTGGGCAGTCCCTCTGCCCCGAGGGTTCAGGCCCGCAGCCTGTGTGACTCCTTCAAAACCGACATTTCGATGGGTGGATTCTTCTGATGTCTGTTTGCCCGAAGCAAACTGTTAGGAAGCAGAGGCGTCTTGTAGACGGGTGGCGTCACCTCTGCCCACAGCCGTACGATTTGGTTGTGGAAATGGTTTACTTTTGTTCTAGTAAGAGGACATCTTCCATGGGAAGGTTTTTTTTTTTTTTTTAAATAAACATTTTGTAAATTTGATGAGTTCCTAAAGAAACAGAAAATGTGATTACAGATAATGAAACTGTTCCCTTGATGAAATAATTTTTCCTTCACGAAGATGACTCTGACCCTATTACGTACTATCGCTGTGAGATCCTTCAGATCTGGGACATGGTTTGCCAGAGTCCCCACGGGTTCATGGACGAGGAGCGGGGTCCAGAGCTAGAAGCCGGCTTGGGGTCGGGGGTCAGGCTGGCTCCCCTTCCTGGCTCCCCCCACCCCTGGGACTCAGCTGTGCTTGAGTGGACACTTAGGGATCATTGCATTCTCATTTCCGTGAGAAGCCAGGGGCTGCAGCGACAGGGACCCGCCCTCCTGGCCGTCACTCTGGTCGGAGGGCAAAGCTGTGCTGAAGTGAGCAGCTCGGCCCAGACACCCCCAGGGTGTGTCCCTCTGGCGGCAGAATGTTCTCCCTGAAGAACAGCCTTTCCAAGTGCACCTCTGGTCGCCTGCCGGCGTGTGATGTGTGCTGTCTGTCTGTCTGTCTGTCAGGGAAGTGAAGAACCACCTGAATTACGAGCACAGAGTGTTTAACAGCGAGGAGTTTCTCAAAACGCGCGCCCCCGGGGACCAGCGCTTCTACAAGCAGGTCAGCAGGGCCGCGAGCCACCTGCTGCTCGCTCGTCCTCCGCAGCTAAACCGTCCTCCGCGCGACTGTCTTCCGCCTGTGCGCCTGCTCAGAGCGCGCTCTCCGGAGGCTTCTTTTAGCAGCTCCCTGCCTGTCCTTTGGCCCAGTCTTATTTTCCGGGCGTAATTTATTAGAACAAAACACTGAGTATGATGGGTTTGGACAGATGCGCCACCTGGGTCCTCTCCAGGCCCCGCCCACAGCCCCGGGCAGCAGAGAGCAGCTGTGGCCAAGTGGAAGGGCCCGCCAAGGGAGGGAGGGAGGCTCACCTGGGCGTGGGCAGCGGGAGCTCGGGCAGATGTCCCGAGCCGATGGGAGGTCAGGGTGCAGGGCGGGCCATGGTCCCCAGGACACTGCGGAGTTGGCGACAAACCCAGGCTGTGCTGCGGGGGCGGGGCCAGGGCTTCTGCACTGTCTCGTGATTTCTCAAACGCAGAGTGACCCGTGCTTCCCAGTCCCGAGAGAGGAGCCCAGGGGTGCCGCCGGGCAGCATGCCTGCAGGGGCAGGGCCGGGGGGAGGTGGGCCGGAGGGCCGTAGGGAGCAGGCAGGGCCCGGGGAGGCAGGCAGGGCCGGGGGGAGGCGGGCCGCAGGGCTGCAGGGAGCAGGCAGGGCCGGGGGAGGCAGGCTGGAGGGCCGCAGGGAGCAGGGAGCAGGGAGCAGGGAGCAGGCAGGCCTGGGGGGAGGCCGGCCGCAGGGAGCAGGGAGCAGGGAGCAGGCAGGGCCGGGGGAGGCAGGCAGGGAGCAGGGAGCAGGGAGCAGGCTTGCGTGGCCTGCAGGCACACCGTCTTCCCCCGCAGGTCCTGGACACCTACATGTTCCACTCTTTCCTCAAAGCCCGGCTCAGCCGCAGGATGGACGCCTTCGCCCAGATGGACCTCAGCACGCAGTCGGAGGAGGACAGGTGCCTGCGTCCTCGCGTCTGGGCGCTCAGCTCTCCGGGGACCGGACCCTCCGTGGTGTAGTTTTGTTTGCGCAGATAGATGGTGGATTCAGTCACAAGGCCCCTGTTCAGCAAGGCCTGATGAGCTGCTGACAGCTCCTCTCCGAGTACTGACTTGGGGACACTCTGAGCCTCACGCTGGCATGGCCCCTGCACCTCTGGGTCTGCGTTCAGGCTGTTCCCTCCCCGTCTTCCTCCTCTCCCTGCACTTTCCTGAAGCTTTTCCTACGACCCTCCAGTGCACGTCAGCCGTGGGTGACGCCCCTGCTGTTTCCGGGCTCGGTGGCCTCTCCCGGGGGTGCGGTCTGTCCCCCAGCCTTTACTGCCCCCGTGGAAGACTGGACACTGGCCACCACCCTGGGGAACACGCGCTACTGAGGCTCACTCTTCAGTCATTTCTGCGTCTAAAGCACTGCTTTCTCCCCAGAATAAGCGGGATGCTTCTAAGCCCCAGACGGCCAACCATCGAGAAGATGGCCTCTCACAAATCTTCGCCGCAGCGCGCGGCGCACCGGCGCATGGTGGTCAGCATGCCCGACCTGCAGGACATCGCCGCCCCCGAGCTGCCGCCCAGGAACGCGTCGCTCCGGAAGGTCGACCCCCCAGGCTGCAGCAGCACAGGTGACGGGCTCGCCGCTCCCTCTGGGGCTGCGGCTTCTCGTGCGCGGGCGGAGGGAAGACACCAGAGCTCCATTCGGCAGATGGGGCCGGGCTTTTACTTATTTAACAGTGTGCGTGTAACACTCTTAGGAGATTCATTCTGCAAACTGTCCATCATAGGAAATAGTTTCCTGTCTGTATCTTCCATCACGGAGCCTCAGTAACAGCTCTACAGTCTTGGTCTTCCACATATATGTGCACGTATATGTACGAGGGTGTGCGTACAAAATACACGTCTACGTATGTCACCATCTGATGGGACATGACGATGTTAGGCCCCGATAAGTGCCCCGCACCCGGGAGCTGACTGACACATGGGACGGAAGCAGACGATGCGCAGGGTAAACCAGTGCTGGTCGTCGGTGTTGTGGTTGGAGGAGGCAGGGTCGGCACGGTGATGGGGCCAAGCACGGCAGCAGCATTTCGGCGGAGAAGCGAGTGAATGGAGGGGCCGGGCCGCAGTCACGGTGGGGGGGGCGGGGCAGGCACGGGTCATGAGGTACGCGGCTGCATCTCTGCGGCAAGTCCACACAGCTCCAAACGTCAGCTGGGACTTTCCTCGGTCCACCGATGGCTGTGAAATGCCCCTGGACGTGTGTCGGCCTGCGGCTTATCTTTGTGTGACCACAGCAAGCCACGGGCCACGCGACCTCAGTGACTGACACCCAGGGCTGCTCCCCGGGCGCCCCCTGGTGGCCACTGTCTTGGGCTAAGGCACCAGCTACCAATCGGTGCCTCGGATGTTACGTAAGAGGGCTGGAGACTGAGTGAGGAACTCGCCTCACTGACACCAGTGTCCCCTTTAAATGAAAAGACCTGAAAGAGCAAGAGTTCTGGTGGTGACGCTGGGTCCAAGTGCCCTGCACAGCTGCTTCCTGGCGGGGTGACCCTGGGCTGGTTTCTTCACCTCTCTGGGCCTGCGGTGCCGCTTCTGGAAAGCCCAGCAGTGTCTTTCTCCTCTGCTCTGTGGGAACACATTCTGCAACCTCTGGGCCCCCACCTGGAGCTCCCTGCCCCTCCCAGGCTCACCCCTCCTTCTCCAGGCTTCACGGCCGAGACCCCAGCTCTGGGGTGAGTGCCTACCTGCGGGGCTGGCGGGTGCTGCCCATGGCAGCCCCTGGGAGGCCCTCAGCTGGCACCTGTTGAAGGAACTGGTGAGGCACCCTGGCTTAGGGTGGGCTCTGGCACTTAGCAGCTGTGTACCGGGACAGCGGAAGCCCGCGTCCACATCTACACGGTGGGAATAACACCACCTGTCTCGGAGCAGCTGTAAAGGCAGCCAAACGGGGACTTCACGGGGCTGAGCCCTGCCCAGCGAGACATCTGGGCTCAGGTTATCCGCTTAATCCTCCTGTGAAGACAGTGACGGATGAGCTCGGCATTGATAGTTTCAGCGAGTAAAAGTATTCGGTATTCTCAGGGTGCCATGCAAGCAAAGGCAGGCTCCGTGGAACTTTCCGGAAGAGGCCACATGTTCTTGCTTTGCATGGCAGGTCGACCTTTCCCGGACAACGTGTCGGCGACACGGGCTTGTTTGCAGGTCTGTGCTCATTGTCTGCTTCTCCCCTTCCCTCTAGTTCTGAACGTGAGCCCCAAGTTGACGTACACGTTCAAGATCCCGGAAATCCACTTCCCCCTGGAGAGCCAGTGCGTGCAGGCCTACTACTCCGACTGCGTCTCCCTGCTGAGCACAGCCATGAACTGCCTGGCCCCCGACAACTCCGTGCTGCTGGCCAGGTACCTGTACCTGCGAGGACTCGTCCACCTGATGCAGGGCCAGCTGCTGGACGCCCTGCTGGACTTCCAGAGCCTGTATAAGACGGACCTCAGCATCTTTCCTGCTGACCTCGTGAGGAGCGCGGTGCAGTCCATGCTGGGCCCCGAGCGCGCCCAGGCCGAGCGCACGCCCGAGCTGCGCAGGCTCATCAGCCAGGTCCTGGACAAGCCTGGGGAGGCCCCCAAGGCTGACGACCATGTGAAGAACTTCGAGCTGCCGAGCAGGCACATGCCGCTGGATGACTTCGTGCAGAGGGTCCAGGAGTCGGGCATCGTGAAGGACGTCAGCATCATCAGCCGCTTGTTTGAGGCCTTGACTGTAGGTAAGAGGACCAGTCGGCTCGTGGGCGAGACCCCCGGCTGTGCTGCTGGCCTGGGTGCCTACAGGAACCGGAGCAGAACAGAGCCAGGCAGGAGCAGTGAGGGGCTAGATGGGCTGGACTTCTTAGTGGTTGTGCGGGGTGGGGGGCCCCACCGGCATGTCACAGAGAAGGAAGCGGGTCCTTTCCACAGCTTCCGGCAGCCACACTGCTACACAGTAGTGACGCTGGGCGTGAATATTGAACATCAGTAAAGGTTACTGTGTCATTTGAGATCATCTTGGCCACAAATAATAAAAGTAATTTATCAGCTCGCACAAGCAGGGATATTGTGATAGTTGGCTTCAGGCACGGCTTGATCCAGTGGCATGGGAGTGTCACCAAGGATCTGGTTTCTTCAGAGTTAGCTTTTTTTAAAAATTTTTTATTATTTTCTTGTATTTTTATTAGTGGGAGGGAGAGAGAGGAAGAGAGAGAGAGAAACATCAATGTGAAAGGGACACATCGAGTGGTTGCCACCCGCACGACCAACCAGGGCCGGGGACAAACTGCAACCGAAGTACATGCCCTTAGCGGGAACCGAACCCGGGTCTCTCCGGACCGCAGGCTGACGCTCTAACCGCTGAGCCAAACCGGCCAGGGCTTTTCAGAGTTAGCTTTGTCTGAGCACTGGCTCCCCTCATGGCCCCAAGGTGGCTGCCACCAGTTCCAGTGGTGGTGACACAGATGTTTGCCACCAGAGTGTCCCCATCCCAGTGTTCACACCTGATGTCCTAAGTTACTGTGACTACCTGGCTTAGGTCACACAGTGATCCCTGTCCCTGGGTTAGCTGCTGGAGAGGGCGGATGGGTTGGGTCTAAACCTAGGCTCACCCTGGGCACCTGGGGCTGCAGGGGGAGGGAGGGGAGAACGCCCAGGTGTTTTCCATCCAGGTAGACAAGTGCTGGCGCCACCTGCTGCCCTGTCCAGGTAATGTGCTACTTCTTAGGTGATGGGAAAGTACTGGAGCACAGCTGTGTGTGGCTTAAGACATCTCTCTTCTTTATAAAATGTAGGCCAGCAAAAACTGATTGACCCAGAGACATTCAGAGATTTCTACACCTGCTGGAAGGAGACAGAAGCAGAGGCCCAAGAGGTCAGCCTGCCGGCGTCGGTGATGGAACACCTGGATAAAAACGAGTGTGTTTACAAGCTCTCCAGCTCCGTGAAGACGAACCGCGGCGTGGGCAAGATCGCCATGACCCAGAAGCGCCTGTTCCTCCTGACGGAGGGAAGGCCGGGCTACGTGGAGATCTCCACCTTCAGGAACATAGAGGTGGGGCGGGGCCCGCGTCTGTCCGCCCGGCAGCTGAGCCCCCCTTTCCCCTGGGGAAACCCAAGCTGAATGGCGACTCGGCGCGGGCCTGGTGCTCCTTGTCCAGACCCACACGAGTTAGCGGGGTTGTTCTCACCACTGTCCCGGCAGGGGAGCAGCTGCGCCCACGGACCCTGGTTTCCCCCCCGTTTCCTCCACACTGCCCCAGACTCTGCCCCAAAGTGAGACCTGTTTACGGCGCTGAGAGGAGGAACCGCCTTTAAGTGGTGCGGATGAGTCCGTGTGCGGACACGTTGGTGAATCTACCAGGAGGATGCTCAGCCCTGACACCAGCGCCGACTCGATTTTGTCTGTGCCTGAGACCAGGGTCACTTGGAGGTCCCTCCGCTTCCTTCTGGGACCAGGGTCATTTCAGGGCCCTCTCTGTCCTGCTGGGACACACCCTCCCTCCAGCCCCCACCAACCCAGCTCTGGTCCAAGGCCCGAGGGCTCTCTGGGCGGCCCTCACCCGTTCCGGGCCTTCATGTCACAGCTGAGGGTCCTAGCAGGTCCCCTCAGCGAGTGTGGACAAGGACAGCCGTGATCTTTAAGTCAGTTTTTTTAAATCCTCACCAGAGGATGTTATTTAAGTTGATTTTTTAGAGCCCTGGCAGGTTTTGCTCAGGGGTGAGAGTATCGTCCCATGGACCAGAGTCGTGGGTCCGATTCCAGTCAAGGGCATGTATCTCGGATGTGGTTTGATCCCAGGCCCTGGTTGGGGTCGTGTGGGAGGCAACCCATTGATGTCTCTCTCACACTGATGTTTCTCTCTCTCTCTCCCTCCCTCCTACTCTATCTGAAAGTCAATAAAAAAAATCCTCGGGTGAGGACTAAAAAAGAACAAATAGATTTTTTTAGAGAGGAGGGAGAGAAACGTTAACACGAGAAAGAAACACAGATTGGCCGCCTCCCGCACACACCACTGCCAAAGATCGAACCCAAAATCTATGTATGTGCCCCAACCGGGGATTGAACCTGCAACCTTCTGGTGCACGGGCGGTGCCCCAAGCAGCCAGGCACAGCGTGGTCTTTCGACAGCTGCTGCCCCTCAGGCCCCGGGCCCCGGGGGGTGGTCGGGCCCTCACCGTCCCCATCCCCCCCCGCCTCTGCAGGAAGTCAAGAGCACCACGGTCGCGTTCCTGCTTCTCCGAATACCGACTTTAAAGATCAGGACGGCGTCCAAGAAGGAAGCCTTTGAAGCCAACCTGAAAACAGAGTGTGACCTGTGGCACCTGATGGTGAAGGAGATGTGCGCCGGGAAGAAGCTGGCGGACGACCACAAGGTCTGGGCGAGGGGCTGCCCCTGCTCTGACCCAGCCCCGTCGGGTCGCTCCCGTGTCCCCGTGAGGACGCTCGGCCCTTGGAGCTCAGCGCCCTCGGTACCCAGGTCGAGCTAGACGAGGTCTGGCCAGGACGCACCGAGGGTGCTGTGGTCCGTGAGACCCCGAGGCCTGTGGGCGGACACCCCGTGCCCCGGGAGTGGTGGGAAGGGCTGGGCTCAGCAGGT
Source organism: Molossus molossus (assembly GCF_014108415.1). Taxonomy (NCBI): domain Eukaryota; kingdom Metazoa; phylum Chordata; class Mammalia; order Chiroptera; family Molossidae; genus Molossus; species Molossus molossus. Next base: position 72,390,466 of record NW_023425351.1, read on the forward strand.
TGGGCGGGTGCACCGACCCCTCCCGCACTGTCAGGTCCGCGTGCCAGGTTTCTGTACCTCGGTGACTGTCTCCCCGCAGGACCCTCAGTACATCCAGCAGGCGCTGACACACGTCTTGCTGATGGATGCCGTTGTGGGCACAGTGCAGGCGCCCCACGCCATTTACGCCGCCTCCAAACTCTCCTACTTTGACAAGATGAAAAACGAAAGTAAGAAGCACCGTCAGTGGGTTTATCTGGGGGACGTTTTGTCCCTTCCACGTCCCTCAGACGTTTCCCTCTACACTGTCAAATGTGTGTTGGACGTCCTTGAACTGTCCCCCTCCTCTCCTCCCTGACAACCTGCCCTGGAGCCCTTCGCTTGCGGGCACAGGGCAGCACCTCCCCCGCCTGGGCAGCGCCAGGTGTCAGCCCTGAGCCCCTCGACGCCGAGGATCACCCACCGCAGGGACAGCGCCGTCTGGGGATGAGCTTACGGGGCGTCTCCGCTTCCCTCCGTTGAGGCTGTGGCACTGCTGTGTGCGTTTCCTTGGGGACGCAGCGGGCTGTCTCTGCCCCGGACGAGGAGCCGCAGGTGTGGATGCGGCTCGGCACACCGCTCGTCACCACGCCCGCCCCAGGACCCACCCTCCTGCCACAGGCAGATGCTCTGCTGCCACCAGACCTGCTGGGGGCTCAGCTGTCAGTAGTCCTAGAATAAGACACTGAATATAGGTTTTTGGGGGTTTTTTTTATCCTCACCCAAGGACATCCCTGCATTTTTATCTTCAGATAGAGCAGGAGGGAGAGAGAAACATCGACGTGAGAGAGACACACTGACTGGTTGCCACCTGCACAACCCCAACTGGGGTGGGGACTAAGTGTAACCCAGTACGTGCCCTTAGCGGGAACTGAGCCCAGGACTCTCTGGTCCGCAGGCCAACGCTCCAACCACTGAGCCACACCGACCAGGGCAAATGTGGGTTTTTTAAGGAGCAAAATCAAATCGATGCTACACTTTGGCTGTTAGACCCCTAAGCTCAGGCTGAGCCAGCCTCTGTCAAGTTTACAGAAAAGCCTTCTGCTCCTTGTAAACACCACCCACAGTGCCCCGGCCAGTGACACCTGCCCTCCGTCCACACGGCAGAGGGAACCTGAGATCCGTGCCCCGTCCCTGTTACAACAAGACCTGTCCCTGTGTGTGAAGCTTCGAGAGGCCGGTGCCCGTCCCGGGCTGACGTTAGCAGCTTAGGATGGAAATTCTGAAGACGAAGTTTTGTTGCGTTTTTACCCCCTGCCTGGTGGGTGTGTCTGGGGAGGGTGTGGGGTGCTACTGGCACCCCCTGGCCGAGGAAGGGAGGCTGCTCAACACCCTGCCTGCCAGGGCGGCCCCAGCAGCCAGGTTGGTGACCCGAGGTCGCACAAGTCAGTGCTCTGGGCTCCGTCGGGGGGTCTTCCGTTGCTGAGACGCGTCCATCTTCTCTGGCAGGCCTGGCGGTGGTGTGTGCGGCGGGTCGGACCACGGCGCTCACTGAGCAGGACCACGGCCACCGGCCGCACGTGGCCCCGTGTCTCCTCTCTGAGTTTTTCTCACAAACTACCGAGCTTCACCCCCCACAGGCATCTGAGGAAGCAGAGGGGCCGCTGGACCAGGGCGGTTTCAGAGCCCTGACCCCCATGTTTGCTTTCAGTGCCCGCGGCCGTTCCCAAGACAACTGCAGAGACGCTGAAGCACAAGATCAACCCTTCGGCCGGAGAGACCTTCCCGCACGCCGTGGACGCGCTGCTGTACACGCCAGGTACGTGCCTCCTCCTGTGCGGTGCGCCTGACGCGGGGGGACGGGCACCAGCTGTTCCTCCCTCGGAGGGGAAACCGCTGCACCACTGACCCGACTGTCCCCTCGCGGAGGCCGAGGCCGAAGAGCCCAGGGAGGTGACCAGGGCAGACGCTTCACATGGTCCCACTCCAGTGACCGTCCCTCGCATTCTGCGGCGGCTCGGTCAGAGCACGGGCGCTTGCGTCCCTCCCCTGGGCCGTGAACCTGGTCACGTTGTCGTCACCAAGTGACCACCTCCGAGCGTCGTCTCGGACACCGTCCACTGCTGATGGGAGTGACGAGGCCCCGTCCGCACGCAGACGTTCGCGGCAGTGGCGACAGGAGACGGTCACCCTGGGGTTGCAGGTCACAACTGTCAGGCGTGTCGTGTGCTGTGACTGGTGAGCGCCGCCGCCGCGAGTGTTACTCTGAGGGCTGCGCGTGCTGGGAACAGCGACGGCCCGCGTGTCCAGTCTGTCCGTGTCTGAGTGGCGCCGTGACGCGCTGTCCCATCACGGAGGGTGAGCTCTGCACACCCGTGGCCAAGAACCCGGGCGGGAGGGGGCTGGAGCCCAGGCCCTGGACCAGCCTCTGGCGGACTGAAGAGCAGCCTCCGTAGGCAGCAGGCTGGCACGTGGGTACCTCCTTGAACGATGACAAAGGCGGTGTCAGCAGGGGCTGGGAGGGCACTTCACCGATGGTGTGGGGACGCTGTGGAAAACAAAGCTGGACCGGTCCGTCCTCGGGCCGTACGTCATCACCACTCCAAGCGGACAGGAACCCAGAAGCAGACACCAGTCAAGCCCACAAACTCCTTGGAGACAGCAGACGTACTCAGGCCTCGTGGGAAACTCAACAGCACAGAACTGCGGGCGTGGCGGGCTGAGACAGATGCTGAACCTGGCTGCCCCAGGGAAGGGCTTTCCACAGACCTTCCCAGAGCGAACGTGGAGCACAGCCTGGGAAAGGAACCGACGGGCTCGCCCAAGACCAGGACGCTGCACATCAAGAAGACAACAAGCAGATTCAAAAGTGGGTGCGATGCATCACGTAGAGGACTCCCCGCTGGCCCGTTAGTGCATCGGCCTGGTTTACGCAAGTAAACCACGAGAGAAACACCAGAATCTGCCACACGCAGGATGGCCAGAATGAAACAGATGGAAGGTGCCAAGGGCTGGTGACGACGGGGAGCCTGGAGCTGCCGTGGTCCCGCTGGCTGTGCCCTGGGTGCAGGCTGCGGCCTGGGGTCTCCATGCTCACCTCCCTCCTGTCTGGTGCCCAGAGCGCCTGCTCCTCCTGTTCCCTCGGCCTGCAACCACTGTCCAGTGAGATGTCAGACACCCTCGAGATCCAGGCTGGGCAGAGCCACCGCGCCGTGTGCCCTCCTGACTCTCGTCTGTGTGGCTCTTGCTCCCGGGACTCTAAGCTCCGCGAGCACAGTGGTCCCGGAGGTGCTCACCTGTGTCCTGGGCCCCCGGCGTGGTGCCTTGGTGCCTTGCAGGTACCCAGGCCGTGCCTGACGGTGGCACGAACCCCGGGCTGACGCTTCAGAGGGTTTTCCTTGACACGCTGGCCGCTCTTCTCTCTAGGGCACCTCGACCCGGCAGAGAGAGTGGGAGACGCCCACCCCAAGTTGTGGTGCGCACTGCACACGGGCAGAGTGATCGTGTTTGACGCCTCGTCATGGACTGTCCACCAGCGCTGCGTCCACGTGGGCACCGCGAAGCTGGTGAGCAACGGGGTGCCGTGAGGTGCGGCCAGTTCTCCGTAAGCGTCCTGACCCAGCTGTGAGTTCACAAAAGTGGACGTGTCACCCTGCGGCGCCCCCGTTCCGGAATAGGGGGGCTTTCACATTTCTCTCTCGGGTTTTAAAATTCAATGAGCAGATGCTGGCTTTGACCACCCCCACTCCAAAATCTGAGCCCGGGTCTCAGGAACGCGCAGCCCAGCCTGCATCCGCCACTTGTCTCCAGTGGACATGTGGACATTTGCTTAACACATTTGGGAATGAAAACTAAGCACAGTTTAAATCAAATTTGCATGCTACTATAATCATCCCTTGTTTGAGAAACCCTAATTCTTTGAGCTTTGAGACCGATTACTTTTTAAAAAGTAAATAAAATGAAGCCCTGGCTGGTTTGGCTCAGCGGTTAGAGCATCAGCCACGACTGAAAGGTCGAGGGTTCGATTCTCAGTCAAGGGCATGGACCTGGGTTGCAGGTTCGATCCCCAGCCCCCGCTGGGGTCGTGCAGGAGGCAGCCAATCAACGTCTCTCTCACATTGATGTTTTCCTTTCTTTTTTTTCTTTCTTTTTTATCCTCACCTGAGGACATTTTTCCATTTTTTGTACAGATAGAGTGGGAAGGAGAGAGAGGAACAGAGAGAGAGAGAGAGAAACATCGATGTGAAAGGGACACATCGAGTGGCTGCCACCTGCACAACCCACCAGCGCTGGGGACAAACTGCAACCGAGGTATGCGCCCTTAGTGGGAACCGAACCCGGGTCTCTCAGGACCGCAGGCCAACGCTCTAACCGCTGAGCCAAACCGACCAGGGCTCACATTGATGTTTTTCTCTCTCTCTCTCCCTCCTTCCCTTCCATTCTATCTAAAAAAATCAATAGAAAAATATCCTTGGGTGAATTAACTAAAAAAGGAAAAAAAATGAAATAAAATTAATTCCTGCGCCTGCCCCCATCACACACATGACTAATCCAAGGGTGGGGTCCAGACCTATGGAAATCAGCCCCCTACTTTCCAGAGACTCCCAAAGTCCCCACACTGCCTTTGACGCTCATTCTGTATGTTTCACACAACATGACAAGTGACCACCCGCAACGGGGCCTAAAGGCGAGGCTGGAAGGTCTCGGGGGAATCCCGGTGTCCGGGTGAGGTGGTGGTCAGTGGGTCCCTTTCAGACCACAAGAGGGAGCTGCTAGTCCCACCCCAGGGCTGTTTATAAAAGTCTAGTAACGCTTTAGATAGTGAAGCAAGGAGAAAGGAAATCGTTTGGATTCTAAATTTTCTTGTTGTTCATTCTTAGTTACAAGCATTTTAAAGACTTTTTAATAGTAAAGTAACTCTTAGAATCAGTTAAAACAAAATCAAAAGGCCGCCCTGGCCGTTTTGGCTTAGCGGTTAGAGCGTCAGCCTGCGGTACAGAGAGACCCGGGTTCGGTTCCCGCTAAGGGCATGTACCTCAGGTTGCAGTTTGTCCCCGGCCCTGGTTGGTTGTGTGGGTGGCAGCCACTCGATGTGTCCCTTTTGCGTCGATGTTTCTCCCTCTCTTTCTCTCCCTCCCACTCTATCTGAATAAAAAATGGAAAAGTGTCCTCGGGTGAGGATTAAAGAAAAAAAAAGGCCACCTGTTGTAGGTGTCTGCTGCCTCGCTGGGCCTGGCAACGTTCAGTTCGAGCTGAGCCGTCCCGGTTGGGAGGAAACAGCGTCCTGGGCGCAGGTGTTGGCGCACCCAACAAGGATGCTGCCTGCTCTGACGTTTCAGGCTCCAGGTGGTTTAGTGAGATACCTGTGGGCCGCCGAGAAAGGCGTTTTACCGAAAGCGACCGATTCTCAGACGGACACCACGAGGGAGAGGCCTTTTTCAGGTGACTGACTCCGAGGTGAGCGGTGAGCACCTCTTCCCACCCTGTCTGCTGGTAAAATGAGACCACCGGGTTGTATCAAATTCTCTTCTGACGTGAAGGTGACACCGACCCGCCGCTGCGCTGGTTCGATCTGGTGAGAGATCCAGCCTCAACCCTCCGATGTGGCATCACTTCTACTCATTAAAAAAAAAAAGTTCTTATTTTATTTTATTATTATTTTTTAATCCTCACCTGAGGACATTTTTCCATTTTTTGTTCATATAGAGTGGGAGGGAGAGAGGAGAGAGAGAGAGAGAGAGAGAGAAACATCGACATGAAAGGGACACATCAAGTGGCTGCCACCCGCACAACCCAACCAGGGCTGAGGACAAACTGCAACCGAGGTACATGCCCTTAGCGGGAACCGAACCTGGGTCTCTCTGGACCGCAGGCCGACGCTCTAACTGCTGAGCCAAACTGGCCAGGGCAATTTTATTTCATTTTATTTTATTTATTTTTTTATCCTCGCCCAAGGACATTTTTTGATATTTTGTTCAGATAGAGTGGGAGGGAGGGAGAGAGAGAAAAACATTGACGTGAAAGGGACACATCGAGTGGTCGCCACCCACACGACCCAACCAGGGCCAAGGAGAAACTGCAACCGAGGTACGTGCCCTCAGCGGGAACCGAACCCGGGTCTCTCCAGACCGCAGGCCGACGCTCCAACCGCTGAGCCAAACCGGCCAGGGCCAATTTTATTTTTTTAAGAGGAAGGTAGAGAAACATTGAAGTGAGAGAAACAGCAACCGACTGCCTTCTGCACGCCCCCTACTGGGGATTGAGCCCGAAACCCAGGCATGTGCCCTGTCTGGGAATTGAACAGGGCTCCTGGTGAATGGGATGATGCTCACTCCACTGAGCCACACCAGCCCGGCTCACTTCTACTCTTTGAGACGTGCTTGCATGTGAACACAAGACATCGGCTCAGTTGCCAGTAAAATGCTCCCCTGTCCTGGAGACGACAGGGATGAGCTGCTGGTAGGTCAGAGCGAGCGTCCTCGCCGGGATGGTTGGATTGGTTGGGATGGGCTGGCAGACACAGCCGTGTCTCCCATGTTCATGGTTTGACCCTTAATTTCTAATTTCAACACTCGAAACACGATTACGGGCTGACTGGCGAAGCCGGGACGAGAACTCTGGCTGCAGCAGGCTGGGTGGTTTTGTGTGGTGTTCACGTGCTCGGGGCTCAGCGTCTGCTACCTGCTCAAGCTCATTTGCAAGCCCAGAGCAAGGACTCGGGGCCCTGCGGGTGCCAGATGCCGAGTCCTGTCCGAGGTGGGACGAGGCTGCAGTCGCTGCTGCAGCTCCTGCTGCGCACAGGTGTCGTCTTCACGGCCTCTCGTGCCAGGTTTGGTTTTCACATTTCTGTGTTTTTTGTTTTTTTTAAATCCTCACCCAAGGACATTTTTGCATTTATCTTAGATAGAGTGGGAGGGAGAGAGAGAGGAAGAGAGAGAAACATCGGTGTGAGAGAGACACATCGAGTGGTTGCCACCCACCTGACCCCAACCGGGGCCGGGGCCAAACTGCAACTGAGGTACGTGCCCTTCATGGGAACCAAACCCAGGACTCTCTGGTCCGCGGGCCGACGCTCTAACCTAGTGGATCTCAACCTGTGGGTTGCGACCTCTTTTGGGGTCAAACGATCCTTTCACAGGGGTCGCCTAAGACCATCGGAAAACATATTTCCGATGGTGATCCATAACAGTAGCAAAATTAGTTATGAAGTAGCAACGAAAATAATTTTATGGTTGGGGGTCCCCACCACATGAGGAACTGTATTCAAGGTCCCCACCACATGAGGAACTGTATTCAAGGGTCGCGGCATCAGGAAGGTTGAGAACCGCTGCTCTGACCGCCGAGCCCAACCGGCCAGGGCCATTTCTGTGCTTTTGAGGGTGCTCTCTGCTGCTGAGCGTGGTGGCCTCCGAGTGCAGAGGTGAAGCACCGCCTCGCGTTCCCGCGAGCGAGCACGCGGTGCGTCAGGTCAGCTTTGCTCTGACACGCGGGCCAGTGCTGTTGGCTGTGGGTTCGACGCTGACAAATCCGCAGTTCATGCAGAACACTCTGGTTGATGGGTTGAAAAAATGTAACCAGAAACCTGCAGGAACCTGGCTGTGCGTCTCCGGGGTGCTGGCTCGGTCTCTGCAGGGTCGGTGATGTCTCCCGGGGTAATGCGGTGAATAACGAGATTCCAATCCCCCGGGACAGAACTGCATGGCCATGGTGGGGCAGAGCCAGGTGTGGGCCGGCTCGGAGGACTGCACCATCTACATCATCAGCATCCACAGCATGTCCTGCAACAAGCAGCTCGCCGACCACCGCGCCAGCGTCACGGGCTTGGTGGTGCCGGACGGGACGGACGCACCCAGGTGTGCTGGGCTGGTGGGGCGAGGGGAGCGAGTCTGGACGAGGTGTGAGGCGACGTCCTTGTCCGTCTCTGGTTTGGGGACAGTCACGTCTGCTGGGGGAACCCTCGGGCCTTTCCACGGCTCCCTCTGCTACCCTCCTTGTCCCCAAGTTTCAGAGCTGTCATCTGTCCTCAGCCAGGCCCAGCTCAGGTAGACGTAAGGTGCTGCCATCTGAAGGTGGGGCCACACACTGTATGGCTAGAGGCCACCTCCCCAAAGCTGCGGCCACCGAGGCCTGGGCTAATGCTGACCTGAGCTTGGGGAGGCAGCTCTCCAGCCCCTTGTGTAGGGTCACGTTTCAGCTTATGGTCCTGTTGCGGCTGGTTCTGCTTCGCAAACCTGCCTTGACTGCTAGGCCTGTTCTCCCGCAGGCGTGGGCGCCAGTCTATCCATGTGCCCTGCTTTTTGGTTACATTGTAACCAAGGCCTGTTCTCCCGCAGGCAGGCATGGGCGCCAGTCTATCCATGTGCCCTGCTTTTTGGTTACATTGTAACCAAGGCCTGTTCTCCCGCAGGCGCGTGCGCCAGTCTATCCATGTGCCCTGCTTTTTGGTTACATTGTAACCAAGGCCTGTTCTCCCGCAGGCGCGTGCGCCAGTCTATCCATGTGCCCTGCTTTCCCGGCCACTCTGATCTTTTCCGGGTTACAGTGCACACTGGTTTCCAGGGCCAAAATGAAATGTGTTTTGCCTCCAGCCAGGTGTATTCGTGCAGTGTGGACGGGACGGTCCTGGAGTGGAACGTGAGCACCCTGCAGGTGACCAGCAGGTTCCAGCTGCCGAGCGGGGGCCTCTCGTCCATCAGGATGCACGGCGGCTGCCTGTGGTGCTGTAAGCCCTCTGCTCCCTGTCACCGCTAGCACCAGCCCTTGCTCGGGGGGGAGGGGGTGCAGAACGCACACGAAGTCCTGACTGCGTCACGCATCTCCCACTTTTCCTTAAAGCCCGCTGTCTCTTGGAGCTCTGGCCCCCCGCTCTCTCTGCTCCCCTGGCTCCTTACTCCGCCCTGGGCGCATCTGCCCACAGCTAATGGGGCGCCTCCTCCCCTCTGCCCGCTCGTAGCGTGGACGCAGCCGCGTGCGTCCAGGAGTCAGCTCCTTTGGTGCGCTCCGTGACCCTGTCCCCGTGTCCTCCTGAACTTCGACGCTGGCTCGGTGGCTCCGGCGCCTGGGGGGAGGGGTGGGGGCACGTGAAATAGAAATGTACAGAAGGCCAGGTCCGCACACTTGCGCTGCCCAGTTCCCTGCTGCCCACGGGCCTGGTTTTGCTGACCTGTGCTCTTCTCGCCATGTCTCCCAAACCCACAGGAGTGAGTGCCGGGTGCCAGTGGGCTGCTCCGTGAAAAGGGGCTGCTGGTGCACGTGTCACCGTGAGGAGAGTGTGAAAGTGCCTTCTCTTGGCCGGGGCCGGCCCCCCCGCAGCAGGGAAGGTCGCAGATGCCGCTCTGGGCCAGTCTGGACGGCACGAGGCCCACGGTGGCTTCCTGGCTGTTCGATCCTGAGGCTTGGCCTTCGCTCTGCCCGCCCTCACCCCGGCTCTCCTCCTGCAGGTACAGGTGACAGCATCGTGGCAGTGAACAGCCGTCTCCCTCAGGAACTGAAGATCGGAGAGAACTTCAAGGAGAACACCTCCTTCGTGGCCTTCCAGCTCGTCCCGGAGGTACCCCGCAGCGTGGCTGTGCGCCCCCAGCCCCAGGCTGCCAGCTCCTGCATCTGATCTCTGTCTCAGCAGGAGCAGCTGTGGGCGGTGTGCTCGGGACTCCACAGCATTTACATCTGGGGCCTGGAGGACCTGGCCCAGCCCCTGGGGAGGATTCACCTGCCTGACTGCTGCCAGGTCAACTGCATGATCAGGGTGAAGAGGCAGGTGAGGCGGGGCCGCCTGCCCACACGGGACAGCAGGAGGGTCTGGATTGGGGAAGCCCTTCCCCATCTGGCGAGTCAAGCGCTCACTGCACAGGGACGAGGGCTCCTTCCGGCTGGGCTGTGTGCTGACGCCCGTCTCTCCGGCAGATCTGGGCGGGCGGCACGGGGCTGGCGCAGGGGAAGCCCCAAGGGAAGATCTACGTGATCGACGCCGAGAGGAGGACGGTGGAGAAGGAGCTGGTGGCCCACACGGATGCCGTGCAGTCCCTGTGCTCGGCGGAGGACAGATACGTGCTGAGCGGCTCTGGCAGACAGGAAGGGAAGATCGCCATCTGGAAGGTCGAGTGAGCCGGTCGGCGAGCTGAGCGCTGCGCTCCGGGAGCAGGCATGTGTGCCGTAGGCCCGCTCCCGGGCGCACGTCCAGGGAAGGCGGGTCCGGAGCCGGTCCGCTGGGTGTGTCCGCTACAGGTGCCTGTCTGGCCTGTCATGAGACCAACAACTGTGCACTTTCTCTCTTGGACTTTCCTGGTTAAATTGGACCACAGTGAGTCAGGTTGGGCGCTTCTCGGGCAGGCAGCTGGATCAGTTTTTTTGATCCTCACCTGAGGACATCTTTTGTTCAGATATAGTGGGAAGAGAAAGAGGGAGAGAGAGAGAAACATCGATGTGAAAGGGACACATTGAGTGGCTGCCACCCGCATGACCCAACCAGGGCCGGGGACAAACTGCAACCGAGGTACATGCCCTTAGCGGGAACCGAACCCGGGTCTCTCTGGGCCGCAGGCCGACGCTCTAACCGCTGAGCCAACCGGCCAGGGCAGCTGGATCAGTTTTGTGACCATCTCTGCCGAGAAGCTGCCCTGTGTGTTCTCCAGGAAGTTCGAGTCCACAAGCACAGCAGAGCCAGTCCCTCCTGGCCTGTGGACTGGACACCTGTCTGGTTTGGCCTTTCCTGTGCTTTTCATTCATTCACCACTGCTCACTGAGCGCCCGGCTTGCGGGAGCCCTGTGCCTTCCCCCGACCTCGTCTGCAGCCAAGCTTGTGAGCAGGCTCCTTCCAAGGAGCACGTTGTGCCTGCCCAGGGAGGGGACAGCACGGTGACAGGGCCGTATGGACGGGTCAGGGCAGCTAAGGCAAGCTCTGTGTGTCTTCTTCTTTAACTAATGCAGAAACCTAGACAGACTTTTTTCTACCAAAGATCACACAGAGTTCCCTCTCAAGCAGCCCGTAGAGTTGCCACGAGTCCTCACCACATACTAATGTACCTCCCACTGGCCTGTGTCATGTGCAGTGCGTGTGCGTATAGATGGTGCTTTATTATTTAACTAAAGGTGATCTCGTTAGCTATCAATGACTAAAAATATGCGAAAGAGACCTTTTGCACATTTCCCTGTGGTGCTGAGGTTCGGCTCCTTACAAGCCCGGCAGGGAGGCTCTGGCATGGTTGCTGGACATGGAGCGTTGCCTGCTGGCTCTGCCTGCAGGGCTGCGGGCCCACGGCTCTGGGTTTTGGGGTTCGGATGCTGTGCCAGCCCTTGCTCACCCTGAGAGCTCTCTGAGGTGTGTGCTGGGAACCTCTGCAGGGCCCCCAGCATGGATGCTCTGGCCAGGCCTCAGGCTTGGTCCATGGGACCCCAGCGTTTAGGAAGGTCCCAGTCACTGGCCGGCATTTTGAGGCACCCTAAGAAGTTCCCCGGAGTCTGCTGACAGAGTGTGTCCCCAACTCTTAGGACAGCTCGGCCAGCAGCAGAGGGTGGAAGGTCGAATTTGCTTTTGTAAACACATGATCAGTTCCAATAAAAGCCTGAGAAATAAACAGCTTAATCAATGCCAATCCACACGTAACCAGGTATTTTCAACTTGTCGATAATAAACTTTCGCTTACTGAACACGGGGCCCTCTCCTCTGCCCACACTCACTGGTGGCGGAGGTGCAGACAGCAGTGAGTGTCACAGGGCTGTTCTGGATTGGCTCCCAGTTCACCCTGAGCACCCAGCACGGGGTTTTAATGCAGACTTTCCATTTCCTTATTGGCCGATCATTGCATTTAAAACAGCTGATGCAGAAAGAGCAGACTTAGGAAGCGGTCATTTATAGGAAAGGGAAAACGGGGAGCCCTGGGGCGGAGGGGCCAGCGGGGGGGGGGGGGAGCCCTGGGGCGGAGGGGCCAGCGGGGGCGGGGGTGGGGGGAGGGAGCCCTGGGGCGGAGGGGCCAGCGGGGGGGGGGGGGAGCCCTGGGGCGGAGGGGCCCGCGGGGGAACCCAGGGGGCGGAGGGGCCGTGGGGGAGCCCGGGGGTGGAGGGGCCAGCGGGGGTGGGGGAGCCCTGGGGCAGAGGGGCCAGCGGGGGTGGGGGAGCCCGGGGGCGGAGGGGCCAGCGGGGGGGGGGGAGCCCTGGGGCGGAGGGGCCCGCGGGGGAACCCAGGGGGCGGAGGGGCTGTGGGGGAGCCCGGGGGCGAGGGGCCAGCGGGGGTGAGGGAGCCCTGGGGCGGAGGGGCCAGCGGGGGTGGGGGAGCCCGGGGGCGGAGGGGCCAGCGGGGGTGGGGGAGCCCTGGGGCAGAGGGGCCAGCGGGGGGGGGGGAGCCCTGGGGCGGAGGGGCCCGCGGGGGAACCCGGGGGGCGGAGGGGCCGTGGGGGAGTCCGGGGGCGGAGGGGCCGCGGGCACAGTGCTGTCAGCTCTGCATGTAAGTCACTAGGACCGTGTGGGGGACACCGTGCCTTCGGTGCTTCCCCCGCGCTTTGGATTTCCATGCTGAAGGAGCCACCTCAGGAAAGCCCCAAGGTGAGCCAGACTCCTCACACAAACAGGGATGCCTTCCCTGCCTCGGCCGGAACCTGAATCAAACTGGTACCAGAAAAGTGTGTCTTCAACTAGAAGCCAGCCTGCTCTAACATAATCAAAGTTTCCGCTGTGCTGCCGTGTTTCCGACGCCAGAGAAGCAAGCTCGCTCGGGGTGTGGTGCGACCACACCTGCCCCGTGACGGCTGCAGGCTGTGGAGACGGCACAGGGCAGTGTTTTCATGCTGTGCTCTCAGATGACAGCCTTGGAACTGGATGTCACTGTGACATCTGAGTGAAGAGAGTGTGACGTTGCTCCATCCTGGGAGGCCTCAGCAAGCTGAGGGTGGTTTCTCCACGTGGCTGGGAGGACACAGCTGGAAAGCCAGGCAGAGATGCCCCACAGTCTCTGCTGCCTGCAAATGTCTGCCTTTTTTATGGCAATGCCATGGGGTCCCCCTCGTCCCCCAGGGTGGGGTGAGGCAGAGGCTCCTGGACACTCGAGGGCTGGTCTCTCTTGAGCATGTGGCTGCCCCTCAGCCACAGTGCAGCCGTGAGCACGCACGGGACTCTGGGTCTCTGTGCCTTGGAACAGAGGTCCTGGGGCCCCGGTGCGGCAGGTGGCCTGCGCCTGACCCCGGCCTAGCTGGGACCTGGCCACGTGACCCGGCCCCTGTAAAATGCTGACGGCTCCTTCTTCCAGGGCTGGTTGGCAGACTTGTGCAAATCCTAAGAGCACATAAGAGCACGGCAGCTACTGTAGTGGGCTGAGCAGTGGCCTTCAGAGATGTCCACATCCTAGCCCTGAAACCTGGGACGTGACCTTCCTCGGAAAAGGGCCTTTGCAGGAAAAAAGTTCAAGATCTCACGACAAGATCACCCGGGGTTAGGAGGGACCCTAAACAGTGCCCTTGGTCGAGGAGACAGACGGCACTGGGGGAGCCCCGCTGCACGCGCGTCCCTCAGGCGTACCCGCAGCGGTCACCTGCGCATGTCCCTGGGAGTAAATTCACCGGAATGAAAAACAAGACCGTGATGGATCCTACAGCTGTTGGAAAAGATCCCAAGGAAATCTTTTTAATTTGATGCCAATAAATCTGACAACTTGGATGGAATGGAAAAATTATCTGGAAGACAGACAGCTACAGCTCATGGAAGGACAAACAGATGACCTGAACGGGCTCGTTCAGCCCATAGTCTAGAACCTTCACGTCAAGAAAACCTGAGGTGAGGAGCTCACGGGGCTTTTCGCAAAGGCAAGAGCGCGTGGCGCGAACGGTCCCTGCCTCCCTCTGGGGAGACGTTGCCTTGCTACGGAGCCAGACAGGGTATCACAAAGGAAAAACACCCAAGTCCAGTCCAGCGGCACGTAAGAAAGATACTGCCTCAGGGCCAAGTGCGCGTCGCCCCGGGATCAAGGCTGGCTTAACAGTCAAGACCACAGATGTGATTCGCCGTCTTCACAAGCGAGAACCCCCAGTCCATTCCGACGGGTCCTGAAGAGCATCCGACATAACTCAACACCCTCCATGGTGGCTGCTCCCAGCCAACGAGGACTCGAAAGAAGCGGCCTCAGCTGGCTCGGGCAGCACGGAACCCCCACGGCAAACATGACGAGGTCAGGAACGAGGCAGATGTCACTCTCACACCCTGGGACAAGACAGGTATCAGATAAAGGACTTGCACCCTTGGAAACTCAACAATAAGGAAAACAAACCAACTATAGAAAAGACAAACACTAGGTCAGACATTTCACTGAAGAATATACACAGGTGCCCTGGCCGGTTTGGCTCAGTGGATAGAGCGTCGGCCCATGGACCAGAGACTCCTGGGTTTGGTTCCCGCTAAGGGCACGTACCTGGGTTGCAGTTTGTCCCGACCCCGGTTGGGGTCGTGTGGGTGGCAACCAGTCGATGTATCTCTCTCACATCGATGTTTCTCCCCCCCTCCTCCTGCTCAATCTGAAGATAAATGCAAAAATGTCCTCGGGTGAGGATTGGAAAAAAAAAAAAGTATACTCAGGGGACAGACAAGTGAAGGTAAAGACGTGTCCCGTCTAAGGAAACCCACACGACCGCAATGGCCCCAGTCTGTACAGGCGCGGGCAGGGTGGGGAGACCTCAGACCCTCGTCCACTGCGGTGGGGATGCAAAGTGGTGCAGCCCCAGGGGAAAACAGCGGGGCGCTTCTGTCTCATTCACAGACACCATATGAGTCAGCAGGGAAGAGAAGTGGAAATACTCAGACTCCTGTATGCAAATGCTCACAGCAGTTCTGTCCACAGTGACCTGTCCCACAGGAACAGGGAACAAGCCGCTGTCCACCAGCTGCTGAGCGGGCAGAGTGCAGTCTCTTCCGCCGCTGGGCTACTACACCAGGAAGCGGAACCAGTGACACCTGCCAGAGTATGGGTAGACCCGAGCGGTTACGCTACAGCAGAGAACCGATCTCAAGCCTCCTGTGGGCTTCCCTTTATATGAAACTCAAGACAAAGCAAAGCCACAGTGACCCGAAGCCAGTCAGCACCTGCGACGAGGAAGAGGTGGGAGGAGGATGCGCCTACACAGGGCGAGGGGACCTTCTGGGTGGCCGCTTGCTGCCGGGGCGTGCGGGCAGTTCTCGCGCGGCCATCTGTGCCCGGGCTCGATGCAGGCTCCCTGGTGAGCAGCTGTGTCGTGGGTGCAGTGCTGGTCATGCACACACACATTTCCCAGAACTTCTACCTAAAACAAGCTCTACTGCATGTAAATTATATCTCAAAACGTTCCTATTTAAAGTAAAGAAGGAAACAGCCCAGCCGGTGCGGCTCTGTGGCTGAGCGTCGACCCTGCACCAGGAGGTTGCCAGTTCGATTCCCGGTCAGGACACATGCCCAGGTTGTGGGCCACCCCAGTGGGGGGCACGCAGGAGACGGCCAATCCATGTTCTCTCTCATCGATGTTTCTCTCTCTCTCTCCCTCTCCCTCTAAAATCAATAAAGAAAAAAACCAAAGTGAAGAAAGAAACAGGTCAGGACTAACCCTGACTTACACACCCCACGGCCGTGCAGTGCTGAGGTATACTCACTCCGAGCTGTGGACGCAGCCGGGTCTGAACTCTTCCTCGTGGGTGCCAGGCATTTCAGTCCTGCCAGGGGGCGTGTGGTGTCCGTGTGTCGGCTGCCTCCGTGGGCACCTCTCCAGCCGTCTGCAGCGCCCAGTCCAATCCGTCTCCCAGGTGTCCTGTCTGTGGTCCTTGGGGGACCCCCTACCTGGCGACCATGAGCGCTGTCAATCCCTCCGCGCCCGGAATAGGACACTGGGCGGCCGTCCACCTTCACGGAGCTCTGAGCCGTTTCCTGATCTAGAAACTAGTCTCCTCTCCAGTATTCACAGAACCAGATCACGTCCTGATGTAAGAAACCACAGGACTTGTCACGAACGGCGCCCTCTAGACTGAGTTCAATGCCAAATGTGAGCTTTCTCAGTATCTAACTCTCTGTCCTCGTACATCTGCTGGAGGTCTCCCACTCTTCCCAGGAAAACCCTGTTTCACCCAGAAAGACAAAGGAAAGAAGTGTGATTTCCGCCCTGCAGACGTGGCTCGGTGGTTGAGCATCGGCCACGCACCGAGAGGTCACTGGTTGGATTCCCGGTGGGGCACGTGCCTGGGTCGCAGGCTGATCTCCAGTGGGGGGCGTGCAGGAGGTGGCCAATCGCTGTTTCTCACATAGATGTTTTTCTCTCCCTCTCCCTTCCTCTCTCTAAAATCAGCAAAAACAAAATTTTTAAAAGTTTAAAACAAGTGCTGAATTCTTAGATGAGATACAGAAAGGTAAAGAGACAGATAGATGATATAAAGAAAATGTTCTAGTGAACAAACCAAACCAAAACAGTAAACCTCTGTTCATGTTACAAGAATGGATGCGATCTACCTGTGCAAAGATGATCAAACATGTTGAATGAAACATGTAGAGTGTAAACTGTACGTAGTGTGGTTCAATGTTCTGTTAAAAAACAAACAAACGACTTTCCTCCTAGCCCGTGTGGCACAGTCGTGAAGGTGTGCAGGTTGGGCTGTGGGCAGTGGTTTTCTGTTCCGACGGCAGGGCCACCGGGGAGGCATGTGCGTCCTGGGCCGGGTGCCTTGGAGGGGCTGCCCCTGAGCCGGAGCAGCCTGGTGGGTGGCGGGGGGCAGACAGCAGGGGGCGCTGTGAGCTAGTGCTAGCCAGGCTGGGAGCGGCTGCTTCAGGGAGGCACTTGGCCTGCAGGGCGCCCAGGTCACAGGTCACAAGCGCAGGACCCAGGCGTGGGAGGGAGGGTGGAGGGGTGTTCTGACCTCCATCCTGATGTTCAAGCTGCACCTCACACTGCCCCAACCCTGTGCCTGGCCCGGCTCCCTCAGGGCCCCTCCCACCACGCATCGGAGGAGTCTTTTAACAACTGTCTCAGATTCAAATCTCACCA
The DNA here is from genome assembly GCF_014108415.1 of Molossus molossus. NCBI lineage: Eukaryota > Metazoa > Chordata > Mammalia > Chiroptera > Molossidae > Molossus > Molossus molossus. The sequence goes on from NW_023425351.1 coordinate 72,407,403, forward strand.
GCGGGGTTACCCTGGGCCAGGCCCACCCCTTCATTTCCTCTACTGCCCCCTGGGGAGGGGTGACAGCTACTTCCTGGGCTCTGTGGCAGGCTCACACATGCCCATGGCAGCCTGGCTGCTCAGTGTGCAGGCTGGAGGTAACCAGGCCCGTTTCTGAGCCCCCTTCCTCACATGCCCTCGACAGGCGGTTAGGACCCCACTGTCCACCCCCAGGAAGGGCTGCCCGCCCTGTGGCCACACATGCCTGAACCTCCCAAGGGCCCTTAACGGTAACCAGGCAGCCAGCGGCAGGTGGGCGGGTCTCATCCCCAGCTGCTCAGCCTGACCCCGCCCGAGCCAGGTGAGGTGCCCATGCCAAGACCCCACCACCTCTGGCGGATGGTGCTGCCTGGGAGAGCCGCGGCTGAAGGCACCTGTGCTGGGGGTTCAGACATGGGGTCCCCAGTTAGTGAGCTGGGGGGGCCTTTGGGGAAACAGCCCACACTTAGTCCACTGCCACCCGAAGACCTTGGCACAGCCCTCCCCAGATGGGACCCGCCCAGGCTCCAGAAGGCAGTGACAGACACGCCCACAACATCACCTGGTCAGGACAGGTTTATTATAAAGATTCAACCGCAAAGTAACAACAGAGGGGACAGACACAGGAGGCCCTGGCCCGCACGGAGGCGGGCGAGCGCGTCACAGCAGAGTGGGGGACACACGGGAGGAGCAGGGCTGGGACCGCGCACCATGGGGACAGCGGAGCCCAGCCCTGCGTCCGCACACACACCAAGCCACTCTGTCCACCCGGGAAAAGTCAGTCACGCACGACATTCTTCATACTCCCTTCCCTCATACAGGTTATGTGTTTAACACACAGATATGGTTGCTAAATCAGCAAGAGCTAGTACAGTGCTCCAACTTAATAAGTTGATAAAGGTCGTCCTGCAGCCAGTTCACAAAGGAACCAAATGGTGTTGTTCCGAGACGCTTGGGGTTTCTCTGGCAACGAGGCATTTCCAGTCATTCTGCCACCAGGACACCTGGGGCCGGGGCCCTGCCTGGCCGCCTCCTGGCATGGAGGGCAGGGGCACGTGTGGTGGGGGCGTTCAGCTCTGAGTCCTGGTGGAGTGGCCGCTCCTGAGGGGGTGCAGGCCAGGCGGCCATCTTCCCACGAGGAGGTCGCAGGTGCGGCTGGACCCCAAACATGCCATGTGTCCCAGGCGGTGCTGAATGGACCCCACGGCCAGAGGTGCGCCCAGCCGCACCCAGCAGTGCTCAGGAAGGGCTCCCCAGTCTGCAGCAGGCCAGAGGAGGGGGCTGGCAGAGGTCTGCCTGCACCAGCACAGCCGTCCCAGGAGGACCCGCCGCCTCACCCACGCACGCAGTCCTGGTGGCTACAGGCGGACAGACGCCAGACCGCTGGGAAAAGTCACGTTTGGTGCCTCTCTTCTGAAGCTGGTCGGTGTCTAGCGGGCTTGGTGTTTGCCGAGCACGGTCTGGGACAGGCTCGCCGTCCCTGCTGGGCGGACCCCCGGCCAGAGGAGGAATGCTGGGCACCTTTCAGAGCAGTCTTCACGCACGCCTGGTGGTCTGTGCCCCAGAGGGCCGGAGAGGAGCCCTGCACAAGCCCGCCGGCCCCTCCTCCCCACAGCCCTCGCCTCACGGGCTCCACCCTGGGGCTTGGGGGCACACCTATTCTCCAGTCACTGGTGCTTTGGGGAAACACACCTAAGGACTGGAGCCACTGACCTCCCAGGAGGGCCTCGCTGCCCTGCCTCCCCCAGGGGACACCCCTGCCTGGCCCTCGGAGGGTGCCAGGGTGCGGTGGAGAGCGGCAGGCATGCCCCGGCGGGGTGGGCGCTTCCAGCTACAACACCCGCCCCCACTGCCAGCTCTCCAGCCACGGGGACACCCCAGCGCCGCTGTGCACAGGAGGGGCAAGGGCTGCAGAGGCAGCTGGCACGGCTCGCCAGCCACCCCTTCCCCCCAGAGCACTCCTGCACGGCCCAGACTTCTGCCACATGCCTGGGGCATCTCTTAAAGGGCTCTTCATTCAGCTCCCTTTCAGAGGGCACAGCCGCAGAGCAGACCGGTGCCACCGGCTTCGGTAAATTAAGTCCGTTTCCAGGACAAGCAGCCAAGCGGAATCCCTGCCACACACACTCCAGGGCCTCTGCCAGGCCCCCTCCAGGTTGTCCCCAGCACCGGCCACCCACCAGCCGCCAGGGAACACTCCCAGGGCCTGGCCGGACCGGTCCCTTCAGCCAGGGCACGAGAGCCTGTCAAGTGACCAGTCACAGCAGACCTGCGTGCCCGCCGCGTCTGAGGTAGTGTTCGAGAGCTCACCCACACCGGTCTGCACGCACTGTGCCAGCGGCCAGCCCTCCCTCAGCTTTTCTTAAGACACAAGGTGACGACACTGTTTCAAGTTAGTGCAATCGCGAGAACCTGCAGGGACGGGGCGGCCCTCCACGGCCCTCCAGAGCTCACCCCTGCAGGGGGGCCAAGGGGGTAGCTCGCAAAGGGAGCCCAAGGCTCCTCCGCCCGACCCAGGCGCCTTCCTCACAGCAAGAGGGACCCACACAGTCAGACAGACTTTGGTCACAAACATCCAAAAAGCTTCCAAGTCTTTATGAACCTACCGGCAGGCCACTGCACCCTCCTGTGCGGGAGGGACAGCAGGCCCGCCCCCTGGTCTCCGGGCAGCTGGCGTGGAGACAGGGCTGTGCTGCTCCTCCTCCAGCAGTGACCTCCACAGAAGGTCCTCTGACGTCTTTGTGGTCAAGTTTAAGGCTGGGATGTCAAGGGTTAATGCCCTTTTTGGGCGGTGGTCTTGCCATTGCCCCTCCTGCTGCTAAATCAAGCCTGAGCCTCCACCCTGCAGGGCACATGGACCTGGTGGGCTGGCAGAGAATGGGCGCTGGTGAGGAGCCCAGGGCATGTGCACTGGGGCATGTTCTTGATTGAGGTCCCTCAGCTGACCCGACGTCCTCGGCTCCCCAGCCTCCTTGTTGTCTTGATGTCAGGAGACCCCTGGAGGAGAACAAGCCGGTAAATCGAGGTTTCGACTTGGATGACCCGATGTGTCCTGAGAACCAACGCAGAAGAGCACCTGTGATGGTAAAGCCCCGAGGGAGGTCAGCTGCGCCTCAGGGCCCGCTGGGCGCCCGCCGAGAGAGATGATGACCGGCCGGCTGCCCTGGGCATGCCCGGGAGGGCAGCGCCTGTCCCGAAGCGAAGCCCGAGGCCGTTCCGAAGGGCCAGGCACAGACACTTGCACCTGGCAGGCGGCTCTCGGACCCTGGGCTGAGGGGACACCGGCCTGAGGCGCCTGGTGTGGACAGTGCCCCCAGCAGGAGCCGCCAGCAGCTGAGACATGGCGAGATCGGGGCCAGTCACGTGCATCCGAGTCATTCCTTTACACACACAGAAAATTCAAGTAATTTACTTCAAAACTGCTTCGTTTCATCTTGAAATATATATTTGCTTTAGAATGACCATGTTGCAGCATGATTTTCATGCACTTTAAAGTACTTTATTTAAAAAAAAACAACTTGAGGCAGCGAAGTATTACAACTGTCACTCTATCGGGGGATGTGGGGAGGCCGCCCCCTCCTGAGACTGCGGGTCCGAATAAACACGCAGGAACACCTGCTGTAGAGACTGGCCTGCAAACGGCTGCAGCACGAGACGTCTGCTCCTCCCAGGGCGCAGGGCGGCGTCTGCGCTGACGCCGGCATGGGGCTGGGCCGTCCGGAAAGGGCCTCTGTGGACACTCTGCTCACTGTGCGACGCTCCGGTCCCAGTGTCAGGCGAGGGGCAAGGCGAAGAGGTCAGGGGTTCAGCAGCGTCCAGCATGGTCGCAGGCACGGGCCGTGTCCCACACACCGAGGTGGGGCTGGGGCAGGACTGGGGAGGGCCTGCTGGGCGCTGGCACCCTGCTTCCCAGCAGATGGTTGAAAGAGGAGTCAAAGTGCAGTGAAAGTCTGTGCCCTGCCCAGGAGCCTGCGTGGACACGTGCCCGTGGGGCAGACCTGTCTGCCTCGCTGGGGTCCCCGTGGGCGTGTCTGGAATGACCCTTGCCCATCGCCCTGCTCTACCGACAAGGAGCCCGGGCCGCCTCCTCCCAGCTTTGGTGTGCGGCTGCCACGCCCGCTGCCCGGAACGGGCACATGGTGTCAAATGCTCTGAGAAGAGATGCTGTTAGTCTTAAAAAAACAGTTTTGGGAAAAAATTGTTTTCTAAAATAATGATAAAGAAAACTACTCTCCCATAGCTGCAGCACCAACAAAATGTGGCGAAATCTGACAGACGTCCCAATACCGGTAGGCATCCAGAGAGATTTGGTGACGATGTTTTAGTCACTGAGCACGTGACGTTATCTGAAGTGTTCGGATAAGATGCAGCAAAGGATGCCAGATACTTGTTTTCCATTATACTTTAGAAATTCAAAATCTTATTTTGTTCTAAACTGTTTATGGTCTATATTGTAAATCTGGTTTACAATGAAAACACATGCAGAATAATATACCTGCAGAGTAAAGGATAAAGTTGAAATTAAAACATCTTTTTCAATTAAAAAAAACAAAATTTCAAATGATTTGTTTAATTGTGGAAAGAGTTCGTCAGTGTGGTACTTTGCCTCGCGGCGCAGACCTACCCTGCACCCAGTCCCCAGCCGTCTCAGGACGGGCGCGCTCGGCCCCAGGCGCAGCCCAGCCTGCCCGCCAGGTGCCGGCGCCTGCCAGAAGGTGCGCACGGGAGCTTGGCTCAGACCATGGACTCCGTCTCCACGGGCCCCTGCAGGCCCTCCTTCCGGGACAGCCTCAGGACGGTGGGCTTCTCGCCGCTGCCTCCGCCGGGGGGCTGGGAAGACAGGCCCCTCTGCTCCTCCTGGGCCTCTCCTGGCACCTCCGGGTAGATCACCAGGAACGCAGCTGTCAGGAAGCCCAGGAAAGAGCCCACAGAGGCCACCATGGGGATGACACGCACAGTCCCCACGGCGTCAACCACGGCCCCCAGGGCAGACGCCACGAGGATCTGGGAGATGTACACCTGGCAGGAGAGGATGGCACAGTCGATGCCGAAGCCGCGCTTGGAGTTCCCAGGGCTGTGGTGAATATACTGCAAGAGAAGAGACCGGGGTGAGCGCCGGGGTCCAACCACGACAACATGGTTGGAGCGTGAGCTCAGAAGTCTAGAAAACAGAACCCGCCTCCCTCCCACTCAGCTGCTTGACAACCACTCAGCTCGCCTTCCCCACCCCATCCACTTCTAGTCAGCACTGTGCTGAAGTTCTGGCCATTGCAAAAAGACAGCATAACAAATAAAATGCTTTAGTGTTAGAAAGGGAGAAACAAAGCTCATGCTACGAGGAGGACGGGACTGTGCAGAAAGCCCCTAAGAAGCACAGGCGACACCCGTGGACAGAGAGGCTCAGGACCGATGGGCAGGGAACGAGCACAGGCTTCGGAGCCCGACGACCAGCGACTGTCCTCACGTGCATTTCCAGGCCCTGCCCACCGGGCCCACGGGCGTGCACGCACCTCCTTGATATCGTGGTACTGCCCGAGCAGGGCGTAGGGGCAGTAGGAGATGCTCATGGACACGACGCCCATGGTGCTGACCATGACCATGGCGACGTAGACGTTGTCAAACATGGCCATCACAGCCGTGCCAATGGAGAAGCCCAGTGTCCCCAGCACATAGATGACCCTGATGCTCAGGTCATAGTTGTCCAAGTATTTCTGGAGCAGAGCTGCAGAGAAAGCAAGGCCACAGGACAGTGAGCAACAGGCACGGCCTGCTGAGCGCATGTGCACCTCGTCGTCCCCTCCCCCACACTCATCCTGCTCAGGAGCCCACAAACGTCCTCCCACCACACCGCTGCCCACACTGCCCAGCGCCCGCTCCGCGTCCAGGGGCCCCAGCCCCTCAGACAGCAGCTGGCCCTCTCAGCCCAGGCTCCGCACTCTGCCCCAGCCTGCGCTCCCTGGGGCCTCCCTGCCCACCAGCACCCAGGCCCACTCAGTGCCTCCTCTGGCCCTAGGCCCAGTCCCAGGCCAGTCCTGCCTTCAGCTGTTGCCGGTTTCCTCATGCATACCCCTTGGCTCACTGTTCCTGCCACAGCAGTTAAGTGGCACCTCTCCCAGGGGCATGGCAGATGCTGCTCTGAGAACGGCCAGGGCTCAGACCGCTGTGTGACCGTCACACCGGCGTCCAGCGCAGGGGAATTTCCCTCAGCCACCCTCAGGTCAGGTCAGGCTGACGCGCCTCCCAGGGCCCTGTGCTCGCAGCACTCTGTCCTGGTGGAGGTGCCACGGCCCCTCCTGGGCTCTGGGGCCCGGCCCGGGCACAGCCCCTCCCTGAGGACCCCTGCAGGAGCCGGTGCAGACGACACCCACTGAGCAGCCGGCCCTGCTCAGTCTAAGGCAGGGATCCCTTCTGGGAGGCGGGTGCCCTCCACCACATTTCCAACCCTGGGTGCTGCCCGGGGTGCCCTGAGAGCCACTTACCTGAACAAATTGCCCCAGTGGCCGCATAGATGACCAGGCCCCAGCAGCCCATCTTCACGCCCGCGTTGTACGCCTGCCAGGCAGTCGAGTTGGAGGGAGCCTGTTCCAGAAACGAGATGGGGTTCAGGGGTGGGGACACGTGCCATAGCCTCTGGGCCAAGAAGGCGATTTTGCATCTCAAGTGCAGTGCGCTGTTTACTGTGAAGCGGAAGACACACTGCTCCAAAGACACCCGCCTCCACTTAAGTCAGCTCCCGGACATCGCCCCCCGCCTTGCTCTTCCCGCCCCGCCCCTCGGAGCCCCTCAGCCACACAGGGCAGCTCCACAGGTCCAGAAGGTGAGAGACAGAGGCGGATGAGGCCTGAGCCTGTGCCGAGGCCAGCCCAGCCGCACCCAAGGTGACAGGCCCCAGGTGGGAGCCGCCGACATGCCGCCCAGAAGCCATGGTCAGCAGAGCTTGCCCCGAGTAGTAACGGATGGCTACGCAGGACACCGAGTGGGGTGCCCTCAGGGACACAGCCGTGGAGGGCCAAAGCTGTCTCAATTCAGGCTTGAGTGCCCCGCCCGGTGACAGCACCCATATTTCTGACTGCTAATCCTGGACCAGGCATAAATGACCTCCCAGGTTCAATGAGGGCCCAACCCCGTCACCAGGTACATACTGTCTGCCTGCCACCAAGGCCGCCCACCCAGCACCACGTGGCACTGGGGCTCCAGGAGGTGCTCAGGAGGGGCCTCCCTGATGCCCAGGCTGGGGCACCAGGCCTCACCTCTGTCCAGCTCTCCACGGGCCCGCTCATTCAGCCCTCCTGACCGCTGCTGAGTGGCCCACTCACCTTGGGCTCCCCTTTGAAGATGACCTGGCCCATGAAGTCGGTGTAGAAGACGGCCTCGGCGATGACGGAGAACCAGGTGAGCAGGTGGCAGAGGCAGAGCCGCAGCAGCTCGCGGGGCATCTTCAGCATCGACAGCCACAGCAGCCGCACGGTGGTCTCGCTCTCGCCCTCCTCGCTCTCCGTGTCCCCGCTGGAGTTGGTGGCCCCGCTCTGGTTGCGGTGCCGGCTGCGCTGCCGCTGCCGCTTCTGCAGGTCGTACAGGTCACTCATGCTGCGTGAGGGCTTGATCAGGACCACGGCGTTGGCGCGCCGGTAGCGGTAGCGGTGGGAGCCGATCTTGCCATAGTAGGAGAAGGTGCTGGAGGCCTGCCGGCGGAACCCGTGCCTGCGCCTCCGCACGGCGGTGGACGCAGCCGAGGGCTTCAGGTCCACCGTGATGCAGCCGTGTGGGCCGTCTCTCGGCGGGGAGCCACTGCCGTTGGGGACTTTGGCTTCGTTCACGTGGTTGTCCAGCAGCGTGGCATCCTCTTTGGTGGTGTCCCTGAGCAGGGAGGACAGGTGGGGCAGCCTGGCTACGGCAAGGTCCTGGCTGGCGCTGCGGGGCGTGCCCGGGCCGGAGGCGTCGTGGAAGATGGAGGGCTCGATGCCGTGCAGGAACAGCAGCTCCGACTCCAGGTCCAGCGCGGCGTCCGGCACGTGCAGCACCGAGTCGCTCTTGCTCCGCACCAGGTCCACGTCCAGATAGTCCAGGGCCAGCTCGTGCTCTGACTGCACCTCATCAGGAAACAGGGCGCTGCCGTCCAGGAGGCTGGGGTGCGAGGCAGGCGGCAGGGCCGCCTCCACGCTGCGCTCCTGCGGGGGGCTGTGCTGCTCCTCCTCAATGCTGCACAGGTGCAGGGCCGCCGACGCCGTGAACACGATGGCCGCAAAGAAGAACAGCACCTGGTTCTGCGTCCGGAACCAGGAGCCCAAGAAGGTCTGCGTCCAATCCAGCCCCCCCAGCACGTAGCCGATGGCCCCACCGAGGCCTGAGCGGGCAGGAGGGACAGAGCAGCCAGTAAGGGTGCCAGTGCCTTGGCCCCAGAGGTAGACAGGCCAGCACAGACCCCTGAGGCTTCAGCCTCAAGGGGGGCTGAGGCCGCCACCCAGTTACATCCGGAGTCAGAACACTCCAGTTAGAAAGGGACGTGAGAAACCAGCAGGGAAGGCAGACAAGACGCTCCGACTGACCCTGGGTCTGGAATTCTGACCCAGCAGATTCCGGCTTAACGAACTGGGCGGACAACTCCCCGGCTGGGAAACGGTGCCCCCCACGAGCACCCCGCACTAAGCCCCCCCGGCTCCGGAAGGAGAAGCTGCCCCCTGCAGGGCGGGGAGCGGCCCGCACGGAGCCCCTCGCAGCAGGGTGGTCACAGGGCCTGCGGGGCTGAGGGCCCCGCGGGAAGCTGGTGCGAATGCCCACCCTGAGGCGGGGTGCTGGCCTCAGGAGCAGCCACCCCAGCCCTGTAAGAGCGGGGAGAGGGCCAGGGCAGAAGAGGGGCGCGCTCTCACCGGCAGAGAAGGCGTGGATGTTGAGGGCCATGTCCTGCTCCTCGCTGTCCACCACGTCCAGCAGGTAGGCACGGATGGGCCCCTCGGTGGCATCGGCACTGAAATCCAGGACCACCACGCCCAGCACCGTGAGCACGATGCCGATGGGCTGCCGGCCGGGGACGTCCCCCAGGAACAGGCCTGAAGGAGCACACAGCTGGCTGTCAGGTGTCGGCTCGAGTGCTGGCGTCACCTCGCGGGAGACGGCACAGCCCCGCCCAGCGTGCCCCTCAGAACACAGCATGCGCTCGGGGTTTCCCATTCCCGTCGTCGGCAGGGCTGTCCTCTTATCCCGTTTACACGAACCGTTCCGTGAACCTCAGAGAGCTTCCTTACCTTCATGTTTTATAACTAAAAAGGGAAAAGGATCCTTCTCACCCATCTTCACGGGGAGTGGGGTCCCCACTGGGAGCACCAGCAAGAAAGGGGCCTATCTGTGCCTACTTGCTGGACACGTGACACACTTGGTCACACACACCCCTGTGCACACGGCGTGTGGGGTCCGATGTCCGCTCCTGCAGCGGAGCCCACCCAGGCCTGCAGGGACACCTGTCGGCACTCACTGAACGCACAGGTGACGGGAGCGACGTGTGGGGCTTCCAATCAGGGGCCTGTCCTGGAGGGCTGCCCGGCAGAGGGTGCAGCTCAGGGAGGGCATATGTGGGCAGCACCTCCTGCCCCGCCTGTTGCCACACAGGCCTGAGAAGCTGAGCGAGGCCCTTGCCACACCACATGGTTTCCTGGGGCGTCCTCCTGAGTGCCGGGCACTGCTGACCACCCCCGAAGTGGGCAGACGTGGGGCCAGCTCAGTGTGTCAGACCCAGACTAAGTTTTGTTTTCAGCAGTTTTACCGGGTGCCCTCAGGGCAAACACAATTGTCCCACGTAGAGTTGCTTTAATTAAAAACAAAACCAAACAAAAGCAGCAAGTGTGAACCGACAAAGCACGGCCTGGTCTGGGCGTTCTGGGGCCAGCCCGGGGAAGGAAGAGATAAGCTGCGCAGGAACGCTGGCCACAGGACGCGGTGTCAGACACGCCGACCGGCCCGGCAGGAAGCGCTTCCCTGTGAACGGGCTCCCCGGGCTTTCCCACCGCCGCGCACGGGCCTCTCGGGCTGGAGGGACGGCCCCCCGCAGCGCCTGGCCGAGGCCTCCGCACTCACCGATGGCGGAGCCGTTGAGGAACAGTGCCACACCGAAGAGCACGCCCACACACAGGGCGAGGATGAAGGGCCGCCGCCGGCCCCAGCTCAGGGTGCACCGGTCACTGGCGGAGCCGATGAGGGGCGTGAAGATGAGGCCGAGGATGGGGCTCAGGAACCAGGTGAGACTGTAGTACTGCTCCGGAAGGCCTGCAACAGACACGCGGGCCGTCACACCCAGGGACGCACGGGCACATGGGCCTGCGGGCGCACACGCGCAGGCTCGTCCGCCCCGTCAGTCTGCTCCCATGTGCTCAGGAAGCACAGAAAGGAGAGCCGCTGGGGGCACACACGTGGGCACACGTGCGCCTCTGACAGACATGCCAGGACAGAAGGTTCTACTGTGAGGCTGGGCGATTTGAAATTAGCCAAAGCCATTGTGCCATTTTACAGGTAGAAAGCTGAAACCCAGAGAGGTTGGGCACTCTACCCTGGGGCACACAGTGAGAAACTAGGAGCCCTAGGACTTAAACCCAGGGTGCCAAATTCCAAAGTCTACGCCACACCAAGCCCCCATGCTGGCACCCTACCACACAAACCCAGTGCCCATAAGGGGGACGAAGAAACGAATCTCGTGCCATCAGCCACTGAAGAGCACCAGGGAGCTGCTGGATGAACAGGCCGCCGCGTCACCGCAATGCTGCTGGGATCCCACGCACACACTGGGTACAGCAGAGCCTGTGCTGTGGGCTCCATGCACATGACTTGCAAAGTGGTAAGGGGTCTCTGCCGGCACAAGCCAGGGGCTGCCAGATGCTATGTTCCATTCTTGACCTGAGTGGTGGGGGTCCCTGGTGACAATCCAGCCAGCTGGAGACTTTGATCCTGCACCTCTCTGTATGTTATACGTCAATAAAGGGTTGACTTAAAAAACAGAAGGTGCTTTGGTACGCTAGAACCCATTGGGCTGATACTTTATACGGCCACAGACACGGAGAGACGGAGTGTGCAGAACCAGTCAGTCTGGGCTGGAGAAGGAAATCATTTTCAGAAGAGGGAACCACCTTCCCAAACACTAACATGCCCGTGAGAACATCTGTGCTTTCGTTCTGTCCAGAATCCCAGGAGCCTTCGAGCCCCGCGCGGCCCAGCGCTGCAGCAGGGTGAATTCCAGGGCCAGGCCTCGGCAGGGCGCTGGGCCTCAGGGAGCCCGGGCTCGCCGAGTGTGCTCCGCGGTGCGCTCTGGGTCGCACGCAGCCGGTCCCTCTTCTCTCACTGTCAGGCGTGCGGACAGCAGCTCTGCGCCAGGCCAGGCCACACCCGGCAGGGCACCACGTTCTCTGCAAGTGACTGCGCCGTCAAAGTTCCAGAAAGAACGGAAAGACTCACAAATTGTTGGGATTTTTAAACGTTAGGACTTTACTAATGAACGCTGGTGACAGCGCCTTGCAGAGTCACAACGTACGTGTGTGTGTAGGTGCCCATGGCCCACTCCCTGCAATGCCCACCGGCCCTCCTCCGTCCTGGCCTCCCGCTTCGGCCACGGCCCACCACTGCTACTGCTGTTGTGACCGAGCAAAGAGGGGGTCAGGGCCTGGTCGCAGGAGAGTGGTTTGTCCACGCTCTCTCCCGCACCCAAACATCCTGAGAGCATCCATGAGGCATAAGGCTCTGCAGCCCAAGGGGTAACTGAGACCTGACCACTGTCCTGAGTGCCTGGTGGTCGTGGGCCCCAGCCCCACCCCCCTGCTGACCAAGCACATCAGGACACACCGGGGCCCAGCCGGCTGTCAAGGTGACAAGGAGAAAGCCATCTGCACTGAGGGCGGCCCGGAGACAGGCCCCTGCTCTCTGCAGGAGGGACACGGCACGCGGAGGCCCGACACGGCCCTGGGACAGACGCCTGTGCAGCAGGCACCCAGGAAAAGCCTGGCGACACTTCAGCCGGCGCTGCCTCCACACTTCAGGCACCCGAGAGGCCGACGGGACGACGGGATTTGGGGAGTGGTGCTTGTTTCTGGGACCACACACTTGGCCCACGGGCTCCTGCAGCACATAGGTCACGGGAGACCAGCCAAGCAGGTTAAGAGCATGCTCAGCACACATGCCCCCCACACGCCAGGGATCTGAAGTTCTGGGCGGCATTTCCGGGGCAACACTATTTTTGAATTCACCCATGCGCCTTGGCACAGCTGGGAAATGCCTGTCGGCCCACAGCGGCTCCCCCTCAGGGAGCTGCTCCCTGTGCCGACTGCTGCAGGCAGCCTTCGGAGCAGCAGTGGGCACAGGTGGGGCGCGGGCAGCCTGCGCTGTGGGCGGTCGAGCACCTCTGGCCGCAGCGGCAGCAGCAGCAAGGTGCGGCTTCCAGGTTCACAGCAGACTGGGAAGTTCTTTCTGAAAACAGTCACACAATTTAAAGCCGAATCTTAGAAACACATCCAGAAATTTGTGAAGCTGGGTGCTGGCTCGCCTGGAAAACCACCGTCAGTGGGCTGGCCGCAGCAGGAAGTGGAGGCCCAAGCCCTGCAGGCCGGTGCCCCTCCCGCCACGGTGCAGACCCTCCGTGCAGGCCTCGCCCCTGCCCCGAGCCCCACAGCTCTCCCGCACTGCCCTCTCCAAGGAAGCCCCCGTGCTGCCACCTGCCACCGCCGGCTCTCATCTGCCAGGCTGGCTGAAGACGCTGAGGGCAGGGGTGTTGGCACAGAGGCTCCCCTGGCGCTGTGCGCGGCCTGCAGTGGGCATCGAACACGTGCTGAAGATGCTGCTGGGCGTCGATGCCTGAGCAACACCCCCTCGAGTACCACCCAGACTGGTGCTCCTCACCCCACCTGGTCCCTCCTCCCACCCACTCTGCACTATCCCCCCACATCCAGGGAGGGCCTCCTGTGGGGGGTCTCAGCAGGGAGCCAGGGCAGGGCAGGCCGAGGCAGGCTGGGTGCCCGAGGAGCAGACGGGACCAACGGCAGCTCCTGCCTCTCTCCTCCGCCCGGCTCCTCTGAAAGAGGAGGCTGCCTGCAGCTGAGCGGGTGTCCCGGTCACTAGGCTTCTGGGCACTGCTCCCTGCAGGCACCCGGAGCTGGGACCGCACAGGGACACTGGGCAACGACTTTCTTTGTTTAAGCACATTGGCAAGAAAAATAACCATTTCCTATCAGGTCCCCCAGACCGCCCGGAGTTGTGACCGAGCCCGCCCGGATGCCCCGCGCGGTGAGAACAGTCCCGTGCCCGCTGGGCTGCTGCTGGGAGGCTGCGGCCCCGGCATTTCCCAGCCAGGCTCTGAACACACAACACAGCCCGTAGTAAACAATCTGTTTTCTTCCAGGCAAGAGCTGAACAACAATGGTGGGACCAGGAAGGCTCCCCGTTCACAGGAAATGCTTCATGTGTCACCGCTTGTCCGAGGGCTGTGTGAGGTCACGGGCGACGGCAGCCACGCTTGGTCACGCGCAATGGCTTCCATTCAACATGGGTCGTTTTTGATAAACTACTTCTGGGGGAGGGGCAGGGGATGGAAAGTTGCCTGTGAACGGTTAACAAAGACCAGCCACGGGAGAGGGATGTCACTCCTCCTTCGGCAGACAAAGCCGTCCACTCGAGACACGCCCGCGTTCTCAGACCAAGTGTCGGGACAACATCCACCGCGTGAGACGCGGCTCTTGTGGGAAACGCTCAAAGGCCGTCAGTGACCTTGGAGGGATTTAAGTCACTGAACCCTGTAGGAACTGCCACAAAGTGGCTCCACTAAGGAAGCCACATGGAAAAGTCCCTGCCCCCCAGACATGCACAGGCCCTGCGGCAGGGACAGGTGGCCACCGCCTCGAGGGCCAGGGCCCCCAAGCAGGGCGGCCGAGGGGGCAGATGACACCTCCAGATGGAGGCAGGGCCACAGAGCTCCAGAGAATGTTCGAGAATCCCAGAGCTACGGAGGAGGAAGGAGTGTGGACAGAAAGGGAAGTCAGCGCAGTGATTTTCTGCGGCTGCGCGTGGGCCAGCAGTTCCCAGCTGTTTCTGGCGAGAAGGAGCAGGGCCTGTGAGTCCACTGGGCCAGCAGCCTTGAGCGCAGCAGCCAACCGACAGCAAGGCAGCAGCGAGGGCCTCCTCTGCTCGCCGCACTCCGCACGGGGCCGGCCCAGATGCAGGAGCGCGTGCGCATCGCGTCGATGACGGGCGCCAGGCAGTGGCGGCGTCTACAAGGCGGCAGTTCTGGTCTGGCTAAGTCGGGCTTTGCTGTCACCATCTAGCAGGATGACCGTGAGGAAAATGGGGGAGGGGTTCGTGTTCTGGAGACTGTGGGGACCCGCCTCGTTACCCTGCCAGGACCTGAGACCTGAGAACCAGCAGCCTCGGGCACAGACAGGCCTCTGGGGCTCTGGAAAGAGAAGCGTGGGGCACACAGCTGCTGCTGGGCCAAAGCACGCCTCAGCGCCCCATCCGCAGGGACAGCGGCATGAAGTGTGTAGGCCCAGAAGGAACGAAGGTAAGACGAGTGGCTTAGCTGATGCAATAGCTGGGCCCCTCCCCAGCCGAGCTTGCCGCCCTCCTCACCCTTGGCAGCCCTGGCGACTTTCTGCCTCCACCTCGTTTCACCCACCACGACGGCAGGCGGCCCCTCTCCAGGCCTGACCACCCAGCTTCCCGTCTTGTGGTCTGCCTCCCTCTAGACTTGCAGAAGAAGTCCTACCGAGTGACTTCCAATCGAACACATCAGGCTGAAGCTTCTCCAAGCTCTTTTCTGTGAGGCTCCTGAGGCACCTGCACCTACTCCTCATCTAAACGTGCTCGGCACCGGAGACAAGCCCGCCACTCATACTTGCACATGCTCGTGTTCTGTGTGAAACTGTTTCATGACAAAATGACCATCACCTGGGAAATAGTTTGCTAGTGGACACATACCATACTGATTAGTATAACTGATACATTTTTTTCTGTCTTCTTGAATCCCACTGTGCATATGGTTCATGTTCTGTCACTACTATAATTTAGGAAAATTATAATGGCCTGTTAAATTTGGAAACAGCTATAATACAATATAGTGCTATTAAGACTTCTAAACACTATTGCTGCTTCATCAGTGTTAATATGTGCAACACTAGAAAAGGGCAGAATGGCCCAGGTTTCTCTGTAAATCACCTCCTTCGAGTGGCATATAAGGCCTCCTTTTATCTGACCCCTGCCTATCAGGGGCCAGATCTCTCTCACCACCTCAATGCAGCCTCCCCCAATTCCTTTCCCCTCTTTCTGCACCCAGTTGGTCAGCTGTCTCTCCTTTTCCTACCATTCCCCATGGTCACCTTCAACAGACTGGGCAATGGCTGGTATTCTAGCCATGCTTCCTAATCTTGCTTCTGCAGACCACGGATCACAACCTTCGCCCCCAGCCAGGTGGAGTACCCTGCACAAGGTACCACACACCCTCAATGCCACCTATTGACAGCCTCCCAACCTGGAGCTGCTAGCTCCCCGAGACCAGGGCCCCTGCAGTAGCACCTTCACTCCTAAACCCCATTCCTCATCAAACCAACTGCTGGGTCCCAGGCCCCATCACTGTCCGAGCCGTGAGCCCCTGCAGGCCCAGCTCACCTCCAGCAGCTGGCCTGGCACAGGCACTGCACAGGCAGAGCTCAGTCTGATGACAGAACAGGCACCAATTCCTTGGGGAAAATGACTACGGCTGACATTTCATTGTTTCTAAAATACAATGATCTGAAACACGAGGAAACGCAGACTTCCCAAGCCAAACAAAACAGCCTCGCACCAGAGGTTTTCAGTTACTCTGGTCAAAATTCAGGAGATTCCGCCAAACTCCCGCCTGAACCACGGCTGTCCTCTGCCGTGGGTTTGACTGCGTGTCCGAGGCACACCCGGCCCCGACCCGGCGGCTCCCACATCCGGGCTCCCAGGCAAGAACAGCATGCCCGTGTTGCGAACACTCTCCGGCTGGACAAGGGCGGGCGGCCTGCCATCTCCGGCAGGGCCATGGCCACCCTCCGTCTCCTCAGTCTCTGGGCAGCAGGAATCCAGTTGCAGCTGCACATTCTATAGGGCCCATTCCATCTCTTTTCCCCACATTAAAAAAATTGTGGCGGAATGTACACGATGTAAAAGTTGGCACTGAAGCCATTTTCAAGTGTGCAGCTCAGCGGCACTGAGTGAGCGCGGAACCTGTCACCTCCCACACCGACACTGCAGGGCCACCGCTCTCCCGCCCCCGGAGCCGTCTCCATGACGCTGACCTCCCTACGGACCTGGCGTGGTGCGAATCGCACGCGGTGTCTGTCCTTTTGGGTCTGGATCATTTCCTTGAGACTGCTGACTTAAGGGACACCCCCCCCAATTTTGGCCATTAAAACTCAAACATCCCAACCTGTTCTCAGCCAAGGGAACAGCCCTCTGTGCAGGGAAGGGTCCTCCTATACTCCCGAGTGGGTGGCACCAGGGAGAGGCAGAGTCGGGCTCTCAGGGACGTCTCTGCCCACAGTGACACCGAGTGTCTGCATGCTGTCCCGGGGCGGGCTGCCTATGCCATCACCTCAGCTTGGGTAACAGCTGCAAGTCACTTGTCAACCAGACCCTCTGTCACCTGCTGGCCCCCAGAGCCACTGCTCACACTTCTGTCACCTGCCCATTTTCTAGGGGTTTGAAGACAAGGCCTCCAGCCTTTCTGAACCATCAATTCTTTTTAATCCTCACCCGAGGACATTTTTCCATTTTTTGTTCAGATAGAGTGGGAGGGAGAGAGAGAGAAAGAAACATCATTGTGAAAGGGACACATCGAGTGGCTGCCACCTGCACGACCCAACCAGGGCTGGGGACAAATTGCAACCGAGGCATGCACCCTTAGCAGGAACCGAACCCGGGTCTCTCTGGACTGCAGGCTGGTGCTCCAACCGCTGAGTCAAACTGGCCGGTCTGAACCTTCAATTCTTCAGGCCAACGTGGCCGCCTCATTATCTGCAATATCCCTTAAACGACCAGCTTCCTCCTCCAGCCACCATGTGCACCCTGCAAACCAGGCTGCTCACAACTCAGCAGAAGCAGAGTCCAGGCCGCGCCGGCCCTGCCACCAGCCCTGGGAGAACCTGGGGGCACTCACCCCTCATCTCTGGGCTCGCCGCCTGCACCATGAGGCCCAGACACCTGCGGCAGCAGAGTGGCCATGTGCCCAGGTGAAACAGGGCAGTTGTGCCCTGGAAGTCCTCCTGCACAGAGGACACAGGAGAGGAAGCTGGGCCGGCCCTTTCCGAGCGGGAAGGCCCACCGAGGACGCCCCCTGCAGAGGCGGGGCCACAGGTTCACCGACCCTCTTCGATGTCCACCACAGTGAGGACGGCAGGTGTGCTTGGACGGCAGGAGTCTTAGAATAAGGGACACCCCCAGGCAAGGGGGCTCCAGCCGTGTCACCGAGCTTCGCCCCCTGACGGCAAGCTCCACATCAGATGCAGCAGAGAAAAGGAACTGAGTTCACCACACACCTGGTTAGCAACACCTGTGCACACCTGGGGCCGCTGTCCATGTGCTCAGTTGGGATGAGAGTCCCTTTACGCACACACCTATACACGCACGTGGGCGGCCGGGATGTGTTTCCACTCCGGTTACAGAACCACCTCTATTTCTGAACTCTCGCCACCGACGTGTGTCCACGGGCATGCCCTGTGGATCTCAACCACTCAGCTAGGAGTTGGTTGCCCAAGGAGGCAGGTGGCTTCGGAATTGCTGGGGGGGCTGGGCTGTCACCCTGAACTGCTAGGAGGCTGAGGGCTGTATGGATGACTGAGTGCCAGGCTGCCGGCCGGGCACGGCCCCCTCGCTCCTGCCTCGCCAGCCCCCCGCCAGTTGCAGGCGGTGGAGAAGCGGCTGCACGCAGGGCCCGGACCCTCCAGCGCCAAGGCAGGGTCCCCACAGGAGGAAGAGGTGAACGTCAAGTCCCACTGGATCATGTCCCCAGAACCATGATCTCATTAGGCTCCCGTGGAAAATGGAAAAGTCTGACCCTTTTTTTTTTTTTTTATCATCCTCACCCGAGGACATTTTTCCATTTTTTGTTCAGGCAGAGTGGGAGGGAGAGAGAAGGAGAGAGAGAGAGAGAGAGAGAGAGAGAGAAACATCGACATGAAAGAGACACATCGAGTGGCTGCCTCCCGCCGGGGGACAAACTGCAACCGAGGTACATGCCCTTAGTGGGAACCGAACCCGGGTCTCTCCGGACCGCAGGCCAACGCTCTAACCGCTGAACCAAACCGGCCAGGGCAGTCTGACCCTTTTTTAACAGACAGACTCAAAATGAACATAGGCTTCACCCCATCCTGACAGACAGATTCGCTCTGACGCTCCCCATAAACAGCCCGCGGCACCCCGCTCGTCCTGGGCCGCCTGGGCAGTCTCGACCTGCACCAGGCAGGAGGCACCAGGATTCTCTGCGAACCCAGCTCGTCAGACCGAGAGGCAGCAAGACATCCTTTATTCTTTATATGATTTTCCTTTCCCTGGAGGCTACTTCCGGAACCAAGAAGAAAACAATGAGCGTGTGTGGCCAGGGCGCCCACACTCCTCCTTCCCGGGAAAGGCCGTGTGGGAACAGACCTTGCCAGCAGGCGACAAGCCCAGGAGGGGCTGGCAGGCTGTTCCCAGCGTTTCCTTTAAGACTGACCCACCTCCCACCTGACTCTCCTCTGAGACACCACATTCACCCGCTGCATGGGCACACGTTAGAGGCTGGCACCTCAGCCGTGCGCACGGCTGGTGCTGGTCTGGAGTCCCCGGGCAGCCAGCCCCTCCTCGGCCCTCAGACCGTGCGGGGCGGACGGGGGTGAAGCCATGGCTCTGTGGGAGGCGGCGGAGCACACTGCTGAGGCCACCGGGGCAGAGTGTCCACCTCACCCTCTGCTTCGGACACCAAACATTTTATATGTTTGGAAAAAGGAACATTCCTAAAACAACTCAAATAAGTGGATTTTACAAATATTTTACCAAGAACATGTGAAATCCTAGAATGTAACTATGCTTTCAAATAACTTGGTCCCTTACTCAAATCTCTTTTAAGTTGGGAAATTACAGGCTTTTGTTTTAATCCTCACCCGAGGATATTTTCCCATATACTTTCAGACAGAGTGGGAGAGAGAAAGAAACATCGATGAGAGAGACACAGCGATTGGTGGCCTCTCACACAACCCTGACCGGGACCAGGGACCGAACCACAGCCGAGGCACGTGCCCTCGACCAGAACCGAACCCACAACTCTTTGATCCGCAGGGCGCCGTTCTAACTGCTGAGCCAAACCGGCCAGGGCGGGACAGTCCCGATCTTTAAACGTCCTTAGACGACGGGACTGGTGCTCGCCCATGCAACCTGCAAGGGACGCGGTGCCTGAGCACAGCTGTGACGCTGACCCAAGTGCAGCAGGGACCCCAGGACGCGGAGAACACCCGTCCTTCAGCCAGTGTCAGTCCCGATAAACTCTGGCTGAAGGGGACAAAGGGTCAGAATGAGGTCGTTCAGCCTCTCCCACCGCCAGGTGTCATCCAGGGCGCACCTCCTAACTATCAGTGGCTGGTCACAGGCCCACTGGAACTGACCAGTGCCAACTGCACTCGCCCAAACCCCCAAACCCGATTCCACCTCAACATCGATGACCGTTCTTCTCCCCCAACTTGGTCTCAAACAGGAGGAGAAGCGGCCAGAGTAGGCTGAAGGGAGAGAAGGCAGGATCGGGCCCAGCTCCCAAGCACACTTCCGGCCTCGGGCAGGCAGCACTCACCGATCTGCAGCAGGATCGGTGTGACCAGCGCCGTCTCCATGGCGTAGCAGAACTCCCTGCCGAACATCACGGCCCCGTGCATGACCCACAGGCGCACGGGGATGCGGTCGATGGAGCCTTCGCTGACGGTCTCGTCGCGCGGCTCGAGGTCGGTGCTGGGGGGCTTCTGCAGCTCGGGCAGGGGCACCGGCAGCTCCTGGACTTGCACAGACTCCGCGTCGGCGTTCTGCGGGGCCATTCTCATCACCACCAGAGATATGGATGTATTTACTTACTCTATCTATATAAATAACACTATCATATATCTTTAAGGATAAATTAAGACGTCTTCTCTTTCTGCTTCCGTTGCGTTCCCCGGCAAGTAATACTTATATTCCTCTTTGCACAACTTCTCACAATCGGATGCGGCTCCCAGCAAAACACAATGATATTTGGTTGGGTTTTAAGCACATGGCTTGTTGGATTACTGTGAGTTAGGGTTAAAAATCCATAATGACCACTCAGTTAGCACCAGCTTCATCGTTCTGACTGAGGAGGTGCTGGCGTGATTTCTCTGGCTGCAGAGGGGCAGGGTGATGACGCGGGAAGGGGCTCCACCGGTGCTCCCCATCGAGCGAGTACGGATCTGCAAAAGAGGGCAAGACCCCAGCAGTCAGCAGGGCCACCCCAGGTACCAAGCCATGGTCACCTAGGAGATCCAGACCTCGGAGCACCTCAGTTCGCTGGTGCTTATTCTAAGTCATCTGTGCAAAAGAAAAACAAACTCTAATTTCTATAGAAACATCTTCTTATATGGAATATAATCCTGGGGGAGGATAAAGACGGGGTGACCGAGGGAAGCTGGACCAGAGGAAATGAACAGACAGAAGGAGCTCAGCCTCCTCTGCGCAGTAACAGTCACCGGCTCCGGGGACTGCAGTGTGGGAACCCTGCACACAGAGGCATCGGCCTGTGAATGTCATGGTGCGACCAGGGGAAGAGGGGCTGGGGGTGGGGGAAGACTGACAGAGGAAACGCAATGCTACTAGCAGAGGGGCAGAGGACGATGCACTGATGTCTGGAGACACTGTGGCAGTCACAGCTTTGCTGGGGGTCTGCTGCACCTGTGGGTTGGGACAGGGGTGCTGCTCAGACTCTTAGTGACAGGCCGCCTCACACAGAGAATGACCAGCCCTAGTGCCGACTGTGTCTGGGTAAACAAACTCTGTTCCAAGGTTATTAAGTAGGAAAAGTGTTCTCTTTAAAAATGCGGAAACCTTTGATTTTGACTCAATCAACTAGACCAAGATTGCAAACTCAACTTCACTACTGCTTTGTTTCACTGAACCAGCCTCACTGAAGCCAGGAGAGCGCGACGCAGGGTGGCGGCTTCGGGAAGGGAGAAAGGTCCACAGGGGGTGGCGTTTCGTGGTGGCCTATTTTCCAAAAGCGGGCAGAGCAGGCATCGCTGAGGCACTGAGCCCCCCGCACTTGTTCAGGGGCTGGGCTCTGGCCACGGGCCTCAGCGACATCGCTGACAGGCCCCAGGACTCAGCCAGGTGCTCAGCCAGGGCTGCTTGGCCTGGAAAGCCCAGGGGCCGAGGACTGAGCTGGGCGAGGGCACATGCGGACTGGCCACGGGCCAGGGAAGCACAGGTAACTACACTTGAGTGCTGGCGTTTCCCACGAGTGTCTGAAAACAGTCCGACCTCAGCCTTGGGGACACAAGATGAAAGGAGGGAGACGGGCAGCCGGACGGTCCACGCGCCATGCACATCGAGGCTGGAGTGTCCGCTCATCTGTCGCCCCCCCCACCCAGCCAGGGCTGGGCAGCGCCCCGGCAGCTGGTCAGAGCCGCCTCTCGTCAGCAGGGCTGTCACACCCGGTCCTGCTGAGTCAGTCTGCCGGCCGGCTGCATGTCTAGATGTGCACACAGGTCCCGCTGGAGCCGTCCACACATGTGGTCACTGCCAGGAGCTGGGACACACGTCGAGACAGGGCTGTGGTCTACTGCGGGACGCAGTCCGCGGTCTCGTCCTGTCCTGGTTCTATCTGGGGTGGGGAAGGGGAGGATCCCCTGCAGGGAGGACGCCTGCCATCTGCATG
Organism: Molossus molossus; assembly: GCF_014108415.1. Lineage (NCBI taxonomy): Eukaryota > Metazoa > Chordata > Mammalia > Chiroptera > Molossidae > Molossus > Molossus molossus. Next base: position 72,429,307 of record NW_023425351.1, read on the forward strand.
CTGCGTGCTCAGGCTCCACCTGCCCACCTCTCACCCCCTCGAGCCACATGAGTCCCTCAAGTCTCTTCTCAAGGCCCAGCCCTCCCCATAGAACTGCCAACCACCCTCCTTTGCCGCCAAAGGCTCGCACAGCTGCTGTCCTTGGGGGCACGTCCTGCCCAGACCGATTAGAAGCTCCCGGGAGACCCCATCAACCAGCCCCTCTGTTCTCACATCCCCACTGCCTGGCCACACGGAGGAGCACAGGAGGGTCACTGTAAGAATGAATGAATGCGGACAGCCAGCTAACCCAGCAAACCAGTGAGACGTACTCGGGCTGTCTGCCCGGGAAGCTGCCCCCACCCTGCCCGCTCTCTTAAAGAGAGGCACACCCAGCCCTGCCGGTTTGGCTCAGTGGTTGGAGCGTTGGCCTGCGGTCCAGAGAGTCCCAGGTTCGGTTCCCGCTAAGGGCACGTACCAAAAAAAGCCCAGAGAGGCACGCCCAGAGGCTCTCAGGCAGTGGCATGAGCACGGGGTGGGTTACCTGTTAGCCAAGGCGTCTAGGCATTAACACAGCCGGCTCCTCCGTCAAGCAGTGCGGATGCAGCAGCCCAGGCAACGTCACTGTCACCTGCATTGACGGAAATGACAAACTGTCAGCACCCTGTCAGTAGCAGTTACTAAGTGCTCAGCCCTGTGAACTCACCCCGCAGTACCCTCGAGTGGGCACGGGGACACCACACCAGTCCTCACACTGCCGAGAGCAGGCCCGGCCGTCAGGGCGCTGAGGCCCCCTCCAAACAGTCCTGCCAGCGAGGCTGAGCTGCCGCGACCCCGGGCCTCCTCGGAGACGCGCACTGACGTGATGGCCCGTTTCAGGTCGGCCCGAGGGTCACGCCCAGCTGCTCATCAGCAGGCGTCGCCACGGTGCCCACATGCTCCTTCTCTGAGAAGCCCCGGGATTCATGACATTTCAAGGATGATGCAAAACCATTTAGAGACCAAGTTGAAGTATTGACACCTAGAAATAAGGTCATATCACCACCCAGGAGTGAGTGGCTGCCCCTAAAGACCTAGGTCGGGGGCTGGCCCAGCTGGCACTTCCAGAAAAGCCTCCGTGGAAGGACAGCTAATAGGTGGCACCCCACAGCCGGTGCCATCGTCCTGACACAGGGGAAGCACAGGCCAAGTTCCACAGGGCTACACGCAGACTGCGCAACGGTCCAGCAGCCGTCAGTTCCCAGAGGAGGTCTCGAGGGTACGCCTTCGGTCCTGGGCCACCCTCTCCCTGGGGCCCACAGCTGTCTCACGTGACTTCTCTCCAAGTCCGTCCCCAGCACTCTGAGGTTTCTCCTTCACCGCATGTGAATTTGCACCCGAACTTGGGTCTGCTCCATGTTCCACTGCTGTGGTGCCACCGCCCACATCCCCCGCCAGCGCGGAGGGACAGTGCGAGCCTGCAGCCCGCCCGTGGGCCCTCCGCCGCTGCCCGGCCTCCCTCCCCGTTTCTTCCACAGGCTCATTCGTGCGCTGCGGCCACAGGAGCTTTCAGAGCTGGGCGAGCTGAGGGACAGCTGTTGTATTTCTATTGCGATCCCATTAACGCGACGTCAGCCGAGGGCGGGCCGCCGTCCCTAGGCTGACCCCGAGGGGGCTGCCCTCCGCGCCCGGCGTGGCCCAGGAGCCCCCAAAGCACTCCCACGGCTGCACCCGTCCCCTGAGTTTCTTCCTAAGAGCTGATCTTTCTGGTGGTTGCAGGGATGAAAGGGGAAGAGAGTCTCCCTCCCGTGCATCTCCAGCGGGCAGGTTCGCACCACGACGGCTAGCAAGTGGTTCCTCAGATCAAATGTACATGGAGTGAAAATGTACATTTAATCAGCTCTCACAACTTTGTATCAAGACACAAACACTTCTAACACCATGGAAAGTCCCCTGTGTCTCTTCTATTAAAATAGATCAATTAAACCCTGCCGGTGTGGCTCAGCGGTTGAACATCGACCCTGCACCAAGAGGTCATTGGTTCGATTCTGGTCAGGGCACAGGCCCAGGTTGTGGGCCCGATCCCCAGTGGGGGGCATGCAGGAGGCGGCCAGTCGATGTTCTCTCTCATTGATGTTTCTATCTCTCCCTCTTCCTTCTTCTCTCTCTAAAACCAATAAAGAAAAAAAAAAAAAGATCAATTAAGGCTATTGATCTATTTTAATTTAATAATCTAACTCTTTGATAACCTAATTCTTTAATTGTATGAATGCAAACAACTCTATTAACCATCACCAAAATATGACTGGTGCCCAACTCAGCTTCCGAGGATTGTGTTCTACACTCAGAGGTTCACTGTTGGTGACTCGGGGTCCTGTCCCACGGCACTTGCTCAGGGGCACAGAACAAGGACCGTGTGGCACCTGCCTGCCCTGTCCTGGCCACAGGACTTGGAGATGGAGTGTCACCGCCCTCCATTCACAGCACCCAGGCCCCTTCCCAAGGCCTTCTCGCCCGGGACACGTGGGAGGGAGGAGAGCAGCTCTAGGAAGAAAGGAAGGAGCCGCACGGGTGGGACCGCAGGGCTGCTCTCCCATTAGCAGGTGCCTGGTGCCAGCTGTCGCCGTGCTGACGGGACAGTCGGGGACCATGACTAGGATGACTGTTCTGAGAATGCTGTCCACGCAGAGATCTCCTCTGGCGACTTGCAAGGAGACAACTGTCGCCTGGAGCACTGCAATGCTCTCCCCTGCAGTGCCCCTGATGCCCAGGCGGGGGCAGAACAGCACAGCAGGCGCCTCGGAGAGCAGCCTGCCCTTCCCCAAGGCAGGCGACTCTGGATCCGGCCGTCCCAAGGCTGCTCTGCCCAGGGCGCTCCGCTCAGGGCCAGGGAACCCCGAGGACGGGCTCCCCGAGGACGGGCTCCCCAGCACAGGCACCTCCCGCCTGTCGAGCGCTGGGCCACAGCAACGTGCTTGTGATGTGCAGATGCACTTAGACAAGTGAAACCACAATTGTTCCAATCAACAACTTCCTCTATTGTCCTGGTTCTAATTTAAGGGTGATGCCAAAACACGTGACTTCCTACAATTTGCTATGTGGAGAAGCTGGCTGGACACGGAAAGTCATCCACAGGTGGACGCAGAGCCACTTGCCAGGCACCCACAGGTCAGGCCCAGTCCGAGACTCTGCCTGAAAGTCACAGTGCACACCAGTGTTGTGGGGACAACACCCCTGAGGATGGTCAGAGCCCGGCACGGGGATGCGAGGCCCGTGCTCACGGTGCAGGTGCGCGGCAGCAGCTGTCGGTTCTGCACACCCACCACTTCAATCAGCCCCCACAGGTTTCTAAAATGGCATCAACTGTTCACTAGTAAGGATATTAACTATTAAGTCTGTCTAACACTTGCTGGTACCAACCTCTCCACACACTCTCTCCAGATACCTCCAGCAAAGACAACTAACTGTGCACGACATAGAAGCCAGGCAGGGCACAGACACGCAGCAGCACGTAACCAAGACAACCAGCTTCTGGACCAAAAGTATAAAACAGGGCCTAAGCCCTGACCAGTTTGGCAACTAGTATTTGATCCAGTTTGACGGAGATGTGCTTCCCGATCAATCGGAAGCTCGTTTGGGGGGAAACGACACAGAAACACAGACTGGCCCAAGGAAACACTGCCGCACTCCCCTTCTGCAGAGCACGGGAAGGGCACTCATGCCTCTTTCTACCTGTGCTTCAGGCGGTGGCTCCTTGGTCTGTACCACTGGCTGAGTAGGAGGGTGTTTTGTTTTTTAATTAAAGATCAACGGGTCTGGCCCTGGCCGGTTTGGCTCAGCGGTTAGAGCGTCGGCCTACGGTCCGGAGAGACCCGGGTTCGGTTCCCGCTAAGGGCACGTACCTCGGTTGCAGTTTGTCCCCGGCCTTGGTTGGTCGTGCGGGTGGCAGCCACTCGATGTGTCCCTTCACGTCGATGTTTTTCTCTCTCTCTCTCTCCCTTCCTCTCTCTCTCTCTCTCCCTTCCTCTCTCTCCCACTCTATCTGTACAAAAAATGGAAAAATATCCTCGGGTGAGGATAAAAAAAAAAAAAAATCAACGGGTCTGGACAGCAGAGCCTCGGGTGCGGGGACCACAATCCCAGGGAGCTCCGTGCTGCTGCCTCTGGGACCAAGAAGGCCAGGAGACTGGCCGCCCTGCTCCAGGACGCCTGGGCCGAGGGCCGGAGGCCTCCTTCACCAAGGGGCCTCGCTGTGCTTCTGCTGCCCTCAGCCCCACACCACGTACGTTGCCGTGATTGGCCACCCAGCGCCCTTCTGAGATGATGGGAATGTGCCCGACGTGCCCGGCCACCCCCAGGACCCCCAGGACCCCCAGGGCCAAAGCACAGAGTGGCGGAAGAAACTGTGAACACCTCCACTGACAGGAGACGTCCCCTTCCCTGCGGCCCCCAATAAAAATGTGAAAACCAAAAAAAGAACGGGTTTCTCTACTCCTCTTCAATGTTTCTAGCCCCGACTGCTAGTTGAAGCCACTTGAGTGAGAATGAAGCTTTGGCTGCCATGGCAACAAGCAGCCTTCACGCTGCGCAGCTCCTGGAACCCCGGCCAGCGGGGACTGAGCGGCGGGCCAGCCCGAAATGCCAAGGAGCCACCACTGCAGCGGTTCCGGACCGACTGCTGTAGCTCCAGACGTCTAACTACTCCATCTAGGCCTCAGGCCAGCTACCAATAAACTCGGTCTCCGTCACTCGTGACGTGGACAGGAGGCAGGTTGCAAGCTGCCCAAGGACACTTAAAGCCACCAAATGATATTAAAATATAAAAATTCCTCACGTTACATACATATAATCAAGACCTGACCTCAAAGACAGGGCGTAATTAAGGAATACCACTAAAGGCTGCCAAGATGCAATGAAGCCTCCTGACGGTATTTTCACATCAAATCAAATCAAAGCAGGTTCCAGACTCTCGGCAAGAAGGACACGAAGTGAAACTGGAAGCCACGGGCTGACGACATGAATTATCTGAATTATGGTCCACGTGTCAGGTAAACGTGTGTCAGTGTTTTCAAAGCGGGGAAGTATGGAACACACTTGAAAACTGCCACAATCAAAACTGGTGTTTTAAAAAGGTAAATTTTTGATGGATGAAGAGAACTTGCATCTGGCTTTGGCCTGGGGTTAAATTTATTCTTACCTTTTTTTAAAACATTTTTTTTTTATTGATTTTAGAGAGACAGGAAGGGAGAGGGAGGGTGAGAGAGATGGAAACAGCGATGAGAGGACATCGACTGGCCTTCTCCCGCACGCCCCACGCTGGGGATCGGGCCCACAACCTGGGCACGTGCCCTGACCGGGAATCACACTGGTGACCTCTGGGTGTATGATCGACGCTCAACCACTGAGCCACACCAGCTGGGTTTTCCTCCTTTCAAGGACCATGAAACAACAAGACCGCCCCTCACTGACCTCCCTGCACACCAGCGGCCCAGAGGCGGGATGAGGCAGGTCTGCACCGTTCACAAGACAGCACGGCCTTGCTGAGCCGGAAAACTGACCTTAGGGCCGCACACCTCAGCATCTCGTGACACTCCCAGTCGCTCAGACCCGTCCTGTCTCATGGCCCTCCTCCCTTCCCCAACCCTGTCTCCGTTCAGGTCAGTGCCTAGGAGCAGGGGAGGGCAGCCCTTCCAGAAGGAAGGAGGGACGAGCCTGCTCCGCCTCCCTGACTGTATAAATGAGACGATAAACCCACAGCGTCTTCCTCTGCCTCCACAGAGCCAAGTAACCTCGACCGGCAGGGCCTGGTTTTCCGCGACGAAGAAGCCCAGCCTGGTAGCGAAATGACCTCCTCCCCCACTGCCAGAGGAGCCCACTATTCTGAAGGGGCTTTTGTGGGGTTACTGCCGGCCGATGTGCTCCGTCTACACTGCCACCTCTAGGGTGAAGGCTGGCAGTCCGAGTGCTGTCAAAATGACATCTTAGCCCTGGCCGGTTTAGCTCAGCAGTTGGAGCGTCGGCCTGCAGACTAGAGTCCCAGGTTCGGTTCCAGCTAGGGGCACATACCAAAAAAAAAAAATGACTTCTTAGCCCTGGCCGGTGTGGCTCAGCGGTTAGAGCATCGACCTGTGGACCAATGAGTCTCAAGTTTGATTCCGGTCAAGGGTACGTACTACCTTGGTTGTGGTTCGTCCCGGGCCCTGGTCAGGGTCGTGTGGGAGGCGACCAGTCGATGTGTCTCTCTCACATCAATGCTCCTCTCTCCCTCTTTCCCACTCTATCTGAAGGTAAATAAAAAAATATCCTCAGGTGAGGATTAAAAAAATAAAATACCTCCTTGAAAACCGCAGACCTTTCGAGACTTCCGGTCAGGATGGTGGGTAGGTAAACGCAGTGTCCGTCCTCCCACAACCACATCAAAGTTACAGCTAAACTACAGAACAACCATCGTTCAGAACCAGCTGACATCCAGCTGAATGGCAGTCCTACAACTGTGGAATTAAAGCAGCAGCCACAGGAGACTGGTAGGAGGGGCGGGGGCGGATGGGCTGGTCCCACACCCACGTGTGGCGGATAAAAATCAGGAGGACGCCTGGGCTGGGAAGGTCCTCCCTGAGGACTGAGGGGTCCCCGTCCCACACCAGGTGCCCCGCTCAGGGTTCCGGTGCCAGGAAGAGAGTCCCCATCACTTTTGGCTGTAAAGCCAGCGGGAACTGAAGCTCAGGGAGGCTGAGGCTGCAGGACCCCAGGCAGCTCCTCTTAAAGGGCCCGCGCACGGATTTATTGGACTCACTCCCTCTACGCTGGGAGGGGAGGCAGCTCGAGGGGCCCCAGAGACATACAGGGAAGAACTGAGCTGTTTGGCACTGGAGCGAGGGCTGGACTTTCTTCGGGACAAAAGTGCTGTCAGAAGCCTTTGTTCCTTTGGTGAGCCCTTCGCTGGGGCGGCAGACAGAAGCCATATCTGGGACTCCAGCAACCTGGCTCACACTGGTAGCCCCGCCCTGGTGACTGCCTGAGGACCCGCCCCACCCAACTTTCAGGTCCACCCAAGCTGTTGCCAGTTGCTTAACCATAGAATTGGCCTGTCTTGGATCCTGCTTCAGGTTTCCCTAAATTCTTTCAAACAAGCAGCATCTGGTCTCAGCTAGCCCCATACTGCTCTTTAAGTAATACACAGAGCCCTGGCCGGTTTGGCTCAGTGGTTGGAGCATTGGCCTGAGGACCAGAGAGTCCCAGGTTCGGTTCCCACTAGGGGCACATACCAAAAACAAAAGCAAAAAAAAAAAAAAAAAAAAAGTAATACACAGAAACAAACACAGGGAGGCAGCCAAAATGAGGCGACAAAGAAACAGGTCCCAAATGAAAGAACAGAACAAAACCCCAGGAAAAGAACTAAGCGAAATGGAGATAAGCAACCTAACAGATGCTGAGTTCAAATCACTGCTTATAAGGATGCTCAATGAACTTAGTGAGAACCTCAGCGAACTTAGTGAGGGCCTCAAGAGCATCAAAAAGGACCAGTCAGAAATGAAGGAGGCATTAACTGAAATAAAGAATAATTTACACAGATTCAATAGTAGAGTACGTAAATCCAAGAAGCAAACCATCGATTTGGAATATAAGGAAGCAAAAAACGCCCAATCAGAACAGCAAAAAGAAAAAAGAATCCAAGAAAATGAGGATAGTGTAAGGAGCCTCTGGGACAACTTCAAGCATGCCAACATTCGCATCTTGGGGGTGCCCGAAGGAGAAGAGGGAGAACAAGAAATCGAAAACCTATTTGAAACAATAATGGCAGGAAACTTTCCTAACTTGGTGAAGGAAACAGACATACAAGTCCAGGAAGCACAGAGAGTCCCAAATAAGATGAACCCCAAGAGGCCCACACCAAGACACATCATCATCAAAATGCAAAGGTTCAAGACAAAGAGAGAATCTTAAAAGCAGCAAGAGAAAAGCAGTTAGTTACCTACAAGGGCATTCCCATAAGACTGTCAGCTGATTTCTGAAAAAAAACACTGCAGGCCGGAAGGGAGTGGCAAGAAATATTCAGAGTGATGAAAAGCAAGAACCTACAACCAAGATTACTCCATCCTGCAAAGCTGTCATTTAGAATTGATGGCCATATAAAGAGTTTCCCAGACAAGAAAAAGCTAAAGGAGTTCATCACCACCAAACCGTTATTATATGAAATGTTGAAGGGTCTTTTTGAAGAAAAATGTAAAATATATGAACAAACAAAATGGCAATAAACTACCTATCTATCGACAATTGAATCTACAAACAAAATGAACAGGCAGAACAGAAACATTCTCATAGACACAGAGAACATTTTGTTGGTTGCCAGATGGGAGGGGGTTGGGGGAATGGGTGAAAAAGGTGAAGGGATTAAGAAGTACAAATTGGTTGCTAGACTGACAAACCTCAACGGAAAAGGGGTAGGGGGGTGGGAAGAAATAAACCAAAGAATTTATATGCATAACCAAAGGACACAGACAATAGTGTGGGAAAAGGCGGGAGGGAGGCGGGAGTGGGGAGGAGAGGGTCATTGGGGGGAAAAACGAGGAACATCTGTAATACATTCAACAATAAAGATTAAAAAAAAACAAAAACAAAAAAACCGCAGACCTTTCAAAATGCATCAAAAGACTAAAATGCGCATGCCCTTTTCCAAAGGGGTCCCGCACCCAAGGCCACACGTGAAGGCGGAAGCTTCCCCACACGCGAGCAGTTCTGACAGCAGCAGGGCGTCTAGAGATTCAGCTCCGTTCTGACACGATCTGCCCAGAGACAGACTCAGATTGCACACATCAAGGGCTCAGCCCCGCGAGACTGCCCTCCACGCCAACGCCAGTCCAGAGCCCCGGTTACCCGTCCTTCTGACCACCTGGCTCTAAGTTAGAGAGAAGGGCCCAGGACCCCCTCCTTGGGTTCAAATAATTTGCGAGAAAGGCTCACAGAACTCAAGCAAACCCATTTACTCAATAGATTACTGATTTATTCCAAAGGATATTAAAGGATGCGAATCAACAGCCAGATGAAAAGATACCTACAGCGAGGCCCCTAACAAAAGAGTCTCTGTCTTCCTGCAGCTTGGGGCCTGGCACGTGGAGGTGGTCTGGTTCCAGGGACCAAGGAGCTGTCCTCTGGGTCTTTACGGAGGGAGCACATTACTAGTCCTGATTGACCACTTGGCCACTGGCACCTGAACTCCACCTCCAGCCCCTCTCCCCACTGTGGAGGTGGGGGTGGGAGACAAAGTTCCAACCCCCTAATCACATGGTTGGATTTCCTGGCAACCAGTCCCCACCATTGGGTGCTTTCCAAAAGTCACATCATTAACCTAACAAAAGATACCTTTATCACTCTCCACACCTGAAAAATGCCAAGTGTTTGGGAGTAGTGAGCCAGAAACCGTAGATGAGACACAGGGATGCTTAGTGTTAGTGAAATGACTTCTGGGAACCACCACGAACAAACCTGAATGTCCTAAAAAGATGTTAAGTAAAGTCTGGCACAGCCACACACAAAACCACGCTGCGTGACTATTGGTGGATATGGAAATATCCCTAACAGTAAGCGCAAAAAACAGGTCATAAACCAAGCACACGCGATCACATTAAGTTCTTTTTAAAGTGTGAATGCAGAGAAAAAGGTGATCGCTTTGGGTGATTCACTATAATACTTTTTCTGCTCCTATAAGACGTAACATTTATTTTTCATAAAAACAGTAAACTATCTTTAAAAATAATTTTCTGGTTGGCCTAGCCAAACCTCACAAGATCTCGCTATGTGGTCAGACACTCAGGAGTACTTCAGTGTTGACCCTCGGACGGCCTGGACAGTGCCAACAGAAGCTGCCATGCCAAGCAGCCACGGGGGGGTGGGGGCAGCAGGTCTGAAAGCCACCTATGGACTCATTGAGCTACTGGCAGGTCCACTTAGTTGGTACAGACTCGAAGGTGGTTACCAAGAACCACCCCGGAAGCCTGCCCAACCTGACAGCACTGACCAGCCAGGAACTGTCCGTGACCCTCGTGTGTTGGTGCAGAGACTGTACTCCATGGTGCGCCCGGCACAGTGCTTCCTTCGGCATCTACTGCAGGTCTCAGCCGCAGCAACGGGACTTTCCACCCCACAGCCCATCACCACGTAGCTCAGACCTCGCTCTATTTACCCTTCTTCCACTGGACCGATGTCAAGCACCACCCCCAGCCGCAACCCCACCTGCTTTGTCCATCCTGGATTCTCCCACAATGCACTGCAGGCAGGCTAATGCATGGTCAGCCTCAACTGCCAGGCACAGTGCCCATCAAGGAAAAAGGAGTCAACCACTCTCTCCTCTTTCCTCCAGGCCAAGAAACAAGATAGAAGACCTGCACCAAGGTCCAGATGTTGGAATTAAGAAGCTCTGCTTCTCGTCCTGCTGAAGGATGGCACCCACCCCTGCCTGCGGCTCAGGCAGCACTAACTCCCAAGGCCAAAGGCCTCATTTGGGTTTCTTAGCTGAAAACACCAAGCAACAGGCACCTTCCCAACTCATTAACTTGTGGGTGCTGACGTCTCCAGGCCTAAGCACTGCCCACCAGTCTCAGGTTGCCATCTCTGAGCCAAGAGAAGAATGCTGCCCGCAGCCCGTGGCTGTGAACCAGTAGAAGCGTGCCGTGAGCCGGCAGAAGCGTGCCGCGAGCCGGCAGAAGCGTGCCGCGAGCCGGTAGAAACGTGCTGTGAGTCGGTAGAAGCATGTTGCCCCAGTCAATGCCAGGAAAAAGGGCCAGCGCACAAAGAAGGCCCAGAATTCCTGGCACCTGCAACCCCAGTGAGCACTGGAAGGGCCAGCCAGTTCCAAGCAAGGTACGTACACATGCCACCTTCTACAAAAGGACACCCATCACGGATGGGGCGGAGCCATACTCAGCCAGCCTGATGTGGCACAGGTCCTCTCTTCAACATTCGAGAGTCCAGCAAACTACTGGGCAGGTCAAACAATGTCTGATGTGAACATGGCCAGAAGGCCACAGGTAAGGCCAGAAGCCCAAGAATGACACCTGACTCCCCGAAGAGCAGCACCCTGCCACCAAGCTGGACAAACATTCACAAAAGTGAAGCAGAGGACTCAAAACCCAGGAAGATCACTGAACCCAAGCCACTCTGCCACAGTGCAGTCCTCAAACTCATAAATACACGTCTGTTTTGGTCAGCTCAACATGGCAGTAGGACCTGAATGTGCTAAAATGAAAGGGGCTTAAAAGAGGTTACATTTTCCTTCTACTGGAAACGAAGGGTCATCCAGTCACCACACTCCCCACCCAAGAGTCAGTAACACTCCGCCCTGGACTCACCTCTGCATCTCCTGGGGTGGACCCTACACAGGGAGCGGGGCTTACACTCCCACAGTCCCGATACCAGACGGCGTCTGGGCAACAGGTGTTAAGTACATGAACGCACAGTACAAACCAGTCTGCTGCATGTCCAATAAAGGTAGGGAACAGCTTCCGCTGCGGAAGATGAGAAATCGTGAGATGCTGGTGGTGACGGCTGCACATGGACGGGAATGTGCCGTTGACACCGCCATATGAGTCCTTTCCAAGTGGTCGTCTTTGTCAGGCATATCTTACCGCAATGTACGTAAGTAAATGTAGTATGATGGGCATATCTAGGAAATGACCTGGAAGGTTATGATCGTAAGAAAGTGGGGGTTCTTCCCCTGTAGGAACCCAGTGTACCCAAGACGATTCAGCCAACCAATAATCTTTAAACACGATTGTGAAACCCACAGGGACACTGGAGCATGGACAGGGATGAAACCTGTGTGCAGTGTGGGGACACGTGACTGTGGCCACCAGCGGCCACCAGCAGCACAGATTGCTGACCATACACTCAGCCCCGGGAATGAGTCAGGAGGGAAGGAGACAGATGGACAGAGACAAGAAGACAGGCAGAGGCACGAGGAGCAGCAAGTCAGCAGGGCAGAGCGAGTCAGCTGACCCAGGAGGAACTACGAGGCCTGACCAAGGGCTTCCAGGTCTCACAGAACACACACAACTTCACAGCATGAGAGCTGGGCCCGGGCCTTGCTGGGTGCCTGTGCTCAGGCGGGGGCCCCTCTGGCCTGTTTGATGAGGGCCTAGCATACTTTACACCTCCAGGGCAGTTCACCTGGCCCCTCTGGCCCCCACCAGGCCTAACACCTTATCTGGGCTCTCCCAGCCCCTGGTGAAGTGCCCGGTCCCCATCGCTGTGACTGTCCCCACATACATTCTGCAGGGACCCAGTCTCCGGACACGGCGGGCACTGCTCCACGGCGCGCCAGCACCGGCTGGGGCTAAGGAACACGGGGGCACACCAGCAGACAGCATTTCCATACCGCCTGTCTGCAAGGAGGGCTGCCAGGGACAGGACACAGGTGGATGAGACGCAGAGAGTGGTTTCTTTGACCGAGAAGTAACAGCCCAGGAGCGGCCTGCAGAGTGTTAGGTGTAAGTGTGCTCGGTGCTGTCTCCCTTACACCTGAAACCTCCCGCGCACACGTGCACAAGGCCACACCCACCCCCGTTCGCACTCCCGGCCCAGTTCTTTCACGCTGAGGCCAGTGTTCCCTCTGGACGGAGGTGTCTCCAGTGGTCAGGGGACAATCCATAAAACGGCAGGGCTCTGAGTGCAAAGTCACACCCCTGAATCTCCGGCCAGGCAGAAGGACCAGGACCTGAAAGTTTCCCGGGACCAGCGCACCAGCTCCCCCCCCCCCCCGCTCCTGCCCAGTGCCTGCCAGGAACAAACAAATACCACAGAGATAAACCCTCTTACAAGAAAAGCGAAACAAGTCTATCTGTTAACAAAAACTAACTGTTGAATTAAAGGTTGCAAGTTCAAACACAATCTGCCTATTGTAAACAGTGCCTCAGTTTATCAATGTAACAATAACTCTCTTTCAGAGATTGATCAAGTTCTCTGCAAACACTCCCCCTCCAGCATTTTTAAGATACTTTACAGGATAAATATTAGCTTGGGACTTGCCTCCCGGAGAAGTGAAAGCTGCCAAAGTAGTAGTTTCACAAAGAAAAGGAGAAGAGCCGGCCGGGCCAGCGCAGCTGCGCCCTGAGCTCGCCCTGCGCCCCCCCTGCTCCCTGAGCTCACCCCGCGCCCCCCCCGCTCCCTGAGCTCGCCCTGCACCCCCCCCGCGCCCCCCCCCGAGCTCGCCCTGCGCCCCCCTTGCACCCTCCCGGGCCCACCCCTGCATCCCCCCTGGGCCCACCCCTGCGCCCAGCAGAGACGGCGGGGCTGCAGCAACTGTCCCCGGGGACAGACAGCACTGCAAAGTGGAGATAGTTAAAAGGAGAGAAGGAGAGATCTTAAGATAACTGTAGAGATGAAAAAGAACAAGGAACATTATAGCTTAAATTTCATTTGAGCTCAATTTCTTGGAAGACAGTCAAGTAGCCTGGGTGACCAAATGCAAACAATGAGCAAAGTGTGGGCCAACCCCCAACACCACAGGGACCTGCCATCAGCAGCCACCCCACAAACCACCAGGCTGGGTGGGCGTGCGGCAGGTGGGTCTGTGCTGCCAGTTCTCACCACAAACTCTAGGTGTCACTTACCCTTAGTCACCTGGGAGATCCCTTCACATTCAAACACCATGGCTTTACCTCCACAGGAGCCGGGAGCGACTCAGGACAAAGCCAGGCCTGCCACCGGTGACATGAAGGGCTTTCCTGGCAAGTGACCGGCTCAGTGAGGCCAAGAACATCCACCAGGGTCACTGGGGGTGGGCTGCAGAGCCAGGCTCAGCCAGGGTCCTGCAAGACCAGGTCCAAGGACCTCTCTCCTGCCCCCGCCTGCCATGCCCTGCTCGTCCGCTCCCCCACGGGCCTTCTGAAACAGCGGTGCTGAGCTTTCTCGTCCCCACACTGCACCCGAAACAAGTGGAGCTTCCTGACCGCACCGCAGAGAACGGTGCGGAGAGATGATGGCCAAGCGCGCGTCACAGACCGTCTCTTATGACAGTGTGGCTCCATACTGCCCTTCAGCTCCCATCTGTGCTTGGGGACACCTACAAGACTGTCCTGAGGACTAGTGACACAGGTGATCACCAGGGCGACAAAAGGCAGCAGGTCCTCAAGAAGGGGATGCTGCCAGCAGAGTCCTCAGCTGGAGTGAGGAGGCCACGCCGATGACATTCCGTAAGACACGAAAATGTCCCGTGTGAACCAAGTGCTTTGTTCAACTGCACCGGGGCACGTGGTCCAGGGCCCAGCCCTCAGAGCAAGGGCGGGGAAGCCGAAGCAGCCTCACACCGAGGACCGAGGCACTGAGCAGTCCTCGCGCTGTGTGGCTGGCCCAGAAGGACATCTAGCAGTGGCAATATCATTGGTTTTATGAGGCTCTTTACCCCAAGTTGCCACTACCAGGAAGAATTTTCTTTTCTTTTCTTTGAAATACAGATATTTAGGTTACTAAGGATTTCCACTCAGTTACCTGAAGTGAGTGTGGCCTGCTATGTCGCTGTGCAGGGCCCGTTCAAGCCGGGACAGCCTCCACACCCTGCCACTGGGACACTGCCTGGGAGGGCTGGTGTCAGCTAGGTGCACAGGCGCACCGACGAGCAGGCCGCATGGACACGTAGCGCCGGGGTCCAGGACAGCCCCTACCAGGCACCTAGAACGGGGCAGGTAGAAGGGTTAGAAGGACACCGCTCGGCACAGGCAATGCTGGAGAAAGCTGAGCCAGAGGAAGAGGAGGCAGCTGCGCCCAGACTCCAGGCAGCACAGGGCAGCTGGCTCACCCACCGTGAAAGGCACTTCCTGGTGAGGGGGATGGCACGGCCTGCCCTGCCCTTTCATGGGGACACCCACCGTGGAGAGCACAGCAGATTCGGCCAGCCTGGGGTGGGAGTACTGTGCTGCAAACCCAGGGTGGGGAGGCTGGGAAGGGGCCACCAGTACAAGCAGGGGGCAGGAGCACAGACTTGACCTGGGTTAGCCAGGAGCTTCAAGACACCTGGAGCAAATGTAAGACCAGGCAGGAGCCTCCTCTGGACATGGGACCACTGTAGAGGCTGGGAGGAGCTCAGAGATGGGCCTGCCCCACCCAAACCTCACAGGGGAAGCAGGCCAGGAGGCCAGAGGCTTCTGGCGAGAGTGACAATGAGCAGGGTGACCTTGACATCAGCTCCTCCTGCCCTTCAGGTGTCCTTGTCCTGACTGGGGAGGAAAGCGCCATACACAAAGCAGCCATCCTGTATTGTGCACCATGACCGATGACACTGGTCCCTTGGCCTGTGGGCCCCTCCTCTCCAGGATGTCCTGCCTCCACCTGGACGCCTGCCCCACTGGCAGCGGCTTCCTGAACCAGTCGCTCACTCCTCCACTTGCCACTCTGTCCCCAGCACGAGGACAGCTAGGACGAGAGGTGACGCTGTGCTCAGCTCAACCCCTCCTGCTATGGCTCCCTCCTCCTCCAAAACAGCAAGCGTGTCCCACTCATCGTCCAAGGCCATGGCTACAAACGGCAGACAACCTCCAAGAAGTTAGCTGCCTTCCCGTGGAGGCAGCCTCTGAGATTTGGACAACGTCGCACCAGTCTGCAGGGTTCCCCTGGTGCCAGGACAAGTGGCCACAGGTTTGGGGCCTGAGCTGGTTTCCTTTCCTCCTGACCCCCCAAGGCTGCTTCTCAGCTGCGAGCGGGACCAGCTGGGTGAGGCTGGAGTCAGAGGTGGCAGAGGAGGGTCTGCGAGACTTCAGCAAGCCTCCCGTCCAGTCCAGCGGGTGGGTCCGGCAGGACACCCAGACCTGCCAACTGGCCTTCACCCAGGCCCCGTCCCAAGTGGCCAGCAAGTGTTTCTAGCCAAGTTCACAGGTGCAGAGAGCCTCCATAAACCAGCCTGACCATCCCAGAGCATCTGCTCTCTGTTTGCTGTATCCACCACTTGCTATAAGCCTCACCGCTGTACCCTACAACCTCAGCGCCAAATGACCCCCGAGCTGGTGCAGAGCCTCCAAGCAGGCCACATCCAGCGTCCAGGAAGACCCCTCCCACCCAGCCCAGCCACAGCTTCCAGCCCAGAGCTGGGGCAGGTGGGAGGACAAATGAGAAAGCTCAAAACTGGAGCCTAGAATGCCAACTTCTCCAGAAACTCCAGGCGTCAGCATCAGCTCCAACTTAGCCTCCACTTTAGGGTGGTCCCAGGGGCCACCAAGCCAGGGCACCAGAGGGACTACAGCCAGCCAGCCCAGCTACCCAGGTGCAAAGCCTCCAGGCCGGTCCTTCGGCTGCTGCCCTCGGCTCGAAGGCACAGGAGCTGGTGCTGTGCAGACGCAGCCAAGGCCTGCTCGTGCTCCAGTCTCGGCCTGACGGCAGCCGAGGGCAGCCCGACGGCAGGGCGTGCTGGATGCCCGAGAGGTGCCAGCCCACACACCATGTTTCACAAGCACGCAGCAAGCCCGGGCCCAGGCCTGGCACATGAGTTCTCGGTAACGCAGTCTCCCCTGTAAACTCACGAATGTGCTCCGTGAAAGCACGTCCCATAACGAGACAGAGTCCGCCATGGAGGTCTTCTAGCTCATCGACACATCTGGGCTCGCTAGCAGCCCCCCTTCACCGGCTCCGACCTCCGCCCGCAAGCACTGCCCTGAAAGGCAGCGATGCGGTGACTGCGGCCGGGCCACAGACGCCGAGGCTGCGAGGAGCCGCAATGCCAGGCCCGGGAGGAAGGCAGGCTCCGGCTCCTGGGCAGGTGTGCGGCGGCGGCGGCGGCGGCGGCAGCGCCTGGCTCCGGAGCCGGCTCGGGAGCCCCCGCCACCTCGAGACGGAAAGTTGGCTGGAGTTGGGAGGACGTCTGGTGTCTATAAAAACGTTCCTCCCTGGGGAGCCTCTGGAGACAGACTCCAAGATACTTCATTCTTTTCCTTATTTGCCGCTCTGAAAAATAAGCTGTTCCTCCTATTCCGAAATGGAATATGGGTCCAAACCTTCCACAGTGAACGGTGACCCAAAGAAAAAGGTCACCAGATCCAAAACATTTCTCATCTGGCCAACGGCCCAAAGCAACTCGACGCTGTTTATGTGGTTCGAGCCGAGCTCTCCCGGGGGTGGAAGCCTGACCCAGCACTGCCACGGCCCGTCGTCGGAGTCCCGGGAAGAGGCTGAGAGGCAGGAAGCTTCTCGCTCCCCCGGTGGGCCCTCCTGGGTGTGCCCCTCCCAGCCCCAGCAATCTTCACCCCAGGAGAAAACACCCGCCCACTGAGCTGTGCGGGTGTCGGCCCCAGGCCCCCGCGAGGCCCACCCGGGGAAAACAGGTGTCCTCAAAGGCGAGCGCAGGACAGAAAAGGGCCCTCCCACCCCCACCCCACCCCACCCCCACGCCCCGCCTTGGCCAGCAGCCCAGGTAGTACGAAGCGATGGCTCGTTCCTGCCTTCACCACAGGGTCCTCAGCCGGACATCTCCTGTACCGGCAGCCACAGGACATCCGTCACACTCGACAACCCACCGGCCTGGCGTGGGCCCCGGCGCCTCCCAGGCTTCCACCCCATACCTGCGCTGAGTGTGTGGGCTCGCCAGGCCACCCTCATCTGCATGGGGTGCAGAGGTCCCACTCCCCACTTTTCTCCCAGCTGCACACATCCACGCACCCTTCACACCCATCAGAGTCCTGTGCAGGGCGACGGGCCTCAGCTTGGCCCAGGCCAGCGCAGGGCCCGTTCTGGAGGGCCCGCTGGGAAGACAGCACACACTCCCGGGCCAAGTCCCACCGGAGCAACTCGCCTCAGACAGGTTTGCCTTTAAACTCACGGGAGAGGCCAGCACTTGGTCAATGTACCATGTCCACCTGAAGACATGTCCTGAGGCTATGCGGAGACCCCCAGGTGGGAAACACGGAGCAACAGACAGACGGACGGGTGGGAGGTGGGCACAGGAGGCAGCAGAAAGGCCGTGGCAGAGGCCGGCGCAGACACTGATGAGCAGAGTGCAGCAGCCACGGAGGGGTCTGCCCTCTTCCTGCGGCCATGCCTCCTCGGGCCAGCACGTCTGCAAACGTGGAGTCCCCGTCTTTCCCACAGAATCTCGGAAGATGCTCAAGAACGGGTTTGAGCAACAATTCAGAGGAGCACCTACAGTGCTTGTAGAACCCCCCATGTCAGTCCACAAGCTGGGTGTCCCCAAGACACTGCTTCTGAGGACATATCATCCGTCAGCCTGAAATGGGGGTGTCACATGCAGGGAAGGTGAGGAGGCTCCCCAGTGGCTCCTCCCCAACACTTACTGCACACATGACATGAGAGTCTGCCAGGCTGGCTTGGGGAAGCTCCTACCCACTGGGGAGCTCCAGTCACTGCCCCCATCCCTGCATCTCCTAGGTGAGAGCTGCCTCCAAGGGCAGAGGGGAAACAGGAGAGGCTCCAGCCCCGTAGGAACTCCTGAGCCAGGACCACGCCTAGGCCCCCCCAGGAGCTGAGGGTCTGAGCTCATGATCCCCCTTCCTTCCCTCCCTTCTAGAAACAGGAACAGAAGAGAGGAACTGTGGTGGTTTGGGCCCAGGCGGGCAGCCAGTCTTTACTGGGGCCCGCCCTCTGTGCCCCTAGAAAGCTTACAGCCCGAGAGGTGCACCTCCCCCTCGTGTGGTTCACCAGATGAGGTCAGCATGCACACCTGCAAATACCCCTCACTTGTACCTTTAGCGTGTTCTGCACTCAGACCACCTGCCACACTTCCCAGAACAGGGGGTGTGAGCCGAGGGACAGCCCAAGGCGAACCTGCCGCCGCAGCGCCCATCACGGCGGACTGCCGCCGTCGGCCGCCCACCCTGAGCAAGCGCCCTCAAGGTGCCAGGAGACGCCCGCTGGTCAAGGCACCAGCAGCCTGCTCCCACCCCAGGAACTGGGGCCGCCCGGAAAGGACAGAAAGGAGAAGTAGCCACTCTTCTCAAACCACTCGCACCAACAGGGAGACCAGCCGCCCGAGTGACGCTCCCACACCACCACCGCATCGCCGAGAGCTGGTGTCCGTGTCGGCAGCCACACATCACTGGAGGTGGGCAAAGGGGGTCAGACGTGATCGACATGACCACTGGGCAGCACGGGCCAGCTCGTCTTGCCAGGAAGCTACAGCTTCACACACTCCGGGGGATCACACTGCACTGCCCTGCCAAAGGGGAGCACCTCGCTCCTCTCTCAGGTTCCAGCCTGTCAGGGGGAGCGTGCACGCGAGCCACAGAAGTCAAAATGAGCAGCAGTAGGTGCCTGACCACAGAGGGCTGTCAGTCCAGCCTAGGGAAATACTAGACTGGTTGGCTGGTAGGCAGGCCCAGTACAAGCCTACAAAAGATTGAAAAGTTAATTGGTTATTTTGAAAAAGCTTCTGGGCCTAGCCAGGTGGCTCAGTCGGCTGGAACATCTCCCTGTGCACCCAAAGTGTGTGTGTTCAATTCCCGGTCGGGGCACACAGCTAGCCGTCAGGTTCAACCCCCAGTCAGGGTGCACACAGGAGGCAACCAGTCAATGTTCTCTCGTGTCAACGTGTTTCTCTCCCTTCCCCTCTAAAATTAATTTTTTAAAAACAAACCCTCAGCTGAGAATTTCTTTAAAAACTATCTATCTATCTATCTAATATATAAACAAGGCTCCTGGTCTTTCCCAAGGCCAAGAGGATATAACCCCAGGGGAACGAAGAGGAGCCCTCTCATCCGAACACACCAGCCATCGGGGTCGAGCAGCTATGGGCCACGGCAGACCTCACAGGCTCCAAAGGACCAAGCTTCACTACGGGACAGAAACCCTAGACGCTGGCCTTCGTCTTGGCCTTGATGAGGACAAGACTGGCTCTTTCCGTGGCAGGAAGGACAAAGATGGGACACTGGGAGCCGAGGAGGGCGCCGTCCATTTCCACCCGAATGAGCCTTGCCACGCCACAACCTCCGGCGTGCGGGTCCGCGAAACGCTCCTCTCGCGATGCCGCAGAGGAGACCGCCGGCAGCACGCACAGGGCTCTGCCTCAGCTAGGCCTGGACACCAGGGGGGCACAGGCAGCAGAGCAGGGCCCCGAGGACACACGCCAACTGCTGGGTGGGAACATACCCCTGTGCCCTGCCTCCCACGGCTCTAGCCCTACCCCTGAAACCCACACCAGGGCGCTCTCATCGCAGGAGGCCTGCGGGGCTGGGGGAAGCTCGTAATGGACACACCATGAACTCGGCACACCTCGCTCGCTCTTTAAAACCAATGTTAACAGCGAGCAGACACGACACCGCCGCTAACAAACTTGTCCCTGCGGATGTAACTTGCAGCACAGTGACCCAGCTGCCCTGATGGCCTGATGGGTGCGGTCACCTGGACGGGCGAGGCTGCTTTCAGAAGTACCTGCAGGCAGGGTGAGGGCAGCCAGCATGAGGGCAGCCAGCAGAGCATCCGGCTCTGGGACCACCCCCCGCCTCCCTCTTCCAACCCCTCCCGGGCAGCCTGGATTCCGAATTCCTTCCAAGCCGCGGATCCACGGCCAGGGTGCTGGCCCTCTGGCCTAGCTGGTTGAACAACCGATTAAAGGCAGTTAAGTGCAAATATGAAAATTATTTGTGTGTTTGGTTACAGAGATTGTTCTTTTGGGCATCTGATAAGTCTAACGAGAAAAGAATTTAGGCTGCGGCAGGTGTGGCTCAGCTGGCTGGGCGTCATCCCGTGCACTGGCACTCTGAAAGGTCGCCGGTTCAATCCCGCTCAGGGCACGTGCCCAGGTTTCGGATTTGATCCCCAGTAGGGGGCATGCAGAAGGCAGACTGATGATTTGCTTTCTCTCCCCTCCCTCTAAAAAAACAAACAAAACAAAACCAGTAAGGAGACTGCTGTGTCTCCAGCCGCTCTGGCACCAGCAGAGAGGTGCTCGCAGGCCTCCCAGGGCACAGTCCACGATGGAGACAGGCACCAAGGCCCCTGGGCAGGGTGCACAGTGACCAGAAATGTGGGTCACATTTCTCCCACCCTGTCTTGCCCAGAGGTGGGTCACGCCCAGGCCGCTCCAAGCACAGGTACTTCAACAGCTCCTGCCTGACCACCACCCTACACCCCGCTGCTCCCAGCTCTCTAACACCCCCGAGTGGATTCTCCACCTCCTCTTCCACCCCCACCCACTCATCTGCCCCTCCACCAGGCACCCCGCTTGCACACGGGGAGCCCGAACCATGTGCTCCCGCCGCTTCACTGCGCTCACGAGGGCCTTCCAGTCAGGCGCCCCAGCACCTGCTGGCCCTGTACGGCCCTGCCTCCTCTGCTGGGCAGCCCCTCCCATTACTCCAGGTATGCACACCACCCTCCAGCACAGGGAGTCCTGTGTCCCCACTGGGAACGCTAGTGCTCCCCGAAGGGACTGGACCCTCAGCTGCTCCGTGGGGTCACAGCTACAGCTGAAGCTCTGAAAGTCCCTCCCAGGAGCAACCGTGCTGCAGGCCTGTGTGCATCGCCTCGAGCCCTCGAGCCCGGGGCCAGGGTGGGGCCTGTGCAGGGACACAGAGGCCAAGCACTGCCGGGAGCTGTGAAACGAGCCCTGTGAAGCTGCAGCCAGCACGGGCACGTCCTGCCAGAGCTGGTTAACACAAGGTCCTGGGGGCTGGGAACGGTGACCAAATGGGAGGTGTCCAGTGTCCAGGGAACGGGAAGGTGCCACCCTGGCATGCAGAATATTTCGGAGCTGATGTCAGGTGAGCCCAAACACACACAGGAAGGGCTAGTTTTGTTTGTTTTGTTTTTAGCTCCCCCTTGCCTTCTCAGCGATTCAGACAGAAACCCTGCTTCGGGAAGGGACTGTTAATCACCTTCACACGTTCACCAGCAAGAGACAGTCAAGACCAAGCAGGGGCTTATTAGCTGGTCCCCTGGACCCCACCGTGTCCCACTGTTTCTGGGCTCCACCCTCCAGGCTACCTGTGAACTGCCCATTTTCACCTTTGGAATCTAAGACTCCACCCCCACCCTTCTCATTTCGCCTGTGTCTTTGGAATCCCCATGTTATGTGAATTGGCTGCGCACACACATTCAAGTGTGATTTTCACCTGCTCATCGGCTGTATGTTGCTTGAATTACTTGACCAGCCAGAACGAAAGGGGTTGGGGAGTTTCCAGCCCACACGGTGGGGCAAGGCCAGGCAGGCGGCTGGACACAGGAGCCCGGCACTGCGGGCTATGTCAGAGCCGAGTCAGGACGCAGGAGCGGAGGGCAGGGGCCGGCGGAGTGGCAGCGAGGGCACACGTGTGGTCAGATGGAAAGCGAGCACGAGGGCTGTGCTTGCTTTTTCATGGAGGAAATAGATGCCAGCCAGGCCTGATCAAACCTCTTCGTGTAAAACACTCCTAACTTCACTGCCCGTCCGTGAGTAACAGCCATTAGAGCAAAGCGCGGGCTCACAGTGACGGCGGCCGACTAATGACTTCCCATAAAGACGAGGGCTCTCCTCACTGGGGCTGAGATGGAGCCGGCTGCCAAGCAGCATCAGGAACCGACTCGACCTGCACCCTCGTTACTGGAAGAGAGCGAGGAGGTGGCTGTCCAGAAGGGTGGGACCCGGCTCTTCCTGGCTGGGAAGAGCTGGGCCGGCCTACCACAAAGTGCTCCGGTGCCGGGGAGGCTGAGCTGGAGAGGGTCGTGGTCCTGCCTTGAGAGGAACTAAGAGGCCACATGCCAAGACCCACGAGACCGCCAGAGCATATGGCCTCTGCACGGGGCCTCCAAGGAGGCTGGAGGGAGCAGGCAGCCCCGGGCCCTCAGGGCAAAGCAGGCCCTTCGCTGAACCTCCAGCTCCTGTGACTCAGGAGCTGGCCAATCCATCTCTGCCCAGAGGGCTCAGATCAGAATTCCAGCCCCCACTCCCAAGTCTTATCTCAATGTGACATTGCTCAGTTCTTCTGGATAACCTTGACTCTCTGTGGCTCTCGCCGCTAATTTTAACTACCCTACATTTTCCCATAAAGTAAACCGGAGCATCGCAATGTCACCATCGCAACAGCATTTCAACAGTCGCTCTAGGCGCCAGTGCGCCTCGTCAGTGCCGGCGGCACAGATGCCGAGTCCCACGGGCAGCTGCTGCTAATCGAGGTCACAACAAGGAACCACAGCCACCACCCTTGGGGTTGCTCTCTAACACGCTTCTCGGGGGCCAGCCCGGCCTTGGCCAGCACCAGCCCCATGCACCTGCTCCGGGGGTGCCAAGCGCACTCGGACTGCCGGCCACGCTCCCCATCTGTCCTGGAGCCCAGAGGCAGGCCAGGAAGCCCACCCTGCAGGGTCCATGCCTCGGCTCCAGGACAGGGTTCCTCAGCTGTGGAGAAGCCTGGACGGGGTTAGAAGACCCGTGACACTCCCTCAAGTATGCAGAATATGGGGTCTTTTTGCAGGAAAGAGGCCCGCCTGCAGCTCTCAGCACATTTTCGAAGGGATCCATGACCCAGAACAGGTTGAGAGCCACCCAGTCAGAGGACCGAGGAGGGGCCATGTCCAGGGCCACTTGAGTGGCAAAGAAAGGTCTGCCTTGAGATGATTATTGCGTAATCTTTTCATAATTTTTAAAAGTCAGTCCTTCCTTTTGTAGTTTCCTTTAGAATGGAGTTGTGCAATTTAGGTTCAAACAACAGCAAAAAAAGCAGGATAAAAAAAGCCCTGGCCAATGTGACTCAGTGGTTAGAACGCTGGCCCACATACTGAAGGGTCTCTGGTTTGATTCCTGGTCAAGGGCACATACCTGGCCTGCAGGTTCCATCCCGGCCCCAAGTCAGAGCACGTGTGGGAGGTAACCAATCAACATCTCTCTCTCACACAGATGTCTGTCTGTCTGTCTGTCTGTCTCTCCTTCCCTCCCTCCCTTCTAGCCTTTCTAAAAAAATCATTGGAAAAAATATCCTTGGGTGAGGATTAACAACAAAAAGAAGGATGGATACTACATTTAGGAAAACTCGAAGGGCCAGCCCAGGTTATTACAGAGCTGAGACTTTTCTGTCTCATGAAACAGTAACATCAGAAACTAAAGATCAAGCACTGTTTCCAGAATGAGCCCGAGGAATGCGCAGAAGTAAATGACTGGCGACCTGTCACATAAAACAGTCGGCAGGCAAGGCGGCCGGGACGAATGCTCTCGCTGGGCCGGGGGATAATGAGCATGTTTTGAGCCTCCTGTGTGTGGTATTAGCTCATTCACTTTGAAAAGCAACCCAGCACAGCCCAAGCTGCGGAAAGGCTGGGGAAGAAACCAGGTCAACAACACACTGGTCTCACGTTTCATAACCGAAACAGAAGCCCGCTCCAGATGACACTGTAGCGCGGTCAGCACACTGTGTGGACACACGGGGCCGGGCAGGGCCTCTCACCCTCGGGGTCGGGAACAGTGTGCACTTCCAAGTGTCCACCTGCAGGGCTGACCGCCCTCAGCACACGCTGGGTGCTGGTTATTGGGGTTCAGGCTCACATCTAATGAGGCTGCCCTGCCTCGTCCAGCCTTCACTGCACTCCCAGCGCAGGTGTCATGGCTGGGGGCTCAGCCTACCCTCAGGCGAAGTCAGGGCTGCCCAGGAGATGGTGGGAGCCCTAGGGCAGTAGGAGTGGCCGTGCACATGGGATCCGAACGCACCCGAGCACGCTCAGCCCCTTTCTCTGCCACCTCTTCAAGACCCCAAGTTACCATAAACCCAGAGCCATCAGTTCTCAAACAGGAAACCACGCCAGGCAGTCAGAAGGCCGAGAAGCTGGAGGACAGGCACGGTGAAGGCTGACAGATCACAGCCCCCTTTCTCCGTGGTTCCGGCCCTGGGCTGATGTCCACGAACACTGCCCACCCTCCACGTGGCCCCTCCCACTCTCCTCGGCCTACGTGCAGAGGCCGCCTACTTCCTGACAACAGAAGGACGCCACAGATATAGCGCAGTGACCCTCGTGCCAGACACACGGGCGCAGTCACCACAGGCCACTGAAGCTGTCAGACAGGAACACGGCCGCTACCCAACCAGGAAGGGCTGGCTCAAGACGTTCTTGGTTGCCCTGAGGTGGCTCAGACGGTTGTAGCATCGTCCCATACACTAAAAAGGCTTCGGATTCGATTCCTGGTCAGGGCACATATTGGAGGCAACTGATTGATGTTTCTCTCTCCGTTTCTAAAAATCAATGAACATATCCTCAGGTGAAGATTTTTTAAACAGTAAGTTCAAGTTCCAGGTCATTCTGTTACCAAATGACGTCTGGAGCCAGCAGCCTTGAGCGGGACGGGCTGCAGACAGCAGGGTGGGCAGACTCGGCTCCCAGCACCCTTAGACAGGAGACCTGTGCGCCCTACGGGAGGAACTAACACGAGGCATCAGAAATCAACAGTCCACTGTAGAGACGGCAGCCCACGTACGTCACGGCTGCAGTGGACGTGGAGAGAAAGTGTGTGGCACTACCCCAAGTACAAGACGTGACCACAAACGCCCCACTGCGGACAGTCCACTGGGTCACCTTTGGGCTTAGGTTGGCGGTATTCCTGGGAATGATACTGAGTGTATAAAACTGCTTTGTGATTTTTAAAAAAGTAAATCTAGACAAGATCTTCCCAGGTTGAAAACCTATAAAAAAAAAAAAAGGTGAGAAAGAATGGGTTGAAAAGTTGAGAAATCCTGGTTTGGGGCTCAAGACCAGCTTGTGCAAAAAGAACCAGGCCAGGCCCACTCCGCCCGGGAGGATCCTGGGCCTGCGGCCGGCTCCCAGGCGGCAGCCCCTCCCCTGCCCCCTGCCATCAGCACAGTGCTCCACCAGGCCCAACGGGGGCCTGCCCGGGCTCCAGACACACTCCACCCTCGAAAACCAAGGGTGAGCACCCACTGTAGGTCCCTGGGTGCTGACTACCTCCCCAGGTCAGCCCACACCCAGGCTCCCTCTCAGAACCCTCCGGGGGCAACTCCACCTGCCTCATTCACGGGTGGGAAGATGAGTCGAGAAATGGCAGAGAAGTTGCCAAGGTCAACCGCAGAGCAGGGCCCGGGTCTGCCAGGCTCCCCGCGAGTTCTTCACGTGGGCTTCAGGAGCAGCCACCATGTTTCTAGGTCTTATGCTGGCAGGGACCTGGCACCCCGGGAGGGACACGTCCAGGAGAGAAGCCCCTGGGTGGTCCAGGGGCCACAGGTCAGGGTGCAGGTGAGATGCAGAGACACAGGGACAGCATGGACTGGCCGAGGATGAACAGAGGTACTCTCGGGGCTCACAGAGGCTCCCCGGTCCTCACAGTGGCCTTCAGCAAGACCCCTGGCCATCATACCTGTTCCCAGTGGGCCCGGGGCCCCCAGAGGCTAAGGATCGGCCTGAAGTCGCGGAGTTCCAGGCAGGTGTGGCCCCAGCCTCCCCAGCTGCTCCTGGCCTCAGCTTCCTCACCTGCCAGGAGCTGGTGGGTTTGGCCAAGGGCATGTGGCTGCGATTTCCAGGGCCACTTTCCAGTTAGGTGACCCTTGGCCAGTCCCTCAATCTCACCAGAAAGGATATCTCATTTTTAGAATGGGAATAAAACATTTAAACTTAAAACAGCCGTGTGTGAACCCAATGACACGTGGAGCGCTTCCAAGTCCCTGCCTGAGGTCATGCGAGAGAATCCAAGACAGAGCTGGTCTGCAACCCCGGTCATGCCCTCGTGACATGCAGGGGTGTTCAGACAGATGGGGACAAAACAGGCTCAACCAAGGGGCTGTAGCCTCACAGGTCCTATCCCCTGAGCTGCCCCGGGGGCCCAACCACAGCAAGAGACAGGCCGAGACCTGGGGAGAGGCTGCAGGAAACCAGGCCAGAGAAGTGGGCAGGCAAGCCAGGGAGGGACACAGCATCCGGACCGGGACACCTGGCCAGTCCACCTGCAAGCACACTGGGGGCACATCTCCCCAGGGCTGAAGGCCGCTCCTGTGCCTGGACCAGCAGGGAGTCACACAGACACCACCCAGGTGTGTGGCCCAGGCGCTGAGCACGGAGTCTGTCTCCTCAGCTCACGGACTCCAGGCCACTCAGCGGCACACCTGAGGTCCATCCTGGTGTCGCCGTCAGCCTGACAGGCCACCAGTCAAGCTCAGTGGTCCCTTCTCCCTGATGGCATCCCTGGTGGCAACCCGGCTGCGCTGTCACTTATTGAAACAGATGCAGCTGAAGGCTCACCTCACCTCCGCCTCCCAAAGGGACAACAAGGTCCTTAGGCCCTGACAATCAGGCTTATAAGTCGTTATGAGCCTCCACTTCCAAGAAGTCCTCCCTGAACAGCCTTGTGTGGAGGTGCAAACGCCCTGCGTGCCAGCCAGCACGTCAGCCTCTCTGCTCAGGCCGAGGCGCTTGCTTCTCCCACTGTCCTCGGCACACTCTCGGGCAGACACCCAATCGGGAGAAAGCATTCCAGATGGTTTCTTAAGGCCCCGGCCTCAGTGCCTCATTTACAAAGTGGGGGTAGCATTGCTCCTGCGCAGAGCAGCTGGCAAATTCAGAAGCTAACCCTGAATCGAGATGACAGTTCACACCAAGCCCAGCACCACCACTTACTCAGGAGTGTGTCAGACACAGGTGCCCATGGGATTCCTGTGAGGACCCCAGAAACACTCAGGGGGAGAGATGACACCGGGCACACCAACACCCAAAGCACAATGCCGCTGGATTCGAAGGGCAGCTCAACTCATTGGAACTCATCACTAGCGCCCCCCAAGCTCGGCACCCTACAGACACGTGCTGAGCTCGCAGCAAGGGCCCGGCAGGAAGTTCAGGAACTGCTCCCTTCGGGTTCTTCCCGGCACACAGCCCACGTGGCGCGTCCCCCTGCACCTGGGTCACTGAAGTCGAGTGCACCCAGGACTCCGCAGAGCGGCAGACCTTCCTTCCCTCCAGCCGCAGTGAGCCGCGTGGCCAGGAGAAGGCGGTGCTGTGGGGAAGGTGGGGCTGGGGCCCCAGCCGAGTCTGAAGGGCTCCAAGCGAGGCAGGCTATTTGGGCAGGAATAATCCCCAGATGGACCAGGTTCTAAGGGACCATGAGGAAATCCACATGAAAATGGTTAAGAATTGTTTCCCAAAACGTATCGTAAGCACTCATACGGCTTCCAGGCTCTCCCATGAACCCCGAGACGATCAGACCCTATCTGAACCTCACAACCACAAACTGACACCACGCGCAGGGCCCTTATCTGCACACAGCCTCGCTGCCGAGGCTGCTCGAACCGTCAGGACAGACCCAGGACAGACCGATAACCAGTTGGGCAACAATGCCACTGAGGGCCGGCCCTGGGACGCCTCCGTTCACCTGGCTCCAGTGACACTGCAGAACCTCGTCTCCCCTCACGTGGTTCTGGATTCTTCTGTGACTGCTACCAGCCAGTTTGTGACGCATTGAAAAACATGGACCCAGTTTTATTTTGCATTTAATTAGTGTTAAACGTCACTTCTTTTATGAAAAATTGCCCATGTTTTTCAGAGTCATGGTATTGAAGAAAAGAGACACGATACCCCGAATTGCAGAAACACATTTTGAATGCAGCTGTGAAGCCAGCCTTTCCGGTGGGCTGAGGCATCCCACAGCCCCTTCCCAGCTCGAGCGAGCAGAGACCAACCCTCCACGGGTGGGCTCCTAGGTTCACGCTCAGGCTCAGCCACTTACTGTGTGGTTTCGGGCAAGTAACTTAATCTCTCTGTGCCTCCTTTTCCTCCCTGCTAAATGGAGATAATACAGCACAGCCCCCACCAGGTTCTGCAGAGAATGAGGCTGAGTGCCCTGCACAGGGCCTGGCCCTCTATATTATTTCTCAGGGCTTGCTGAGTGCCAGGAACAAACGCTCATTATGCTCCCAGGTTACAGCACAGAAGCTGACGCTCCGAGCACTGGGCAGCTTCTGGGCCAAGGACACGAAGCCAGGAATGGCGCAGCCAGGGTGTAAGGGCTCCCTGCACAAGGCAGGCTCTGGAGCGTTTCCGCTGAAGAAGAAAAGGCACAGGGCCCCTCCGTGATCTCTGAAGAACTGAAAACACTTTAGACATCTGGATAATTCAAGGGTGAGCTGGACATGTTCTGAAGGCCCCGAGCTTCCCTTCCTGCCCCACCAGGCTCATGAGCCCGATCTGGCAAGTCAAGGAGCAGACCGCCTCAACTCCACAACCCACCCCAGTACCAAATCAGAGCGGCCTTCGCATGGGCGTGGGGCACAGAAGGGGCACAGAAGGATGGGAGGCAGCCCTGGCCAGCCCCAGAAGATCTGGCTCCATCCAGCAGAGGGTAGCAGTGTGCAGGGCCTGAGGGCCTGACTCCCCACTTGCAGTGCAAACGTCTTTCTGGAGGTCCCGTTTCAGGCAGCGCCACTGGCCACGAGGTGAGCGGGGGGCCTAGGAAGTGGTCACTGTGCAGCGCTTGAGGACCTTCTCCTCCTCCAGCAGCCTTGGCCCTTCTCTACTCCCTGTTTTCTGAACGAGCTCAGTGTCGAGAGGCCAAGAGGGTGTAAGCAAGGACCTGTGCTTTCAGGATCAAGGGAGGTGCATCTTTAGGGCTACTTCTTCCCCGTCTCCTGGGCGGGGAGGGCGGCGCTGCCCCGCCCAAGTTCTTCCTTCTGCACTGTTTAGGCAAACCACAGACTCCTAGCCTGTGACCACGGGAGCAGCTCCTCGCTTCACTGATCCCTGGAACAAGGATCTACTCCCAGTCTGAGGACATGCCTTGTCCCAGACACAAGGCCAAGTTCATGGTGACACCTCTTAAGTGGATTCTCACCAGCAGCCTGAGAACAGAAAGGTAAACTCCCAGCAGGTCCACACGGCCAAAAGCCTGAGTTGGGCGGGCAGCCTGCTTTCTTGCAAACTAAGCTGGATTGAGGGAGATCTCGGGGAGAGAGAGGCCCCACCCTGGCAATCTCCCGGCAGTCAGGGCCCCTGAACCCCTGAGACCTCCACCACCCCGGTGGCCCTCTCCCTAGACATGAGCAGACCACTCTCTCCAGAGCTGTTACTCGAGGAGGGAGACCAGCACAGTAGGCCTGTGGACTCCTGCAAGTGAAAACCTGTCCCAAATCCAAAACCCAACCCCGAGACCTTTCCTACTTCATCACATCTTTCTGGCAAATTAAAATTTAACTCAAGGCATAACTCCATAGGCTTAAAATTTAACCCAGCCAAATAAAATTAAATTGCCGCTCACTGAAACACACGTTTATAAAATGTATCATCTTCTGCCCTTTAACTCAACACCTGGAGAAAACATGCAATTAACTATTAAACACAAACAGAGCAGCACTGAGATCCCAATTAAACAACGTGGCGAATGCTTCCCCACCCCCAGGCAGGTGACACCGCACGTGGGAGCACTTCCAGCCGTGGGCCAGAGGCCGCCTCAAGTCACAGGTGTGGGCACTCGGACTGATTCACAGACCCTCACCGTGGTGGAAGCCCAGCCCTCACAGGGCCCCCACCCAAGGTCGCCCTCACACACGCCCTTCCTCCCCACCAAAAGAAGGCACTCCCCTCCTGGAATGTTCCAGCAGTGAGGGCGGAGTTGGCACCAAGGGCAAGTCAGTAATTCCTTTAATTGAGGCATCTTAAGTGGACCCCCCTTTGAAGACACACCCCCATCCACGGCGTCTTTGGTGCATTTGGTGGGTAACTGCAGGCGGGCGGCGGCGCTGCTGCGGACTCAGGTGCAGACCACTGCGTGCAGCGGCTGCCGTCGCCGGTGGGCGGTCCCGCAGTGCTAGGAACACAACCTTGCGACGCCCTAAAGCGAGGCCGCCTCAGTTCTCGAGATCAGCGATATGTTTATGCTCCTGTAATCAATTTCGTACTGATCATAAGTACAAGGACAAAGTCTTCTGGACGGAGGCAGCGCGGCGGCGCGAGCACCGCAGCGATCAGAGGTGCAGTTCCCGCGCAGAAGTGGGAGGAACGATCGATGAGACTGTCGAGTATAACAGCACGTGACAGAATAACATTCCACAAGGAAACGGGGCAAAAATACAAGTTCACGAAGAAAAGGGAAACGTGTCTGTGTTACACATTTTTTAAAGGGTGTGGCCCTGGCCGGTGTGACTCAGCGGTGAGAGCGTCCGCTCTCGGACCAGAGTCTCAGGTTCAATTCCAGTCAAGGGCACGTGCCTCATTGCGGCTCGTCCCTGGCCCTGGTTGGGGTCGGTCAGGAGGCAACCAGTCTATGTTTCTTTCTTTCTCTCCCTCTCTCCCCCTCCATCCCGCTCTATCTGAAGATAAATGGAAAAATATCTTCAGGTGAGGATTAAAAAAATAAAAGGGTGCTGAGGGCCCCAAATCGGGGTATTTCACACTGGAGACTTTGGGAGCAATAAAATAGTTATCTTAAATGTCTATATTTACAATATTCTAGAAATTACCTCTTTCACAGCTATTTAAAATTAGCAAGAAAAAGGTTAGATGTCAACTTAAAACTGTGCTCATGGTGTTTCAGTTTACAGAACGTGAGCAAACACGCGAAGACGGCCGCTTTAAGGCAGCGTCGCTCAGAAACAACTGCAATTTAACGGCCGAGGTGACGCGAGCATCTTCCACCCTCTTGGTGGGTGCTCCTCAGGGTCACCTCCTGCGTGGAGATGTCACTCCCCCTTCAAAATAACTCAGGGAAAATAGTCCTTTTCCATTCCAAACCCAAACTCATACTCTTCTGGATAAATATATTTTCCTAAAACGATGACTAAACTGTTGGCAACGAGGAGCTCATTTATTGTTTGCTGGCCATGCGACGTCCAAGCGGCTGCTGGAAATTGTGCAATGAGCTCTGTATGTAACCGGTGCAGCGACCTCAGCAGCTGGACCAGGCAAGCACCCCGCTCCCACCCCATCATCTGTTTTAAGGTTTGCTACGTACTTTACACTCAAGAGTTTCCTTTCTTTGAAATGGGAAGAATCTGGTAGCCAACCGAGCCAACTGGCTCCAGGATTCAAGGGCAAACCGCGGCAGAGCCCCTCCAGCAGACGCCAAACACTCCAACTGTGCGGTTCCCCAGGACCCCAGGTGGAAGGCCCTGTCTGAATGCAACAAAATAAAGCGCTCTCAGGCACTGGTTCAGGAATGCAGCTTCCCTCTCACTGCCAGCAAAATCCTTCAACAGGTTTGGGAGGATGAAAACACCAAGGACCTAGGGCTGAACAATGAATGCTCCCGTCACCTGGGCTCCAGGCCAGGCAGAGGTGGGAGGGCAAGGCAGCCAGGCTGAGTAACCTGAAAAGGCTCTGCAAAGCCCTTCAGCTGTGAGAAGGGCCTGCTTGGTGACAGCCAGCACCTTGATGCCTGCACCTGGGGGCAAAATGCCCAGCACCAGGTGCACCCTTCATGGGGGCAAAGGGCACAGACTCTGCTATCCACCCCATGCGACCTCGTCTCACCTCAGGTTCCAAACCAGCCAAACAGAACTGAGTCCTTCTCTCCACCTGCAGGCGTTTGTTACGTTTCCCATAATCTCTCAAAAAACTAGTGAGGCAGACCTCGTTTTAATACGCTTTGAGGATGTTGCATTTTTTACTAAAATGGGGGCAGAGACCAGCACAAATGACTTGCCTTATTGCCATGGTCTGGAACGGAACACATGACATTTCTGAGGTCTGCCTGTGATGGCTTAACTTAAAATGAGCACACTCAACAGGTGACCTCACCGACTGCCCAGCTTTGGGCATCCACATAAGCTGAGGCCCATGATGTGGTGGGGGCCCCCTGGGGAACACAAGTCCAAAGGAAAACAAAGTCAATGATGTCAAGGTCTGTGGGTGTTTTAATCATCTTTTTTAAAAAAAAAAATGTTTTTATTGTTTATTGTTTTTGTTTTTTTAGAGGGAGAGGAAGGGAGAGAGACAGAAACATCATTGTGAGAAACATCCATCATCTGCCTCCTGCACGCCCCCTACTGGGGATCAAGCCCAAAACCCGCCATGTGCCCTGACTAGGAATCAAACCGGGACCTCTCCGTCCATGGTTCCACGCTCAATCCAGTAAGCCACACCTGCCAGGTTGTTTTAATCTTCTTAAAATGCCTCGTCTAAAAGTCATTTGCCAAGAAAGCAGGTTCACAAACACTGTTAGGCCCCCACCAAACACTTCCAGTGCTACACTACTCAGTGGCAGTGGGTTCGAGGCTGCCTTGGCTATTCCCCCCCCCCCCCCCCCCCCCCCCCCGATTTCAGGCAGGGACGCTTCCTTCGTGCACATTAAAGAGGTCCACCATCTCCCAGTTCCCTGAAAGTGCTTGATTTCACAAAGGCTTAACATTTGATACCTTAAAAAAAAAAAGAAAAGAAAAAGGCCACTCGAAGCACACTTTGAAAGTCCCACGTCTAAAAAGATCCTTGTTCATTGATTTTGGTAGGGTAATTAAGCTGATCTAAACAAGGGGACCTTGTCTGGGGACTGTGGGGGGGAGGGGCGGCCGGCTAGCCTCTGCTGAAACCCCTGCACAGCAGGAGCACTAGCTCCAGGGGTCCCTTTCCACCCCTTCTTTTCGAGGCTGCTCTTCTCCTGGGAGGCCTTTCCCTCTCTCTGGTCAGATTTCCTCTCGCAAAGCTGAGTACTCTCATGTTTCCTGGCGCGGCGTGGAGGCAGCCCACCTAACGGTGCTGCTGCGCACACGCACCCTCACCAGCGCAGTCCTGCTGTGCTCACAGGAACCCGGGGAACCAGACGGGGCCAGCCCGGAGCAGCACCCTCCCTGGACACAGTAGGAACACGGCTTCCAGCACATTCCAGCTCCACAAATTACAGGCTGGGCTCTGCCAGGGGTGTTTCCGAAGAGGCCCTAGCAATTTGGGGTTGTCTACCACCTACGGCGCTCGCCAGTCGCCCTCACTCAGTGCCAGCCCACGAGGCTATGAGGCTGTGAGTCACGAACCACCCCTGCTGGCTACATGGGGCTGGGCTTCGGGGCCTTGGGGACCAGAGGGAGAGGGTGCAGATGGGTGACGGCACAACAGGCACCACAGTCAGGAAATGACAGCATGGCCCGGACCCCAGCTCATCCCTCTGCTCTCCTCTCTACCGTCCCTCAGACAACACAACCCACCCAACACCGAGCTACTGAAATGCTGGCTGCTTTCCTCCACTGGAGACAGGGAGCCACCGCTGCCGCAGCCCCCGCTCGCCTGCAGACCTGTCGGCCTGGACCTCCAGCTCTGCCAGGGCAGGGTCCCGTTCCCAGGCTCCTCCACCCCTTCCCACCTCCCCTCCTCTCCAGTAAGCACAGTTGGAGGGCACAGATAGCCCATGATGTGAAAAGCCGAAAACCAGCTTGGAGCTTGCCCAGTCCAATCTCTGCTCAGCTTTCCTGATGCGACAGGGCCCAAGGCTGCAGCACACTTCTCAGCAAGGGGAGCAGGCCTCTCTCACAGGCTCCAGGGAGCCCAGGAGTGGCCGGGCAGGGCAGCCCAGCCCAGGGGGACACCCATCCACAACTACCACCACTAAATCCCTAATATGCATTTCAAATGCATCGCAAATGAGCCACTTCTTTTCTTTCCAGCTGCTGCCCCTAAAAACAATCAGCCTGAATGGGGCTGAAATGCTTGGTTTTTAAGACAACCCATTTCCCCACCCTCTCAGGAGCACTTGAGGTCTCCATCACACCAGGGTCATTCCACCTGGGGCCTGCATGGCTCCAGGCCACCACTGCTGCCTCTACCCTTCTTCTAGCACATTCTGCAAAGTCTCTCCCAAGCATTAAGTCAACTCTTACTCTTCAGTCCACAGTTCGGATCTAGCAGAAGACTTCGCATCTTTTCAAGGAGGCTAGGGGCTGCTGGTTCTGATGCCCACCCGTGTTACACGTCATGAGCAGTAAACCAAGCTTCAAACACAAAACTGAGGAGATGCAAGGTCACCCCACACCCTACCTGTCTGTTCACGCCGGAGGATGGGGGGAGACCCCTGCAGGGAAGAGAAGTGGAGGGCACACACGCACGCACGCGCACACACACACACACACACACACAAGCTGGGAAGAGCTACACAGGCTTAGATCCTGACAAACACCTGACCCACAACTGCTTCAATTGCCCACCTTCTAAACCCTCCTCCCCTCCCAGGCCCTAGGCTAAGAGACACCCCAATAAGCAGAAACTACAAGACCCCTTTTGCTGTTCTCAGCTGAGGTGTCCAAGAAAAAGAACACACTCCCTAGGAGACCAAGCACCCC
Source organism: Molossus molossus (assembly GCF_014108415.1). Classification (NCBI taxonomy): domain Eukaryota; kingdom Metazoa; phylum Chordata; class Mammalia; order Chiroptera; family Molossidae; genus Molossus; species Molossus molossus. The sequence continues at coordinate 72,464,406 of NW_023425351.1, forward strand.
TTCCCACCCCTCCCTGGCCACCACCCCAAACCTTCTAGAAACATTGCCAATAGTTAACCAGGAGCCTGTGCTCTTTTTCAACGCACCCCCCCCCCATTCTGACATGCGTCCCCGGGAAAGGCTGTGGGCTGGAGGTGCTCCCTGGGAACCCAATCACGAGCAACACACCTTGGGGAGGAATGAGTTAAGCCCGAGAGCTCCAGGAGGACGGGCGGCTCGGGAAAGGGAAACCCGTGCGGAGATGCTAGCGCCAGGGACTTCTGCAGGGCGCGCTCCGGCTCTCGCCCGCAGGGACAAGCTCGTCCCCAGGAAGTGAAGGTCCTCCTCCACCGCGCAGGTAAGACAAAACCGAAGCCCGCAGGGCAGCGCTCGGGCGCCACTCCCGCCGTCCCCGCAGAGGCCCGCGCGCCGCGGAGGACGCAGGGAGTGAGCCCTCCGAGAGGGCAGGGCGCCAGGCCGAGGGGGCCGGGGCGCAACTCTCCGAAGTTGGCGATGTCGGGCCGAGAAGGCCGGGCAAGGTCGCGGCCACGGGGGCGAGGAGCCGGGAAAGCTGAGGAAACGGGATGGGATGCTGAGGGGTGCGACGGGGCAGGTCCACGGGAAGGCGCACACCTCGGAGTGGGGCCCGCGACGCTCCGGGAGGCTGCTGGGACGGGGACGAGGAGGGGCAGGTGCAGCCCGGAGCGAGGAAGGAGGGGGCCAAGGCTGAGGGCGGGTGTCCCGGCGGGAGGCGGCGCCCGGACGGGGCGTGGGGCTCCCTCCCCGGAGAGATGCCGGCAGCGGGGGAGTTCGAGGCCGCGGCCGTGCAGAAGTGGGGGTGGGGAGGCGGCAGGTGCCGGCGCCCAGGTGCAGGGCGCCCAGGTGCGGGGCCTGGTCCGGCGGGCGGCCGCTCACCTGTCTCCTACAGCCGGGGCCGCGGGGGCGGCGGGGCGGCCGGGCCGGGCGGGGCTGGGGGCGACGGGGGCGCGGAGCCCCGGGCGCTCGGGAGCGGCGGCGGAGGCGGGGACCCGGCAGCGGCGGCTCCTCGGAGGGCCGGCCGGGCGGGCAGTCAGCGAGCGGCGCTGGCGCGGAAAGAGCGCTGCGAGAATGCGGCCGGCGCGCTGGGACAACGCCGCTTTATCGGGTCGGAAACAGCCGCCGCGCGCCGCTTCCGCTGACGCAGCGCCGGCCTGCGCTCATGACTATGCAGCAGCCGCCGCGGGAGGCCGGGGCGGGGCCTGCACCGCGCGCGCCCATTGGCCGCCCGCCGCCCCGCCCACTTCGCCGCCCCGCCCCGTCTCCCTTGGCCCCGCCCCGGACAAGCCCCGCCCCTGCCCGCGTCCCACCTCCCTCCTCCCGGAGCCGCGTCCCGCGCGCCCCCAACCCGGGTTCCTCTTGGCCTGGGCACCCGCCCCTCCCCAAGAGCCCTCGCCCGGGGATCCCGCCGCAACCCTCTCCGTAGCCGCAGGAGGGAGGGAGAACCCTGCAACCCCGGCCCCTCCCCTGTTCACCTCGATCCCTGCCTCTCCCCAAGCACCCTCCTTGGAGAGGGGCCTGGGGAACCTCGACAGCCACCACCAGCCTGGCCCCACTACAAACACCCTCCTTCCATCCACCACCACTAGCACGCGCGCGCGCACACACACACACCCTCCCCAGGTGCCGCAGCAAACACTCCTGGTCTCTCCATCCCGGTCAAACCCTCCTCACCCCTGCCTCGCCGCGGGCCCTCTCCCCCTCCCCACTCTCCTCCCATCTCCCGCGCACTGCAAGAGGGCCCCCCTTTCTAGCCCTCAAGCACCTTGGAGAGCTGGGCAGGACCCCAGATGGAGCCTCCCACTAGAGGCCTGACCCATGCCAGGGACACCCATCCAGTGTAACCGGGTAAGCAGATTGGCTATAATTCCTAGGATGGGGCCGCTGGGAACCCATGGGCACAAGTTGGAGGAGGCAGCTTGACAAACAGAGAAACAGGTGATATAACGGGCTGAGGTCAGACAGCCCTGCACCCTCGACAGTCTTGAAGTGGCTTTGGACAAATTACTTCACCTCTCAGAGCCTGGGTGTCCTTATCTGTGCCACAGAGATCATAAGACCCATCTCATGGGGTTGCTGAAGGGATTCAGAAATAAAGGGTGCACTATACCACCTCCAGAGCAGTTAAAATGGGAAAATCCGACAATATCAAGTGCTGACAAAGAAGTGGAGCAACTGGAACTCTCAGACACTGATGGTGGGGCTGGGAAGTGAGGCAGCTGCCTTGGAGCTGAGCTTAAACCCTATGACCTAGCAATTTCCCTCCCTGATGCATATCTTATCTGATCATATTTCTGTTTACAGCAGCACAATAAACAAAAATTGAAAACTACCCAAAATGCCTGTCGTTGACAGAACAGATACATAAATTTGATTATAGTCACGCCATATGATAAATAATCTTCAACCACACACAAAAATATGGCTGACTCTTACAAATGATTTTGAGGAAGGACAAAAAGCCAGATCCAAAGCACATGGAAATCCATGCATATAAAGTGGTAGAAGTGTAACTATATGGTGGTGCCAGTCAGGATAGTGGTTAACCTTAGAGAAGGGGTCTAGGGCCTGGAAAGAAGTGTCCTGGGGTGCTGGTTACATGGGTGTGTGTGTGTGTGTGTGTGTGTGTGTGTGTGTGATACTTCAATGAATGATCAATAAGCACATCAGTGGTGTATATATAAGAGCCCAAACTGGCACCTGATACATTGTGGGTGCTCATTTCTGTCTACCAACCTCCCCTGTTGGGTTTTTGTCCTGTGGCCAGAGGATAGGGACAGAGGCAATTCCACTGCACTCTGTGCCACCTGCATGACCTTGGGCACCTGACTTAACCTTTCTGATTCCTCATTTAAAAGCGAGTCTTCTAATAACACCTAGCTCGCAAGTTGTCCTGAGGATTAAATAATGCTTTTTAAAAAAACTTGATACAGGAAGGAACACAGAGTAAGGACTTAGTAGTTTTGTGTAATTATTTGCTAAACAGGAAATGCTTGTCTTTATTGCATCTTCTTCATTTTTTATTCATTCAGCAGCCAACTCCTGAGTGCCTACCATTCGCCATGTACCACGCCAGATGCTTCCACAGGAGCAGGGAGCAGAGCCTCCCTCCCCTCGAGGGTCTCATGCTGGAATGAGACCTGCACATAGATGAGGGAAGGCTCAGTAGCCATCGCGGCCATGGAGCCCAGAACAGGATCTGACTCAAAGCCGGTGCTTCCTAAAAGCTTCTGGAAGAATAACCGAGTCACTGATAAAAGTGTACTCATATGCTTTTATGTGAACAAACTCTAGAAGGCAACTTCTAAGCCAGAGATGTGGGAACATCAGAGTAACTTACTTATGAAACCTGAAGTTTGACACAGAGATTGGACGGAGCAAAGCTAGGAAAAGCATGGCCCCAGTGTGCATGTACACATGTGTATGCGAGTATGTGTGCACGTGTGTACATGAGGGCCTGGGACAGGGCCACACTGCCAGCACTCCATCCACCTGCCACCACCAAGTAGGGTACTGTGAACTGCATGTTTGTGTCCTCTCCAAAACTCATGTTGAATCCCTAACCCCAAAGGGATAGTTGAAAGCGGGGCCTTTGGAAGGTAGTTAGGTCAGGATAGTGGCGCCCCCGTGTTGGGATTAGTGCTCTTATTAGGAGAGACATGAGCCCTGGCTGGTTTGACTCAGCTATTAGAGCACCAGCCCTCAGATCAAAGGGTCTCGGGTTCAATTTCCAGTCAAGGACATGGATCTAGTTGCAGGTTCATCCCAGGCCCCGGTTAGGGCCATCGGGAGGCAACCAATCGATGTCTCTCTCTCTCACACAGATGTTTCTCTCTCCCTCCCTCCCACCCTCCAGTCTATCTAAAAATCAATGGGAAAATATCCTCAGGTGGGGATTAACAGCAGCAACAACAAGAAGAAGAAGACAAGAGAGAGCTTGCTTCCTCCTCTGTGCAATACACCATGGAAGGCCACGTGTGAACATAACCAGGAGGCCCCCAGAACCTGGCCGTGCTGGCACCCCAATCTCCGGGTGGCAGCCTCCAGAACTGGAAGAAATAAGTGCTGGTTGCTTGAGCTGCACAGTCTCTGGTGTCCTGTTATAGCACCCTCAGCCAGCTGCCACCAAGGGTAAGAGGTGTCTGCAGCCCACTGTCCCACAGTCCCACTGTCCAGACACCAGGGCAACCTGGCAGTAGGGCCCACAGGACCGCACACAGCTTCTCCTTACTCCATCTTTGAAGGGCAGGATCCCAGTCTTATGAGGAGTGCTCGACATGTGGGAAGCCCTCTTGCCTGGGAGTCAGAAAGACCTGGATTCTGGCCCCCGAGCAGGGCCTGCCTGGGCACTTACCTGTCACAAGTGTGCAACCTGGGCACGTGCTCAGTCGCCATGCTCAGAAGAGCTCCACACCTGGTCTGCTGTCCCCATCTTTAAATTCTTAATAATGTTCAGTAAGAGCCCCACAAATTATGGAGCCAATCCTGTGTGCTCTTTCGTGAGTACATTGACGCCCCAGGGTGCTTGTGGGGAGCCTGGGGCATGACGGTGTCTTAATCACTGCTCGGCAGCCCTGCCTTCTCCCCACCAAACCTATGGACCCTTGGAGCAGGGTGGTGTCCCTTTCATCCTTGGACTCCCATGGCCGAAGAACTAGTAAAACTGTAACCGTGACCATTTCTGGAGGTCTGCCAGGAATTGCTTCTTCCAAGAAGCCCTCCTGGGTATCCTGCCTCAGGGAAGTCAATGGCTTACTCCCACGAACTCTGAGTCACTCCACCTTTCACGGATCAATGCTAAGACCCCTCACTCCGGACTATAACGGGTATTGTCTGTCTCCCTAGTGGTCTGCGAGCCCTGTGCAAGGGGTCCTAGGTCAGGGTCACTGTTGCAGCCCAGAGCCTGCCTACTCGACAGCTGCAGACATGTTTGGATGAAGAGAGAGACAGAGAACAAGAGAGTCAGGGAGCCCCGGCCTGTTCGGTCAGTGGTTAGAGCGTGAGCCCGTGGACCATCTCTCTCTCTCTCTCTCTCCCCCCCCCCCCCCACTCTATCTGATGATAAATAGAAAATATCCTGGGGCAAGGAATAAAAAAAGAAAAAACAATTAAAAAAAAAAAAAAGAGTAAAGAAATTAAAAAAAAAATTCTCCCCTGAAGATATTTTTCCATTGATTTTTAGATAGAGTGGAAGGGGGTGGGGGGAGAGAAAGAGAAACCTCAATGTGAAAGAGACACAATGATTGGTTGCCTCCCGCATGACCCCGGCTGGGGCGGGGATCTAACCTGTAGCCCGAGTCCATGCCCTTGACTGGGAATTGAACACAAGACCCCTTGGTCCGAGGGCCAATGCTTTAACTGCTCAGGCAGAGAATTTCTGAGCAAGGACCCACAGAGAGACTGAGGGTCCACGCACCCCTGGAACAACATGAGCCAACTTCGATGGGCATTTGCTGAGGGCCAGACCCAGCAGTCTAGGAGTTTCCTACAGGCATGTGCCTACATAGGTCAAGAGCTTCCATCTTTGCCTTGTGACCCAGTGGGTTCAGGACCCCTGCAGCAGAAGGCATGAGGCCCCTGCAACCTTGGACACCCCTGACCCTGTCAGGAGGCAGGGACATAAGGGAGCGTTGGTCTGGAAGAGGGGGGAGGGAGGAGCAGGATTTGGGGCAGGTAGGGGTTTGGGAAGTGAAGGAGCAACCAGCAGACAGATTTGGGGTCACAGGGCCTGGGTTTGAACTTTGACCTCACTGAAGGTGAACCTCAGTCTGTGAAACGGAGGGGACATACCCCAACGAGAACAACGTTCAGGAAACAGACAGAGCCGCCTTCCGGGGCTGGAACCCCAGTCCTGCCGCTGACCAGCTCTCTGACCTTAGGCAGGTCACTCAGTCCCCTGGCCCTGGGCCCCCTTAGCTTCCAAAACGGAAGGATGACAGCTCCTGCCTAGTCAGGCGGGTGTAAGAAGTAGACGAATTAGTACAGGAGTCCCCCCTTATCCGTGGTTTTACCTTCACGGTTTCAGGTACCTGCAGACAAACCACGGTCCGAAAATATCACCTGGAAAATTCCAGAAACAAACAATTCAGAGGTGTCCAGCTGCACGCCATTCTGAGTCGTGTGATGAAACTTCGCCCCGCCCCACTCCATTCCCCGGGGATGTAAGTCATCCCCTTGCCCAGCGTCCCCACCTGCAGCCGCCCTGCCCGTCGGTCACTCAGTGGCCTCCTCAGCAGTCGGATGGCCCGTGGCGCAGTGTGCGCGAGCAACCCTCGTCATCAACTTATCAAGTCACTCTCCATCGTTCTATTTTATTGTTAGCTACTGTTGCCAATCTCTTACTGTGCCTAATGTAGAAATTACACTTTAACATCGGTCTGTATCACAGGGGAAAACAGTGCGTACAGGGCTTTGTACTGTCCTCGGTTTCAGGCAGCCTCTGGGGGTCTTGGAGTGCATTCTGGTGGACGGGGGGACTGCTGTATACGTCCCTGCAAGCCATTGACATGAGAGGAACTCGATCACCCGAGGCAGCTGGGGTTCACTGTGACTGAAAAGGATAAACCTGCACTCTGACTGAGGCCCCTTCCACGCCCTGCTGGGGGGAACGGGCACCTGGAAGCTGAGACAGCGTCTCAGCTGGACACTCCCTTTAGGGGACACCTTCTCTGCTCCTTTTCAAGTCTCTGTTTTTTAAGCAACAAACACTTTTTAAAACAAACTTCTGCAAATGCCCACTCTCTCCGTTAGCAGCTGGTTTCCCGCCAGACAGGTCTGAGGCTGCCCTGAGCCAGCGGGTGGCCTGCACACACACACACCTCCTCAGGGTGCCGATTTCCAGCTGTGTCTACCTGACAGCTGTTCTCGCTCCACACCCACCCCCACTTCTCTTTGAACCCCGTTCAGGTGTGCTGGAGAGAGCAGAGGGCACAGGGGCAGAATTCCGCTCTGCCCCGTCCCGCTGGGTGACCTTGGGAAGATACCTAATGTCCGTGAGCTCCAGGTGGGTCCACACCCCACAGGTCCCAGACCTTAGGCAAAGCCAAGCCCCCAGTGGCCCATGACAGACCCGAGAGGACAACGCCTGCCCAGGTGTCCTGGGGCTGAGCGGCCGCGGCCTCCGCCTCGAGGGGGACAAATCCACAGCGGGACTTCCAGGTGCTCAAATTGCAAAGAGAGCAGCAGGCTCCCTGAGGCCGTACAACCTCCCAGGGTTGCGCAGCCCCTTGGGGTCATACAGCATCCTAGGATCTTAAGTCCTCCAGGGTCATATGGCCACTTGGAGGGTCATAGGACTTCTGGGGTTGTATGGCTTTCCAAGGTCATATGTCTGCTTGGGGTCCTATGGCTACTTGGAGTCATGCAATGGCCAGGAATCTGGACATGGGGTGACACAGGGTCACATGGCCACTTGGGGCATTATAGGTGTGTCTCATTGGAAGCTGGGACTCCTTCCAGGCCATTCCACTACCTGCGTGTCCTGGTGAGCCTTGGGTCCTCATGTGTGAACAGAGAGAACACGTGTGTCTAGAGCAGGGGCTGTGGGGAGGGGTGCCTGAGGACAGGGGTACAGGCCCACCCAGCACGGAGCCGCTCAGTAACGGGCTGCAAGGCCAGAAAGACCACTGGTGCCTGGGGTGTATTACTCACCCCCCTGGCCTGGGCAGACCCAGAAGGCTCCCCAGGAGAGAGCTGGGCAGGTTTGTCACCTGGCAGGGGCGTGCCCTCTGGCCTGGGTACAGCGGGCGAAGGCCTGAAGCTAGAATACACTTGTTTAGGGCAAGATGATGGGGTCAGGGCGGGGACAGCTGCATACGGGGAAGAGGAGCTGAAGGGAGCAGCAGGCTGCGCCCCGAGGTGGCAGAGACACACGTACCATGCCTTTTCTGCAGCTGGTTTATGTTCCACCGTGAAACATGTAGAATAAACAAACAAAACAGTAAAACAGGACACTGACTTCAGCCAGATTAGAGGGCCCTCGGTGCCAGCTACAGGAACAGGCATCATTCCTGAGGGTGAGGGAGCCCTGGAAGTCTTTAAGAGGCTGATGGGGGTGCCCAGTGAGGCAGCGGGTGTCCCACGCTGGTGAGGAGTGGGCAGCGGAGAGGCGGCGGCCAGGGGCAGGTGTGTGACTGACCGCATGTGGCAGCAGGGCCTGCAGTCTGCGTGCAGGTGGCGCGAGGCTGCCCTCCTGTATCCCTGCAGACCTGGCAAGGCCTGCCCTCCTCCCCGCCCCTCCAGCCCTCTCGGTCCCTCCCAGCACACGGCTACCTTCCCGCTCCCCTCCTCCCTCAGGTGTTTGCTCCCTGAAAAGTGGGCACCGCTAACCCCCAAAGGAATCCATTGCTGATGAGGGCTCCTGTGGCCTAGAGTCACAGGAGAATGTTTACTTGGGACGGCGGAGCCCTGTTTAGGTTTCAGAAAGCCACATACACACATGCGCACCACGGCTGGAATGCCAGCCCCTTCCTCCTGACTCAATTCTTATGGAAGCGGACACTGCCAGAGCCCCCAAGTTCCAGGCAGCCTTCACACTGGCAGAAAGGGGCACCTGTGCCCAGAGACTCAGGAATCCTGGGGTGGCGATAGCACAGGCGCCAGACTGCCCGGGTCTTGGTCCTGACGCTGCCCCTCCCTCGCCAGCCCCTGCTTGGTCCTGGCTCCGAACAGTCTCTGCTTCCCTGCACCATGGCGATTGCATCCGTCAGGCGAGTGCACGGGGTCAGAGCCCCTGCTTGTCGGGCGTGGATGCGCAGGTCGGAAGTGATCAAGGATGAATGTCACGAGGGACTCAGTGTCACCTCGGGTCCCAGCTGACCAAGGCCGCCTCGCATGCCAGCAGCCACGTGCTTGGTGTTAGTGGCCCTGTCTGAGATGGAGGTGCAGAGAGGTTAGGTGGCTGCACACATGTCATGCAGTAGGTACATGGCAGAGCTGGGATAGAAACCCAGGCTCCTGGCCCTGAGTCCTGGTGCCCTCTGCCCAAGGTCATGGGGCTTGCAAGGAGCTCCCAGACTGTCAGAGTGGGAAGCTGCAGCGGTCACTCGGCATCTGGCGTCCAGCTGGCAAGACAGCGATGGGGGAGGATCGGGGCCCCTTCAGCTCAGCCGTGAACCGAATGACCAGGGTGACCTGGGGAGGAGGTGGGAGCCAGCCGCCCATGGCAGGTAACAGGGTGGGGCTTCTGGCAGGGCTCCTCAGAATGAAGGGTGAAGGCGGGTGATGTGTGGGGACACCCCACCCAGGGCCCCTGGCACAGGCCACACCTACCGAAGTCAACAAAGGCAGGGTGGGCCTCTGGGGTGCTTTGGCCAGGTCATGGTCCCCAGACAGTGATCCATCTCCAGACTTCCAACCCCACCCCAGCTTGGCTGCCAGCTCTCAGCCATCTAGGTCGCCTCTCTCCTGCCGTTGCTCACTCGCTCCTTCCAGCAGACCCCTCCCTCCTCCTTGGGTCTGCTGGGCCTTGTGCACCTCCCCCAGGAAGCCCTCCTAGACCGCCCAGCACATAGTAACCCTGCTTCCTGCAGCACGGGCAGTAGTGCAGCTGGGCTTCGCTTATGTTCTGAGCCACCATTTACAAAGCACCCGGCACTTCCCATGGCCCCTTTCCTGTCCACGGTCTCCTCGGGCCTCATAGGAACACTGGGGCAGTGGTTCTTGTTCCCCTTTCGCAGGTGGGGACCAAGAGGTGAGGGAAGGGCCTGAGCTCATGGCGGTATAATTGTACCCGTGGCTAGCACTCCCTGAGACCTCCCTGGGTACCCAGGTCTGGCCCACGTGATCTCCATTCAGTGACTGTCACCAGGTGCTGTCACAGTGGTGAGCCAGCCATGGACACAGGCCAGCACCCTCTCTCCTCCTGAAGCCCGCACCCTGGTGGGGAAGCAGAAAATGAACAGGTAGCGCCCTGGCCAGTTTGGCTCAGTGGTTAGAGCGTCGGCCTGCGGTACAGAGAGACCCGGGTTCGGTTCCTGCTAAGGGCACGTACTTCCGTTGCAGTTTGTCCCCGGCCCTGGTTGGTCGAGTAGGTGGCAGCCACTCGATGTGTCCCTTCACGTCGATGTTTCTCTCTCTCTCTCCCTTCCTCTCTCTCCCTCCCACTCTATCTGTACAAAAAATGGAAAAATATCCTCGGGTGAGGATAAAAAAAAAAAAAAGAAAAAAGAAAGAAAAGAAAATGAACAGGTAGTACAGTACGCCAGGGAGGGCACCCCCTTGCCAGGTCGCAGGAAACAGCACCCCCTTAGAAGCTAGCCAAAATGGGGGTGTCCTGGTTCTCTGCCCGCGGTGCGCGCATGTGGTCACCCACAAACACAGAGTACAGGTCAACTCCGAGGTGCCAGGGCGCCCTGGGCCTGAGTGACGCAAACAGGCTGAGCACGTGCTCTCAAGGGCTCACGTGCTAGTGGGGCACAGCCACGAGTCAGTGACAGGAGCCCGTGGTCATAGCCCACAGAGGGAAAGGGGCGGGCGGGCGCCGCTGTCTGCGGCAGGCGGCCGGGAAGGCCTCCCGGTGGGTGCGCAGTCGGGAGGGTCTGGGCAAAGGAGGGACACAGCAAACGCACTGTGTTAGGGGCCTTCAGGCAGGTAGACGACTGAGGGCAGAACAGGGACCAGGGTGCTTCTGTGACAGTGCTGGGGGGCGCTGGCAGTGATGAGGAGTGATGACTCGGGGGGGCGGTGCCCGGATGCTGGGTAAACAGAAGCCACAGAACTGTCTGCTGGATGGACTGTGGGACGGGGGCGCAGAGGTGTTGCGGTGGCGAAAGCTCACCCTCGCCTCCTTCCACCTCAGTTTTCTTACCTGTAAAATGGGGTGCTGGGGCCCCACTGCCAGGCTCTGGGAAGGGCGGGAGTGAAGCCAGCCCTCATTCACTCACTGAAGCCCTGCTGAGGAGGGCGATCGATGCTGGGCATGGTCCAGGCAGGGACGTGGTGGGTGCTTCACAAATAGTGGTTTCTTGTTGAGAAAGCAGGTGGGACAGCACGGAACCCACAGGCAGTGAGGTGCCAGAAATGACACAGGGAACGGAGGGCCACTTTCGTGGCTGGAGGCGGGTCATTTTGGACCAGGGGTGGTAGTCCTGTTAGGTGGCTGCCTGCAGCAGGGACAGCTCAAGACAAGTTGCCTGGGGTGATGAGTCCAGAGCCAAGAACGACAGGCTGCAGAGGGTTGACCCCGTTTTCCCAGGCGGCAGTGCAGGAGGCCTGTGCCCTGTGGTGTTGACTGAGCTCTGAGTGCCGGGGCCTGTTCCCAGGGTCATCCCCTGACAGCACCCAGGAGGCAGGGAGGGAGCGGAGCGGGCGGCTGAGCTGATGCTGCTCTGGGCATCGGGCAGGGTGCAGGCAGCAGGAGTAAGGTGGGAGGCTCCACCCCTCCTTAGTCTGCAGTCCTGGGGACCCCCCCCCTCTGATTGGAACTCAGGGCTGGGGGCCAGGGTGGACCTCAGTGGCGACCCCTTACTCCAGCTGCCGGCAAAGGAAGGGCCGGAGCAGATGCAAAGGAGCCCTGGCCCTTTTACTGAGTCAGGGAGCAAATAGGGTCAGGGTTCAGTCCCTAAAGCTGGTGATAAGTTGTGGGTTGGACCAGGGCTTAATGAATAATCAGGGTCAGGGTTCAATGTCTGAGTAAGGTTAGGTCTCCGAATGTGAACAAGGACCGGTCTCAACGTGTGACAAGTGTGAAGCCCCAGCCCAAGAGCAAGATCAGAGTTCAGCCTGTGACTGGGGTCAGGGTTTAGTGTGTCATGGGTTCAGAGTTCAGTGTGCTCAGGCCTCCGTCTGGGACGGCGACCAGGCTTGTCTCCGTGTGGAATCAGGACTCAGACAACAGAGATCAGGCGCGGCCGGTGCTCACGCAGACCGTGCGGCAGCTCGGAGCCCACGGTGGGCTCGGGTCCCCTCTCCCTGTGCAGTTCAGCCCGTTCATCTTTCTCTCTTTCATTTAAGAAGCACGTACTCTGTTCCAGGTGTTTCAGAATCAGAGGTTGCTTGGCCGAAGTCCCAGCCCTGAGGAGCGCCCATCTCCCGGATGGCTCAGTCAAGCCTCCTTCGTACAAGATGCTCCAGGGCCCGGAAAGGACCAGGGACGCATTTCCACGCGGGCACTCAGGCTTCCTGGAGCAGGCGGCTCGGACAGCCAGTTTGTCCGGTGGAGTGGGCAAGAGGGCTTTCCTGGCAGAGGGCACTGTTGAGCAAAGGCGTGGAGGCCGGTCAGCTCAGAGCGAGGGCGGCTGGTTGCCAAGGCGAGCTTGGCCAGTGCTCGGAGCTGGGGGCGCCGGGGATGAACAGGGGTCAGGCATCAGACCGTGAAGACTGGGTCGCCTCTTTGGACAGAGAGCCACGCTTGCCACAGACTCAGAGGCAGCCCCTGCCAGTGCCCGGGACGATGGCGTGGCTGCTTTGGTGAGCACTCCCTGCTCAGCAGGCCGCCCACCTTGGGTGGACCCGAACACGGCAGACAATGGGAAGGAATGAGCGTGGGTGATGCCGACAAGCAGAGCTGTGGGGGAGGGGGCGGATGGGTGGAGGCGAGGGTGTGGACCGCCCTGGGAAGACCACTGTCAGCCAGGGACACAGTGCGGGCCTAGGACACACATGGAACTTGGCTGTGGGGCTCCCAGCCAGACACCGTCACTGAGTGCTCGTCCAATGGGCCAAGTCCTTGTCGCCTTGAGGGCTCCCTCTCCCCACACCCAGCTTTCAGGCCTTGCCTAGGGGACCTCCTGGCCCTCTGTCTGCCATCTGTGCAGGCCTGAGGCCTCCCTAGACCTCGGCCTTGGTCTGGGTCCTGGCCCACTTCACATCCACCTTCACAGAGCCGAGGAGTCATCCTTCCCAAACACAAGGGAACCCGGTCCATTCTCCTGTACCTGGCCCCTGGACCAGGCCACCAACTCCTCCAGAACTCATCCACAGCCTGGCTCACGTACCCCCGGCCCCCACCCCACTGGAGGGCAGCCGCTGGTCTGAGGCCGGGCTCTGGGTGACAGCAGGGCTGCCTCCAGACCGGCCGAGAGGAGTGGGAACAGGCCCCCCGCAGGGCTGGCTGGGAGTGCAGGTCGGGTTGGGGTCCTCCGACCCAGGGCTGCACAGCCCCAACTCCTTCGATCCTCAAAGAGCCATTTCATCAAGCCAGGTGCTCAGGTGAGGAAACCAAGGCCCAGTGCCATTCAGTGACACGCCCAAAGTCACCCAGCCATCGGGCAGTCCCAGGGCTGGAGCTCCAAACCCCAGGCGCTGCAGGACTGTCAGGAACGGGAACTGACCGCTGAAAGAAAATAAATCCACCTAATGACCAGGAAGGAGGGCAGCGGGTGCTGTGCAGAGGGCCTGAGGTGGGCACGCTCCGTGTTGGAATGCAGAGGCCCCTGGGCAATCGGGGTGCTGGGGTCCTGCCCAGCAGTGTCCCAGGCCCTCAGAGCACCCTGCCGGCTGCCCCTCCTGCTGGAGGTGGTGTGAGCCTGAGTTCAGCACGGCCGACCTTGACTGGGTGTCTGCTCTGTGCCCAGCCCTGTCCGTCCCCTGCTCATCAGAGCCTCCCTCGGGCAGGACCATTCTGCTCTCCACAGCAGGACGCAGAGCCGAGTGGAGAGCGGCGTGCTGGCCTGGCCCCACGGCGAGTGACGACAGAGCTCGAACCCTCTGTCCTTTACCCCAGGCTGTCCTCAGGGCCAGGAATAAGGTCACCCTCATTCTGCGGGTGGGGTGCTGGGATGGAACGAGGCCCACCCAGTTCCCGCCCAACCTGCTGGGTTGGTTTGGCCCTGCCCATGCCCCATGCCCGGGGAGCCAGCTGGTGCCGCCTTCCCCACTGGCTCTCTCTATGAGCAGGGACTTCTGGAGTCTGCTCTGGCCACAGGGGGTGTGGGCCCTTGGGGTGTCCTCCTTGGTCTCTGCAGAGCGCCAGGTTTGAGGAGCCTTGCTGGTGCCCAGGCCCGCCCAGACGGCAGGTGTGCCGTGGGGAACAGCGCTCAGGACACAGGCAGCCCCCAGGCCACGGACAGGTCACGTTGCTGGCTGGGGCCTCTGCTTTCACGTCCGCGACCTTGGGCAGTGAGCACTCCTCACAGAGGCCCGGAGAGCGGTCCTTGGAGTGGCTGGTCTGGGTGGAGGCCCAGCACCTGGCCCCACCAGGCTCAGCCCCCTGGTCCCACGACGGGGTCAAAGGGCATGGACTGCAATCAGAAGCAGAGGATGAAGTCCCTTGGCCCTCTGCCAGCTGTGAAGTCAGACCACCTGCTCCCCGCTCCTCGCCTCAGTTTCCCTGAGTGGCACACGGCACTCTCAGGGATGGCTGGGGGCGTTCGAGTCTCTGAAGCCACCAGAGAGACTTGTGGCCCATCAAGTGGGGGCTCCCCGGGGGCACGCGATGGGGCTCTGTGCCCACATATACACACTCTGCTCGCAGACCTGCAGGCGAACACACGTGTGCACAAACGTGGCTCAGCACACCTGGCTGCCACACACACTCACCCCACACATGCCACAGGGCCACACCTCACTGGACGCGCCCGGACACCTCCCACTGCACACGGACACACATGCCGTCCCCTCCCTGGCTCACCCCCAGTCCCTCGGGTCCCACGCCGGCATCCCCAGGCACCTGAGAGCCGGCCTCGGCCTCTGCTTTGCTCTACGTCTCCTGCCATTTTCCTCGGACACCTGCGTCTGAAGCTGTCCCCTGGGAGTCAGCCCTGGGACCGAGGCTTTAGGCAGCATCGGAAAACTAGGAACCATCCAGGCTCTGTCCCTTGGGCCCCAGCAGGGTTCCCACAGGCTGAAGTTGCCCCTACATCCATCCTCCACCCACGAACCCCACAGATGGTCTGCTGGCAGGCCCGTGTCCCATTCACCTGACCCGAGAGGGCTGGAGCCAGTGGGTGGGTGGGGTGGGAGGCTGCGGGAGGCTGCAGGAGGCTCCCCATCTGCACTGTGAGGGTGTCCAGAGAGGGGCCACTGTCAGTGGTCAGCCCCACTCCCAACCCAGAGGCTGCTTCTGCCAGAATGTCACCCGTCCTGCCCACACTCTCCGCCCCATTCGAACTAAACCAAAATGCAACCTCCCTCCCAGAGGCTGTCCCCACCACCACCAAGACGTGGGAGCGGGAACACAGCCACACTTGGACCAGAAGACACATGCCCAGAAGGCCGGCTGGGAGGCTTCCAGGTGAGTGACTCCAGGGTCGGATCTGGGGGCGAGGAAGGGCCTGGGTGCGAGGCCGCAGGAGGTCAGCCCCACTCTGCCTTTCTCTGACCCCTCTGAGACTGCTGGTCTCCAACATCCGGCCAGGCCCCTGCAGGACTTGCTAAGTATTAGGGACACAACTGTCTACAGTGGGGTTCCCAGCAACTCGCTCCCACAAAGCTCCTGGGGGCGCTTGCGGTGGGGCCTCCTGTCACAGGTGTGGCCCGAGCATCCACCCAGTCCTCTGCACAGCTTGTTTCACAGATGGGCACACTGAGGTCACAGCCAGGAGGAAAACAGCGTCCTGGCCCCAGGGTGGGGTGGCAGGAGGGAAGGTGCCCAGGCTGCTCCCTGAGCAGGGCAGGACCTGCACCCATCTGTGGGAACTGTCACCCGGGACCTGGAGAAGAGACAGTGATAACCCTGGGCGCCCACAGCCATGACCCGAGGAGGAGGAGGCTTTTGCAAGGGCCCAGATTTTGAAATTTGATGGTGACAACTGTCTGGTGAACTTGATTCACCCACAGGCTGGATCCACCTTCTCCAGGGCCACCTCCCTCCAGGTAACCCGCAGCCCTGCGCCCAGCGGGGTCCTGGCCTTCTGAACCCCTGGGCCTCCCTTGTCTATAAAATGGGGTGGTGAATCTTTCCTTCGGGGGTGTTATGGGTTGAATTGTGCGACCCAGAAACCTGTGTTTGAATCCTAACCCCCAGGTCCCCAAAGTGAGACCTGACTTGTTGAGCCGCACTTTCGGGGCTCAGTGGCCCCTGAGGACCCAGATTTTGAACTTCTGGCCCCGGAACATTTGTAGAGGTGATGCAGTGAAAGTGGGGTCACTGAGGGGGTGCCTGACCTGATCTTACTGGCATCCTTATGAGAGGGGTCATTTGGACACAGGGGCACAGAGAGAGCACCATATGAACTGGCAGACCAAGGACAGGGGCCTGGAATAGATGGTCTCTCACCAGGGGCCTCAGAAGGAGCCAACCCTGCTGCTGCCTGGATCTCGGACTCCGGCCCGGAACCTGAGGTCATCAGTGTCCCTGCCTCCGCCGCCCTGTCTGGGGGTGGGTCACAGCAGCCTGACCTAGCGAACACAGGGAGGTTGTGAAGACCGTTTAGATGAATGTATTTGAAGGGCAAAGTAGGACGTCTGGCAGATGCGGGCCTCCAATACGTAGGGGTGATCACATGAATATGTAAAAGCACATCACACCCCCTACAAAACAAAAAACAGGTGCTGAGACCTGGGACTGTGCAGCTGGGAAGAGCAGGGCTGCTGTGTACCTCTGAGCCCCTGGGGTGGGGTGCACCATGTACCTATGGTTAGGGGCAAAATCGCTGAGGGCCCTTCAGTGACCAACTCAACACCTCTGTGGCTCAGTTCCCCCACTGGCTAATAGTACTCTCCAGGGGATTCTAAAGATCATCCAAGGCAGGGGTCAGCAAACTCTGCCAAGGGCATTTCACGCTGACAGCACATCTCCACTCGGAGCAGCCGCACTTTCGGGGCTCAGTGGCCACGTGAGGCTAGCACACACTGTGACAACAGGCTGTGGAGGCTGGTGGGAGACCACTGTCCAGGGGAGGCCTGTGGCGGGCCCTGGGTCCCTGCTCAGGCCCAGCCCATGTGGGGCACACAGGATGGACTGAGGACTGGCCCCAGATCCCACAGAAAGCAGCACGGAGTCTGGGCTCCTCCAGCATCCTATGCGTGGTGCAGAGCAGCAGACCTGCCTGGGTCAGTGTCAACCCAGACAGCTGGTGTCCTCAGCCCTAGTGGTCAACCTCCCGGCCCCTGGCCACCCCCACTCCAGACTAATGTGAGGCTTCCTGTCCCAGCTGGAGGGTGACCTGAGGCCTGACCCCAGCAGCCCTGGCGGATGAGGCCGGAAGGAAGGCCTTCTCCTTGATGTACTCCACAGCAGGCGCTGGCCGGGGCTTCCCCGGGGACTCCCTCAGGAAGCACTTCACACGCTGGTGGGCACTCAGCCAGGGGGGCCCCCAGCAGCCAGGAGGCCACGGCCTTGGGGACAGAAAGGACCAGCACTCAGCATGTGGGGCTTCCCATGGAGCCTGGGTCTGGGGGTACGCCACAGTTGTCCCCACAGACATTCAGAGCTCTTAAGGAGCAGGCCAGCAGGCCAGCAGGCCGGTTCCTCCCAGCCCTGGCCACTGCCCTCACACTCAGGGCAACAGAGATGGGGTCAGGAGCACATCTCCCTTTGCGGCCTGGGTGAGGTGTGGTACCTCCCTGAGCCTCATTGGGACCCCTCTCTCCCTGGCCAGGGTGGGATTCAATGGGCTCCTGTTTGTGCATGTGGGTCCCCACTGAGAACTCTCTGTGGCCGTGTCGTGACAGTTTGGGTCCTGGGACTTCGTTTCTGGGGTGTGGCCTCATGTCACCTGAGCTGAACTCTGCTCCCAGGACAGAAAGTCTGCCTCACGCTCCTCGTTCATCTTCCTTCAGAATAAGTACTTAGGGGCCTCCAGTGAACCCACAGTGGCCAGCCGTGGGGTGTGCCTCTCTCCTTCCTACCCCCTAACTGTTTATCGAGCACTTACTACACGGCGGGTGCTGGCTAGAACACAGACAAAGCCCTGCCCTCAGGGCGCAGCCCGAAGGCGGACAGGAATCACTTCCATGGACAGTAAATGCAAGATGTGGCTTCAGTCCGGTGGAGAGCTCCCGGCTGGGGGGTGGGGGCACTGGGGGGCGGATAGCAGAGGGATCTGGGCCAAGGAAGTGACGGAGAACCGAAAGCAGCGTGGGAAGCTGGTGGGATTCTGAGAATGTCGTGTGGCAGGGCCCCTGTGGGCCGCGGTGAGTGGAGGCTGGGGACCGGGCAGGCCTGGCCAGGCCTCCTGGGGTAGGCTGGGCTGCTGCTCTCGCAAGAGCCCTGGCCGCCGGGAAGGGCACTAAGCAGAGGTGGTGCGTTCTGACCTAAGGGGAGGCTGTGAGCTTGGACTGGACCGTCGGGGTAGGAAAGGGGAGAAGTGGGTGTCTGCGTGCAGGAGGCGAGAACCACCAGGCCCTCTGACAGGTTGGCCTTGGGGGCTGGCGAGTGTGGGACGGGGAACTCGTCGCACGTGGAGGGCGCTCTCCCGGGTGCTGCTCCTGGCCGCCCGCCCCTCCCACCTGCTCTGATTGGTGGGGCCGGAAAGAGGCCTTGCGCATGCTCACACCGGGAGCCCGGGCCTCTGGCGGGGCGCCCTCTGCGCATGCCCATCCCCGGGACGCCGTCCCGCAGGCGGTGTGCCCTCTGCGCATGCCCAGCCCGGAGGCCCTGCCCGCAGGCGGCGCTGAGTCACTGGGAACCTGGGCGCCCCAACCTTCCCCTTGGGAAGGGCCCGCGGGAGTCCGCCGGAGCCGGACCCCTGAGCACTCGCCGAGTATCCGTTCACGCAGGAGCAAAGGCGGCGTTGCCTTCCCGTGCGCCTTGCTCTACCTGCTCTTTGAGACCCCAAGGAGTCCCGTGGGGAGCCTTGTTCAGAGCTTCCCTTTATTTCTTGCATAAAAAGAAATTAAAAAAAAAATCTTAGCCTATTTACAGATTAGGAAGTAGCAGCTCAGAGAGTTTAGAAACTTGTTCAGGTTCACCGAGCCCGTGGGTGGCAGAACAGGATGGAGCCCGCTGCACCCCGACCCGTCGTCAAAGCCCCAGCCCTCACCTGGCAGGATGGAGCCCGCTGCACCCCGACCCGTCGTCAAAGCCCCAGCCCTCACCTGGCAGGATGGAGCCCGCTGCACCCCGACCCGTCGTCAAAGCCCCAGCCCTCACCTGGCAGGATGGAGCCCGCTGCACCCCGACCTGTCGTCAAAGCCCCAGCCCTCACCTGCGGCCGCCGCAGGCCCTGGCAACAGGCTGGAGGCAGCTGATAGCTGAGAGGGAGGCTGCCCCTGGGTCCACAGCCCTGGGTTCAGACTCCATGAGTGAGCTGTGTGCCCTCGGGCAACCCACCTCATGCGGTCCTGTCTATCAAGCGGGATGCTAGATAGGATTTTAAAAGATGTTGTGAGAATTCGATGGGAAAATCCTGCCCGACTGCAGAGCCAATGTATTTAGTTTCTGATCAGTAGTCTTTACAGTAACTCCCCGGGAGGGTGGGGGTAAGGGTCAGAGAGTGGTGGTTCGAGAGGCCAGAGTGGGGTCCTGGGCATTTGGGAGGCTGCCAGGGCTCACGTCTAGCGTTACAGCCCCTCCTCATGAATTAGAAAAAGGCTCTGAGCAGACGGAGCAGACGCAGGCCCTCGGCTCGCTGGCTTGTCCCCTCAAAAGAGATCCAGTTCTCTTTTTAAGCCTAAAAGGATTGCAGTCCCCCCCTCAGCCCTCCTCCCTCTGCCTCAGCTGGCTGGACCACATGACTGGTTCTGGCCAATGGATTTGGGATCAGGTTCAGGGCTCAGAATGTGATTAGGGTCATGGCTCAGTGTGTGACCAGGGTCAGGGCTTAGTGTGTGACCAGGATCAGGGCTTACTTAGCCTGTGACCACAATCAAGGGTCAGTTTGTGACCAGGGTCAGAGCTCATCGTGTGACTGAGATCAGGATTCACTGTGTACCAGGACCATCGTCAGTGTGTCCATGGGATCGGGGTTCAGTGTGAGACCCACACCAGGATTCAGTGTGTACCAGGGCTCAGCACGTAACTAGATCCGGGCTCTCTGAAGCGAGCAGCTCCATGCAGACCTCTCTGGTTGGCATGGTTGGACTGGAAGCCGGGTCGTCATCCTTAAGAGTGTACCCTGCCTGAGACCCAGACTTGCACCTGACCCTGACTCAGCCTGACCTGCAAATTTTCTCTCCCCCATCCCAGTCCTTATGCACACAGCTGGGCCAGGACCCAGCTGAGATGGAGGGGAAGGGAGCCTACTCCTAGGTCAGACACAGCTGGAGAGACGGTTTGGGGAAACCAGCAAGCATGTGCACCTGACACATGGGTACCTGAATGCAGGCTGGCAGCCTACCCCCTGCCACCGAGCTGACCCCAGTGAGACGAGGGAGGGCCTGAGTGCCTGCTGCAGGTGGCCGGCTCTAACACGTGTCCCTGAAACCCACTCTCATCTGCACGGAGCAAGCTGAGCACAGAGAGGGTGCCTGTTCATCCCGCATCACACAGCAGAGGAAGCCGGGGGGATGGGAAAGGGCAGTGCTCTGGCCTCAAGACTGACCGCAGCAATTAGGCAGCTCCTTTGCCTCTTGAATGATCACAGTGATCTCACTCGGGTGTTGGGGGTCTCCCGTGATGCTCCCAGGAATACTTTTTAAACAGAGTGCAACGCTTAGCCCAGCGTAGGTACTCCCAAACATCTGACCTGGTCCTTGGTGGGTTTGCCTGGGGCCCCTGTGTACTCTCCGTAACTAGCAAAGGCCCTGCCCCTGGCATTGCCCTGTGGAAGCTTGTCTGGGCCATGCAGAGGTGACGAGACTTGAAGATAAAGAGCCCCTGAGACCTGGGAACGATGATGAGGTCTGTGATTGACACTTCAGCAGCGGGATGACATCGTATCGTTCTACATTCCCAGACTCTCCCTCTTCCGGTTGGCCCACTGTGCTGTTTGGAAGTGATGCTGTGACCTCAGTCACATCTTGACCAGGAGGGTGACGCCCCTCCCTGCCCCTCTGGTCTGAGCCCACCTTCTCTTCATCTGGATCAGAAGCTTTTTAAAGTCTTTAAATTAAGTAGATTGGTTAATAGTTCATTGTAAGTCTCGGGTGTACAGCTTGGTAGTGTGGGGTCTGTGTGCTCCGGTGTGCTCACGCCCGAAGTCCAGTCTCCTCCCCTCTCCATAGATTCAACCCCCTTTACAAGGCGATCCTACAGAATGTTGGCTGAAAAGAACCTTGTCAAAGACCCACAGATCTTTTCTTTATTCTTCAGACAGAGCAGGAGGGAGAGAGGGAGGAAGAGAGAGAGAGAGACATCCACGTGAGAGAGACACATCGACTGGTTGCCACCCAGACGACTCCAACTGGGGTTGGGGACAAACTGCAACCGAGATATGTGCCCTTAGTGGGAACCGAACCCAGGACTCTCTGGTCCGTGGGCAGACGCTCTAACCACTGAACCAAACCGGCCAGGGCAAGACCCACAGATCTTAAATACTTTTTATAAATGAGAGCGTACCCCAAATAGGGTTTCATAGAATATGAATTTTTTAAAAAATCTGGTTGTCGGGCTAGACAATATCCCGAAAGATCCCGGTGCCTGGGCCCTGGTGGGTGGCCTGGGCGGCATGACCTTTCCCCCACATCTGTCTCAGGGTGGGCTCTGGGGTCAGCCAGACTGGGTTCCAGCCTGAGTCACGCCTTGGGAGCTGACCAGCTGAGGGAGGGGTCAGGCCCTGGTGGTGGAGGGCTATTTCTCACCTACCCCTCCAAGCCCTGTGTGGAAATCTAACTCCTCCCATTTTATGGAGGGGGAAACCGAGGCTCCATGTGGTCTCCACCCAGGCCAGAGCAGGGTCTGAGCAGCAGGCTCGCAGCCCCTAGCACCCCCACGCTCCCCCTGGAGACCCTCCCCCTGCTCCCTGCTCCCTGCCCAGGAAACCTTGCCTTTGCCGCAGCTGCCGTCTTCTGTGCCTTGCACCCCTGGGCCTTCTGCACCCTCCCAGCTCAGGGAGCATGGCAGACCCCGGCCTGCGCATCCGCGAGGCCCCCCAGGGAGGGAACAAGGGGCTGGGAGTCCTGTTCCGCCTGCCTCTCTGTCCTTTGTGTGGCGTCAGTCTCCTGGACCAGGGGGTCCCGACGCTGGGGGCTCGTTCTCCTCTGGGCTATTCTAAGGCGAGGAGCATGCACCGCTGCTCTGGTCGCCCGGCTCAGAAGTCTGAGCTGAGGAGGGGGGATGGGGTAGGAGGGATGAGGGCAAGGCGGGCACAGGCACCGGTCTGGGGCCGGGAAGCAGCCTCCAGGTTAGGGGCCCGTTGGCCTCTGACCTGAGAGGGAACTTGGACCCGTGGGCTCCTCCCCTCTCCAGCCTAGGTTTCCTCATCCATCGGATGAGATGGGGTCCCTTCCTCCTCAAAGGGCGTGAACAAGGTCACAGATGGCCCAGGGCACCGAGACCGTAGACTGTTAGAAAGGACACAGTGGTCCCCCCACCCAATGTGACAGCTGGCAGCTTCCCACAGCAGTGTCCCTACTGGGCAAAGGCTGCTCCCTGGTAGGCTGGGGGCGGGGGCGGTTGGCAGGATCCTTGGCGGTGTTCTCATCTGTGTGTCAGTGGTGACGGGAACATTAATTTATCTGAGTGCCTGGTGAGGTCCAAGGCTGGGAAGATGAACCTTTGCCAAGGTTGGGCTGAGGGCACCAGGTGGGGGTGGGGAAGGCACCCATGGTGCCCCTCCGGGGCCACTGGTTGATGTCCCTAGGGTCTGTGGGGCTCCAGGCCGTGTCCCCAGACTCCATGGACCCCCGGAGGGAGGGCCAGTCTGACAGGAGGGGCAGAGAGGGAGAGAGCCTGGCATGAGGGGGCCAGGGCTAGTGGGCAGAATCGGCAGGGCCTGCTGGGCAGGCAGTGGCACCGCTGGTCCGGGGCACGGAGGAGGCGAGGAGGGGATTCTCCCCTGGAGCTCCAGAGGGGGCAGGCGCTGCCACCTAGATCTCAGGACCCCGGCCTTGGGGAGTGTCGGCAGTAACTGTGTGCTGACCACTGCGTTTGGGGTAACTTTGTAAAGCAGCAGCCACAGGAGGCTCAGCCAGAGGCCAGCCGAGCCCTGCCAGCTGCCTCCGCGGAGCAGGGGGTCAGCCCCGTCCCAGCGCCCAGTGATGGTCACTCAGGGTCCTCAGGTCGCAGGCCTGGCCCAGCTCCTGGATGGACTTGGGCGCGGGCTGCCAGGCCCTCTGGAGACAGACGCCTGTGGCCCCAGCCTCGTGCATGGCACTGGGGTCCGTCCTGGAGCAGCAGGTCTGTGTGGGCTGACGTGGGAGTGGATGGGACCTGCTGGCCAGTCTCTAGGGCACTTTCTCCCGGGACACCTCCAGAGCCAGCCAGGACGCTGGGACGCCGGGACCAGTGGGTCACGGGGAAGGCACTGTCCTGTGTTGACCAGGGCACTGTCACCGCAGCCTGGTCATCCAGGAGCTGGGCTGGGCTGGAGGCAGTGTCGAGAGCGTCCCGGGCACCACACGTCGTGTTTGGTTAATCCCTTCACCAGTCTGTCCGGTGTCGCTATACCCGTTTTCCAAATAAGGAATTTTAAACCGGCTTCTTTATGGAGGTAAAATTCACACAACATAACGTTCAAGTGAAAAGTTCAGCAGCATTTGGTGGAGTGACAATGTTGTATGGCCACTAGCTCTACCTGGTTCTGGAACATTCCATCACTGCAGAAGGAGACCCTGTACCCAGTGGGCAGCCACCCCAACCCCTGCCCAGTCCCTGGCCACTGTTCCTTGTGGATTTGCCAGTTCTGGACATGTCACAGAAATGGAGCCATGCTGTCCGCGACCCTTTGTGTCTGGCTTGTTTCACATAGCCTCATGTTTCCAGGGTCCATCCACGTCATGTGTGTGGGGGGCTTCACTCCTTTTCATGGCTGAGTAATATTCCAGTGTGTGGTTGTTTCTTCAGTCACCTGCCCATGGGTGTCACAGCTACTTCCGCCTCTGGCTGCTTGAACGGCCAGGGGAGGATCCTGAAGCAGGCTGGGCAGGGCACCTGCCCGGAGCCCAGGACCAGTGGGTGGAGCCAGGGTTTGAACCCCTGGTGGAGTCCCGCTGTGCTCTTCCACACCCCTCAGTGCTCGAGCCTGTCCACCCCGAGACCTGCTGCGGGTGACTTCCCGCCAAGGCTGCAGATTCGAGTCCTGCAGCAGCAAGGCTCAGAGCCCTGGGGCCTGCAGCATCTCGGGCACTAGCTTCAGAAGTTTCAGTGTGTGTCCCGCCCCTGCACCCACCGCGGCAGACGTCACCAGTCAGGACTTGGCGGGTCTGGCCTCAGCATCCCTGGACAGCCACCACCCCCAACTCCAGGTGAGGTCTGTCGGCCCCGCTCAGGCAAACTGCCCACCTTCAGCCGACCCCTCCTGGCCTTCTGGACCCCCACGCTCCTCCCTCTCTGCCCTCCGCCTTCTGCCCTCCTACCCCACCGGCCCCTGCTCTTTCCTGCCACCCCATCCTATGCCCACCACACTGAGGCAAGGCCTGTGGGGCAGCTGGGAAGGGGCTCCAGGGAGGGCCCTGAAGTGACAATCCTGAAAGGTCTCAGGCTGGGGGAGGTGGGAGGACCCCGGTGACAATGCCCTGGGGCCTGCTCCTGCTCCACGGGGGGGGGTTCTGTGCACTCTTGTGGAAGACAGACTGTCTCTGCCCCTTGGGCCCCTGCCCTGTTCTCCCACCTCGGCCTGGGAGCCCGAGTCCTCTGTGGGAAGGAACAGGCTCTGGGCCTAGAAATAGCCCAGTGTGGACAGAAATAACCCTAGCTCCACAGAAATGGAAATTAAGTAGGGAGCATTAGCATTCGCCTGGCACTTTGCACGGCCATTATCTCACTGGGAAGGTGATGTTTTTATCTTCATTTGAGACCGAGGGAACTGAGGCCCAGAGACAGGAAGTGACCTGCCCGAGGTCCTTCTGCCGGTCAGCAGGGCCTTTGGCCCCTGCACTTCTCGGGTTTGGCCTGCACCCTCACGCCTTTGGGCCTCTGCTACACACGCCCTCGCTTGCTTCTCTCTAAGAGGCAAACTCCTGCTCATCCTTCAAAACCCAGCTAACTGCCACTTCCTCCGGAGAGCCTTCCGCAATCCTGTGGAAGGCAGTCAAGCCCGAGTATGGCTCTCTGCCCGGACCTCGCCACGCCGAGAGAGAGCTGCGGGCCCCATGTGGGCTGCATCCTGTGATTCTGTGCCAAGGAGCACAGTAGCTCAGTGACTGCTTGCTGAGTGACCGGTCAGTGGGTCCGTGGAGGCATTCCCGCGATCGTGGGAGTGGTGGTGAGGTGAGAGCTTGCCCCTTCCCTGCATTTTCATCACAACAAGCTGGGAAGTGAGCTCCACATCACGGGTGAGCTCAGAGAGTGGACTCACCTGCCCAAAGGTCACACACATAGCAACTAAGGGCTGGACCTGGGATTGAACCCAGTTCCACAAGCGTGGGTCTTTCTGGAGAGGCAGCTGTGAGCCTGCTCTGGTGGGACTTGAGGTGGGCAGTGCATCTGAGCGCCCAGCCATCCACTCCCTTCTTCCCCATGCCTCGGGCTGGCTCTCAGGGTGGCATCTGAGTGCCCAGCAGCCCCTCAGCAGGGTCTGGCATCATCTGCTGAGGGCTCCTCCCAGGCTGGGGCACATGCTCTCCCAGGGACACCACAGCGCCCTTCTCAGCCGGGATCCTGCCAAGTGCCACCTGCAGCCACCAGGGGGGACCCGGGAGACGATGATTTTCATGGGCAGACAAGGGCTCGGTGAAACCAGCCCGAAGTTCCACATTTGGGGGAACCCGCACGGCTGTCTCAGGGGTGCTGAGACATTCCCTCTCTTGCCTTCCTCAGGCTGGCCCTCCACTTCTTGTCCCCTTTGAGGGAGGCCCTGGCAAGCTGAGGCCTGAGGTTACCCCTGGGAGAGGCTTGGGGGTGCAGGGCAGAGGCCACAGTGCAGGGAAGAGGGGAGTGGGCATCACAGTGAAAGAGGACCCAAGAGAGATTTCAAGATTCTGCTTTAAAGAATTAGGTTCTAGGACGATGGCCATCTCTGGAGCTTCCTGGGTGCCTGTGGGCACATCTAGGGGACAGACCAGTCCGACCTGCTGCTGCAGGAACCCAGGCCCTGGGCCCATCTGGCTGGAGCTGGCCTTGTGCCCACCCCACACAGGCCGCCTTCCTTAATGAGCCAGATGGGGGCTGCCTCGTGGACGGATGGTGGGCAGGTGGGAACATGGGCAGCATCAGGCCCAGCCGTCAGGCTGGGGTCTGCTGGACACTGTCCCCCTCAGGCCCGGCCGCCAAGTGACTCAGACTCAGTCCCGTTTTTCCCAGTCTGTCCGTCCATCCATCCATCCGTCCGTCCATCTGTGACTTCTCACTGCCTGGTCCTGGGACAAGTGCCACTGCAGCAGTTGGAAATCCATGGCGCTGCATGTCGGGACATCCCGGCCCCTGGGCGTGTTCCTCTCCTGCTCAACTGCCAGGCTGTGTGCCTCGAGGCAGGCGTCTGAGCCTCTCTGGGCTCACGAGATGGTGAATGAGGTGCCGTCAGTCCTCGTTCCACAGGAGGGCGGCTCACCATTCGACCTGCCCTCACTGTGGCCCGCTGGCCCAGCTCCCCTCTGGCAGGTGGGGAGACGGAGACCTGGGGCTGCCACAGGGTTTCTGAGCAGGAGGGGCCTGGGTTTCCGGGGCTCGGGCTCTCATCTTCCCAGGTGGGCCAGGAAACAGCTCCTCGGCCCCTCCAAGCGGCTTTTCCAGGACCACTGACCAGTCTTCCAAAGGTCAGGGGGTAGAGGTGACCTGGAGGGTCGCTGCCAACCCGGGGCCACTGGCCGCCTCTCCCAGGCCAGCAGCGCCACCTGGTGGCCCCAGGCCCCCAGACACATTGGTCCAACTGGCATTTCCAGCAGATCAGTGGGAGAGGCTCGCCCGTGGTCACCCGCAGCTCTGAGGACCCAGGAACCCTGTGCCGAGACGAAGCCTAGAACGCGCCCCTTAGCTCTGCCCCACGCCAGGTGTGTGCAGGTTCAGGGGCAGCTCAGGGCTAGGGCTTAACCTAGAGGGGTGTTCGAGGGTGGGGGTCTCAGTCACCGTGTGTGGTGGGGGCTGAGGTCCTGCTGCGGAGACCCTCAGCCTGTACCTGGCACAGGGAACGTAGAGGGTGCTGTCGAATGAATGGAAGAGAATGAATGAATGTGCGGGGTCCTTCCTGGGGGCAGCCCTGGCCCCTCCGTTCCTCAGGTCAGTCACTGACTGAGTGCTGAGCACCCTGTGTGCACTACATACACATATGCATACACACACGCACACATAAACATACACACACTAGTGCTAATTCTCACCCCCCTCCCCCGTCAAGGTAGAAGGTGTCAATTACCCTCGCTTGACAGAGGAGGAAACTGAGCTCAGGATGGCGAGGGGCTCACTCAAGGTCAGGGAGGCTGGTGTGGCCGGGGCGTGGCAGGGTGGGGCGCTCTGTTGTCCTGCCTGGCTCTGTTCCTAGAGCGCCTGCCGGGGCTGGGCCGTGGCGCCCTCTTTGCAAACCTCTGGCGTTACTGTCCCAGGAGCGGCTCCCGCTGGCCCCTGGGCTTTGCCTGGAGAAGGACAGGGTAGAGTGGGGTTCAGACCCTTGGACCTCATCCCCACACACTAAAGCTTGACTCTCAACGCCCCCAGCAGGCCACTAGGAGGGGCACCAATGGGGTGGCAAGACCCTGACAGGGGCCAGGACTCCTCTATGAATGGGTCCTGGGGCCACCAGTATACTGGACACCTGGGGCTTATGCGGTCAGCTGCCCTTCATTCCCCATGGCCTCTGGATGTGAAGGTCTGTGGGTCCTGGGACCCCGTGAGCCGCTGGGAACACTGACATCTTCCCGGGGCCACAGCTGGGTCCCCATGGCTGAGTGCAGGGCAGGTGACTGCACCTGGCCCCCACTCCTCGGCACCCCCTCCAGAGTCCCCACACTGTCATGTGGTACCCTGGGAAGGCCTCCCTGGCTTGGGGGGTACCTGGTGACCCCGCCCTTTGGGAGGCCACTTCTCTGCCCAGGACCTGCCACCCCGAGCTGGAGCCCTGGAAGCTGAGGGGCCGCGGGGGAAGGGGAGGCAGAGGCTCCGCTGGTTGATGAGCGGAGCTTTCTCCCATTGAGTCCTGCTGGGCCCGGGGCAGGGCGGGGCGGGGCGGGCGTGCAGTCCCACCGAGCGCACACGGAGCGGCAGGGCCCACAGGCTGGGGACGTGAGGCCGGGAGAGGGCCAGGCGCGTGGCTGGGGTCTCGGGGGACTCAGGGGGGCTCCTGCCCCACGGGCCTCCGCGGCCTCTCCTGGGACCTGTGCGGAACAGGGCTTTGCACCTGGGCAGAAGGCTCCCCCTTACAGATGGAGAAGCCGGAGGGTCCCAGGTCAGCTGTTCAGCTGGGCAGCTGGTGGGGCTGCAGCCACGGCATGGCACCGGATGGACTTCCTTCCCGCGAGCAGGGAGCCCTGGGGAGGGGTGGGGAGGGGCTGTCACTGGAGGGCATGGGGCTGACTGCAAGTCTCAGAGGCCCCGAGGCTAGAGGTCCATGTGGAGATGTGGGGTACCCAGCCCTGTCCTGCCCCTCCCTCAGGCCCCTCTTTTCCTCTCTCCTCCCCACTGCACAGGGGCACCCTGCCCTCTGCTGACGCTCAGCCAACTGGTTTCTGCCGACTTGCCCACAGCTTTCTTGGCTCCTTTAAGGGGGCAAGGGGTAGGGGTGGCCTGGCCCTGGGGTCAGGCAGGTCTGGGTGGAAACCCCGGCTCTTTTTCAGGTGGCATTGGGTAGCCTGGGCGGGTCCAGTGCACCTCTGAGCCCGTTCTCCTCTGTGCTTTGGGAACGCAGACCCTGGGGTATGGGGACCTGCCCCCGGAGGGTGTGAGGCTGTGGCCCAGGGGTGTCTTCACACACCCACTGCCCTCGGCTCCCCTGGCCCCAGCTCTCGGAGGGCGCAGAGAGCCTCCTGAAGGGGGGGCAGGAGTGTGCAAAGTGGGGCGGGGGGTGTCACCAGTGTGGGGTGTAAACCAGACGTCGGGACGGACATCCATCTTTGCAGGGCGCCTGCCTCCGGCCTTAGGCATCAGAGGCCTCCAGGAAGCCAGGACGGGCGCCACTGTGACATTTCCTGCTATTAATGGAGCCTAATCTAAACAGGCTCTAATATTTACCTCCAGCCGCCTCCGGCCTCAGAGGGCGCCAGACGGTGAGAGTGATGAGCCTGTCCGGCCAGCGCCCTCCCGCCCCGCACTTTCTGGGCTGAGGACAGACCCAGCTGTGTGTGAGCAGGAAGTGGGAGCCGAGGTCTGGAACCTCAGTTTCCCCGTTTGTGAAATGGGGGTGCCAATCCTGACCTCCCAGGCTTGTAGGGAGGCTCAGAGAAAGGGACAGTTCAGTGCCACTTTGCAAGAACACAAGTCCTGCCCCAGTCCGGCCCTCTCCCGAGGGCGTCAGCTCACTGACCCACCTCCTCCCTCCCCCTCCAGAACTTACCTTTGGTGATATGAGGATGCTAAAGGCATTTTGGCAGCCCCGCCCACATCTGCATCTTCTCCCTGGGCAGGCGGAGCTTGGACCAGGATGGGGCGAGGACCCCTCGTTCTGCTGGTCTGCACCCCTACTCCAACGACTGCACCCATGCCCTGCCCACAAGTCTGCCACCTGCACCTTCACCCCCTGCCCTTCAGAGTCAGTGATGGCCAAACCACGACTCCACCACCAGCCTTTCCTGGGAGCCCACCTGTCCACAGGACGGCGAGTGCAGAGGGTCATGCGCAGGCCACACCCGGGCTCAGTGCCACGCGGTGACCCCTGCCCACCATCTGAGTCGAGGCACAGAGGGAATAAACAGGTTTAATTTGGGACGAAGACTTCTCGTCAAGGAGATTGCTTACATCGGATATAAATACACATGCCGTCCACATCCCTCGGGATTTTGGAAAATCTGGAAGGGAGGCGACAAGGAGGGGTGTGCAGAGGCCTCACACCCTGGTCTGGCCTTGGGCTCAGAAGGAAGCATGCATCTGTGGGAGCGTGGGGACCCAGCCCCCAGCCCCCTCTCCCTCCAGCTTCCAGACCAAGGAGAGGGTTGGGAAACTGAGGCCCGTCTAGTGAGGGTTCTGCATGGGGGCCATGAGGCTGAGTTCTCAAAGGTATGAGATAGGCCCACAATTCCTGCCCTGGCCCCAGAAGACAGGTGGCCACCCTGTCAAGCTGAATGGCAGAAGGCTCCCCCAAAGCCTGGCAGTCCTGGGGAGCACAGGCTGGATGGATGGTGGAACTGCACCCCTGGGGGCCAACAGGCACAGGGAGGCGATCCTGGAGCCCAGGTCCGAGGAGGCGATCAGAAGCTCAAGCCAGAGAAATGCTCCCTCCCCAGAAAAGGCAGGAGATAGGATGGCCAGGTGAGCACAGCTGGTCAGAGCCCCTCTGCTCGGTGTGTGGGGAAGGCGACTCGAGGCCAGTATGCCTGCGTTTGAGTCCTGTGTGTGCTCTTGGTTTTTACATCCATAGGATGGGGCCATGAGCCCTGCTGTCCTCCGGGGACAGCGAGCAGGGTCTTTTTATTTTTTTAAAGAATAGTTCATGCCTGGCTGCTGTGGCTCAGCGGACTGAGTGACGTCCCATGGACTGACAGGTCTCGGTTTGTTTCCCGGTCAGGGCACATGCCTGGGTTTTGGGCTTTATCTCTGGTAGGGGGCGTGCAAGAGGCGGCTGATGGATGTTTCTCTCTCTCTCTCTCTCCTGTCCTCTCTCTAAAAAAAATCAATAAAAACACATTTCAAAAAAAAAAAAAAAGGATAGTTCACTGATTTTTAGAGAGAGAGGAAGGGAGAAGAGAGAAACGTCAGTGTGAGGGCACAACATGGATTGGCTGCCTCCTGCACGCCCCCTGCTGGGGATGGAGCCCGAAGCCCAAACATGTGCACTGATGGGAATGAAACCAGCAACCTCTGGGTACACAGGCCAATGTACAACCAACTGAACTACACCGGCCAGGGCAGTAGGCAGAGTCGGTGAGAACATTCCTGGGGTAGGGGCTTTGGGAAGGTCTGAGCAACCTTCTTGGGGCAGGCGCAGGGTGTTGGAGGAAGTGGGACTGGGTTTTGATTCGGACGCGGCCACCCCCAGCCGTGGCACAATAGTTGGTATTGAGCCCTCACCGCAGATGGGCGGAAAATAGTCTTTCCCTCGTGGGGTTGCTGCAGGTTCCGGCATCAACCCAGATAGCCAAGTACTGGCTGAAAGCAAAGCTCCACCTGGGGTCACGTGGTCCTACTGTGCACAGACACGCACCCGTCCCGTCCCTCAGGTAGCTGTGTGCCCTGACCCTCCCCTCCTGTGCCGCTGCTGCTCTCTCTGGGGGGGAGGGGGGCAGAGAGGGGAGGTGACTTCTTCAGTTTGACTTTTTAACTCTCCTTGGGTTCCCCAATCCTAAAAAATTCTCTGTCCCACCCTGGCTGGTTTGGTTCAGTGGTTAGAGCGTCAGCCCGCAGACCAAAGAGTGGCAGGTTCTATTCCGGTCAGGGGTACGTACCTCAGTTGCGGTTCAGTTCCTGGCCCTGGTCGGGGTTGTGCAGGAGGCAACCAGTGCAGGTGTCTCTCTCACATCGATGTTTCTCTCTCTCTCTCTCTCTCCCCCTCCCACTCTGTCTGAAAATGAATAGGAAAAAAAAACTCTGTCCCTTCTGTGGAGGCCCCCCTTCTGGAGACAGAACGGCCTGGGTGAGGAGGAGCCCCTGGCTACCCCTCCCGGCTCC
This sequence comes from Molossus molossus, assembly GCF_014108415.1. NCBI lineage: Eukaryota > Metazoa > Chordata > Mammalia > Chiroptera > Molossidae > Molossus > Molossus molossus. The sequence goes on from NW_023425351.1 coordinate 72,496,027, forward strand.
AATGGCCACAATGTATCCTCTGGCGATAGCACACAGTCGGCATTCAGGGTCCCACACCCCATCTGGAGACCTTGGCAGACATTGCTAATCAACTAGAGCACAGTGGCCTCAGAACCTCCGTGCTGTGCCCTGGGCAGTCATCGCCAGTCGATCAGGGTGAAACCGATTTGCTGGCTCTCACCTGGCATGCTCAGCCCAGTCCTGACCTTGGGCTTCCTGGCTGCGTCCTGCCAACTATGCTTCAGGCCCATTGGCCAGGGCCTGCGTGAGGGCGCAGGGGCCAGCGCTGAGGATGTGCTGGTGGCCGGAGCCCCTGGAGCTCCTGCGCAGGCTGACCACGTCGCCAACGCCAGCCTCGCACTCTGTTCCACGCCGGCGGAAGAGGCCACGGACCGTGGCCTGGAAGCCGCTGGTGATGAAGCAGTAGACGATGGGGTCCATGCAGCTGTTGAGGCTGCTGAGGGTCACGGCCACGTGGTAGACCACGAGGCTGATATGGGGCGGTATGTCGGGCCACAGGGCCACGACCACCTGGCGGGCGTGGAAGGGCGTGAAGCAGACGAGGAAGATGACGAGCACGGTGAGCAGCAGCTGCATGGCCCGCACGCGGCGCTGGCGGCCCTGGCGCAGCAGCCCCGGCCGCGACAGCGCACACACGATGCGGCCCGTGAACGCGCTGATGACCAGCAGCGGCAGCAGGAACTCCAGCACGGTCAGCGCAAAGATGCGGCAGCAGGGCCCGCCGCCGGCCGTCAGCACGGACAGGGTCACGGCGCCGGCCACCAGCCACACGAAGGCACACACGGCCCTGGCACAGGCGGGCTGGCGCCAGCGGCGGGAACCCTCCGGCTGCACGATGGCCAGGTAGCGGTCCACGCAGATGCAGGTGAGGAAGAGGATGGAGCAGTGCATGTTGAGGAAGTAGCCGAAGACGTGGGGGAAGGCGCAGGACAGGCAGCCCTGCGTGCTGTAGAAGACGGCGAAGCGTGTGGGCAGGGACAAGCCCACCAGCAGGTCGGTCACCACCAGGTTGATGGTGTAGATGATGGAGGGCGTGGTGGCCCGGGTGCGGCAGCAGAAGACATACAGCGCCAGCCCGTTGAGCACCAGCCCCGCCAGGAAGATGACGCCGTGCACGGCCATCAGCGCCAGCCACAGGCCCGGGAAGTCGGTGTGCAGATCTTTGTCCAGAACAGCGAACAGGTAGAACAGGGGCTTCTCCGGCAGACTGAGGTTGGCCCACGCCGCCGCCGTCGCTGTGGCATTGGGGGCCGCCACAGTCGGCCCCGCTGGAGACTCAGAGGGCATGACGGCAGCTGGCCAGCGCTCGCTCCAGGTCTGGGAGGAAAGAGATGGGGTTACCCTGGGGGTACTGGAGCCCTGCCTGGGGGCCTGGACTCGGCTGGTCTGCCCACCAGCACCCCCATGCTATGCCTTCCTGCCTCTGCCTGGACCGGCCCTGCAATGTCTGCCCTCTCTGCTCCCCGGGCCCTGGCACGTGCCCACGGGGAACTCTGGCAGAGGGCTAGTGCTCAGAGCCTGCTCCTCCTGTACCAGGGGGCGAAACCCCTGCCCTGCAGGACCGTCACCAGGACCCGGAAGGCAAAGGTGATGGGTGTGGCACAGCTAGGAGGGTAGGGCCACCTGTGTGGCGTTTGAATCCAGCTCCAAACCTGCCTCCCCCCTACTCTGTGCAGCTTTGGGCAAGTTGCTTAGCCTCTCTGGGCCCGTGTCCTACCTACACAGCTGGCATCGAGGATCTGGGGAGGATTCACACACCCAGCATGTGGTAGGTGCCGGAGGAACCAGTGCTCTGCTCACAGAGCCTGGCCCTGTGGCCCCACCCATGCTCACCCTACCCAGCCCTCCCCACGCCCACGAGGCATGGCTCTGTCCCCCAGGCTACCCGTCTGTTCTTACCTCCTCCAACGCTGGCACCAGGCCAATGCCCTGGGTGAGGGTCCTCGGAGGGACCTTTCCCGAGGAGTGTGGGGGTGCTGAGACCCAGCCTCCTGAGTGCCCAGTTTCCTCCCAGCCCTGAGGCAGCCCCTGTAGTGTTGGGGGCACACGCAGGCTGCTTACCGCGGTTAGAGCTGGAGCAGGGCCCTGGCGCAGTGGGGCCTGAGTGGGTGTGAGTTAAATAAATTCCATGCTCCCGGGTGTCCACGCCTGGTGGCCCAGACAAGGGGTGGGGGCGGTGGGAGGCTGGGCTGGGGCTGCCCCCTCTGTTTACGTTCCTGCCCGAGCTGTTTAACTTGGGAGATTTATCCCTTTATTTGGGAGATTTATCCCAAATGAAGGGTTAATGGCCCCCACCCCACCGGCCAGGCTGATCCTCCAAATAAGGACATTTCTGGCTTTTTCGGGGAGAGGAGAAAGCTTTGGGGAGCAGCAGGGAGGAAGGGCAGCCGGGGGACACCCAGGGGCACAGTGTGCCCTCCCCAGCTGCAGGGCCAGGGGAGCCCCTCCTCTGCCCCAGCGGGAGGGAGTGAGCACTGTGAGCAGGTCTCTGCCCACCTTCGCCGGAGCCGGGCAGCTTCCACCCTGCGGTGAGGACTCTGAGTCCTGCCTGCTGGGGGAGGGGCAGCCGACTGCCCTGCCTGCTGAGTGGGCAAAGGAGAGGCGCCCTCGCTTGCTGAGGCTCAGGTTCTGAGCTGGCCTGGAGGGAAGCCTGGCAGAACAGGCGGCCGCCTCCACCCTGGAGCTCAGAGAGGGCAGCACCTGCCTGAGGTCATCCGGCCGAGCCTCTGCCTCTGCCCCCTGAGCCCCTGGGAGGGGTCGGGTGCTGCCCAGGCCTGTGCCCTGCCCCTCTGGCCAGCCCCAGCCTACGTGGGCCCAGGCTTGGCTCACAGTGTCCTCCAGGTGGGCTGTCCTCTGCTCGTACCCCTGGCTCCTAACAGGGTCAATGGGTGTCGTTCGGGGAGACGGGGTGTGAATGCCATCTGTGGGCCTGTCGGCTGGGGGTCTGGGGTCTCAGGGCTATCGGCTTCATCCTCTGTGCGAGGGGTGGAGGACAGAGGTCCCCAGGAAGGGAGGGGTGCCTCCCAGCTGTCCCTCCTTTACGACGAGTAAACCATGCCTTGCAGATAGATCATGGGAGGAAAGACCCCAGGATCGGGGAGCTGGCCCAGGGCACAGATGGCACAGTTTCTGGATCCCACATGCTTTCAGTTTCCCGCTGTGTCTGCACTAGGCCGTCATCATAATCGGAGACAAATACAGATCACAGAGTGTTTCCTCTGAGAGATGGTCCCAGGAAAGGCCCAAGGGACAGCTCTGCACGCTGGCCAGCAAGCCCCTCAAGGTGCTGGGTCTGGCCAGGGCCAGGGCAGCGGGTGGGGCGCGTGCAGGATGCTCAGGACACCCCAGGGACCGCACTGGCAAGAAGACCAATGTGGGCCAAGCCCTGCTGATTCCCAGCCCCACGTCTTGACCCTGATCCGAACAGAGCTGACCCAAATCTCAGCCGCATACTGAGCCCCAACCCGAGTCACACCCTCAGTAACATGATGAACCTTGATTTGTCACACTGAGCCCTGACCCTGCTCCCACTCGGAGCCCCGACCCAGGTCCCACTCGGGGCCCCGACCCAGGTCCCACTCGGGGCCCCGACCCAGGTCCCACTCGGGGCCTCGACCCAGGTCCCACTCGGGGCCCCAACCCAGGTCCCACTCGGGGCCCCGGCCCAGGTCCCACTCGGAACCCGACCCAGGTCCCACTCGGGGCCCCGACCCTGCTCCCACTCGGAGCCCCGACCCTGGTCCCACTCGGAGCCTCGACCCTGGTCCCACTCGGAGCCCGACCCTGGTCCCACTCGGAGCCCCGACCCTGGTCCCACTCGGAGCCCCGACCCAGGTCCCACTCGGGGCCCCGACCCAGGTCCCACTCGGGGCCCCGACCCAGGTCCCACTCGGAGCCCCGACCCAGGTCCCACTCGGAGCCCCGACCCAGGTCCCACTCGGGGCCCGACCCTGGTCCCACTCGGGGCCCGACCCAGGTCCCACTCGGGGCCCCGGCCCAGGTCCCACTCGGGGCCCCGGCCCAGGTCCCACTCGGAGCCCGGCCCAGGTCCCACTCGGGGCCCGACCCAGGTCCCACTCGGGGCCCCGACCCAGGTCCCACTCGGAGCCCGACCCAGGTCCCACTCGGGGCCCCGACCCAGGTCCCACTCGGAGCCCGACCCAGGTCCCACTCGGAGCCCGACCCAGGTCCCACTCGGAGCCCCGACCCTGGTCCCACTCGGGGCCCCGACCCAGGTCCCACTCGGAGCCCGACCCAGGTCCCACTCGGAGCCCGACCCTGGTCCCACTCGGGGGCCCGACCCTGGTCCCACTCGGGGGCCCGACCCTGGTCCCACTCGGGGCCCGACCCAGGTCCCACTCGGAGCCCGACCCTGGTCCCACTCGGAACCCGACCCTGGTCCCACTCGGGGCCCCAACCCTGGTCCCACTCGGGGCCCCGACCCTGGTCCCACTCGGAGCCCGACCCAGGTCCCACTCGGAGCCCGACCCAGGTCCCACTCGGAACCCCGACCCAGGTCCCACTCGGAGCCCCGGCCCAGGTCCCACTCGGAGCCCCGGCCCAGGTCCCACTCGGAGCCCGGCCCAGGTCCCACTCGGGGCCCCGGCCCAGGTCCCACTCGGAGCCCGACCCAGGTCCCACTCGGGGCCCCGGCCCAGGTCCCACTCGGAGCCCCGGCCCAGGTCCCACTCGGAGCCCGACCCAGGTCCCACTCGGAGCCCCGGCCCAGGTCCCACTCGGAGCCCGACCCAGGTCCCACTCGGAGCCCCGGCCCAGGTCCCACTCGGAGCCTGACCCAGGTCCCACTCGGAGCCCCGGCCCAGGTCCCACTCGGAGCCTGACTCAGGTCCCACTCGGAGCCCCGGCCCAGGTCCCACTCGGAGCCTGACTCAGGTCCCACTCGGAGCCCCGGCCCAGGTCCCACTCGGAGCCTGACCCAGGTCCCACTCGGAGCCCCGGCCCAGGTCCCACTCGGAGCCTGACCCAGGTCCCACTCGGAACCCGACCCAGGTCCCACTCGGAGCCCCGGCCCAGGTCCCACTCGGAGCCTGACCCAGGTCCCACTCGGAGCCCCGGCCCAGGTCCCACTCGGAGCCTGACCCAGGACCCACTCGGAACCCGACCCAGGTCCCACTCGGAGCCCCGGCCCAGGTCCCACTCGGAGCCTGACCCAGGTCCCACTCGGAGCCCCGGCCCAGGTCCCACTCGGAGCCCGACCCAGGTCCCACTCGGAACCCGACCCAGGTCCCACTCGGAGCCCCGGCCCAGGTCCCACTCGGAGCCCCGGCCCAGGTCCCACTCGGAACCCGGCCCTGGTCTCAGCCTGCGTCCTTGCCTCTGACTGCCCACTCCCTCCATTTCTCCCTTCTGGTGCTGGCGTCTCTGTCCCTGTCACCCCACCCCCAGCAGACCCGCCCCTCTACCTCGCAGCGACCGCAGGGTTTAGGGTCCCACAGGCCTCTCTGGGCCACCTACTCACCACCCTTTCTGCTCTGGTGGGTGGGGGACTGTAGGCCCCTGGCTCCACTCAGGGAGCTGGGCCTCGGGGGCAGGTGGCCGGCGGACGGCCTGCAGTCTACTTAGCTCTCCCCTCGCAGGCGGGGAAGGAGCCAGGCTGGGAGGATCTGGGCTGAGCCGCCTGCCTCTGCCCAAATGGCCTCAGGAAGGTCTGTGCCTCGGTTTCCCCACTGGTCTCCACTGCCTCAGCTCCTACCCTGAGGCACCCCATGGATGGCTCCCTCCCAACCCCTGAATCCGCTTGCTCAGTGTGTGCCCTTTGGGGGCCGCTGAGCCCTCCACAGAGGGCCCTGGCCCCTCCCACGTTCTCGGCAGGCCCGAGGTCCCACGGGAAGGTGTGGAGGCACGGCCAGCACTGGCCAGGTGCTGGGCCTTGTGGAAAGGTGTGAACAGTAGCACCAACCGCAGAAATGGGCGTGGGCTTCCTCCGGCCCCAGTCCCCCTGCCTCAGGGTGATGTGACCCTGGCACCTGCCTTCTGCGGTGTCCCAGAGGGTCCGAGGCCTCGGCGCGGTGACTGTGACTCCCGCAGCCCTCCACCTGCCTGGGGTGAGCCCATAGCCAGGTCCTTGGCCCTGAGAGGGCAGGTGGGCGCCCAGGTCCCGGCCCCTCTGCCAGCAGGGCACAGGGCACCCCCTCCCCATGGGCCCCTCCTGCTCAGCCTCTAAATATAGCCTGGAATGGGGGGAAAGAGATAGTTTTGTTCCTCTGTTCGGACAGCCTGGCCCAGGCCCACACACGCAGTCGGGGGGAGGCATAGCCTGGCCCTCAGAGGGGCCCCAGCAGTGAGCAAGCACCTGAGTCCGGGTTCAAGTCCTCTCCGCCACTCCCTCACCCCAGGACCTGGGCCAGGTCAGAGAGCCTCGCTTTCCCTGTCTGTTAAATAGGGTCCCCAGTGTTCTCCATGGGGGTGGCACAGCCCAGTCCCTACCCCCTTCTTGGCAGATGCCCGGGGCCTGGCCGAGGGGGAGCAGACCCTGACGCTGGGGCCGGCTGGCGGAGCCCAGTGGGTAGGGACCATGTCTCTGTGGCTCCCGGCACAGTGCTGGGCTCAGGGCCTGGACACCGCGCCAGCCGTCCAAGGCCGGGAGCTGTGTCGCTCTGCCCTTCACAGTGCTTGGTCCAGGTCTCAGAGCCTCTGTTCCTTCACCTGAGATGCTGGGAGTCATGTTTGTTGATCGAATAAGGTAACAAACCAGTGAATGAAATCTGGCAGAGAGGCTGGAGGTATGCGAGGGAGTGAGAAATAGCCGCCCTGCGCAAGGCTCAGAATAATGACCACAGTGCTGGAGGCCCCTGACTTCCCTGCCTGAATGGAGGCCCGCCTGGGCCTGCCTGCCTGCCCATTTTTAGGAGAGGCCCGGGCATCCAGTGTGTGCAGTGCAGGACTTCTCAGAGCCTTTGTGAAGGCTCAAACCCAGGGAATCTTCCCAAAAAGGAAGAATGAGTATTTTTCTCCAAGTCGTCTGACCCTGTCCCTTCCTGGGGCTCCCTCTCTGTCCACACCAACTAGTGGGTGTGCTCCGCTGTCTCCACTCACAACTCAGCGGGTCCCTGTTGTGTCCAGCAACACAAGGCCAGATGCCACAGGGGAACCTGGGCCACGTTAACCTCCCCTCCCTGGCAGGTAGGGATGTCCTTTCGAACGCCCCTGCCCTCAGCCCTGCTCCCTGTCCCTGCGTGTTCTCTGTGGGTGCCCAGGTGCTGAGCAGACGCCCGCCCTGCAGCCTGGCTGCCTCCCACCCCGCCACACCTGGGGCTGCAGGGAAGCCTGGGCTCAGCTATGGGACACAGGTGGCTGCTTGGGAGTGTGGCCCCGGACCCCACCTGCTGCAGCACCCGGGGAGGGGCAGGTACGGAGCACAGGCCCGGCTGTCCCTGAGCAAGGTGCTCAGAGCCTCTGCCGCACCCACACAGCCATCCCGGGCCTCACAGACGAGGGTGAGGGCGGAGGCCCGGAGAGGGACACATCCTGGGCCCCAGCGCAAAGTTGGCGGAGCTGGGAGTCAAAGCCGGGTGGGGCCAGGCCAGGTGGGCGTCTCTGGGTGTGGGGTTTGTTGTGCACAGGAGATCCTCAGGCACACAGCACCTGTGTGTGCCCATGCCCTCAGGAAGAAGACATTCCGGGGCCCCGAGAGCCACTGTTAGGGGGACCACCTGCCTGTTCATTTTTCCGGTGATTCTTGGATTCATGGCACCAGCTTCGGAACATCCCCTGCTGGTTCTACCAGGATGGCCGGGCCCTTCCTGAGGCCCCCAGAGGGACCAGACTGGCTTGGTCACCTAGTAAGTCCTAAGTGGTGCCAGGCAGAGGCTAGGCTCTGGGAGAGGGGTCACTCGTGGGCGTGGCTGGAGCCCTGTCTGAGGGCACAGCGGCTCTGCCATGCCTGCCTTACATGCCACCACCTGATGAAATGCAAGCTCCTCTGGGAGGGCAGCCCTGGGGTCACTGCACGTGGGGGGCCTGTGGGTGCTCAGACAGCCCTCGCTGCCCCCCCTGGCTCACCCCTCAAGGCAGCTGCTGTAACCCCCGCCTCCAATGCAGCCTCTCCAGGGGCAGCAAGACAGGGTTCCGGGCTGCACCTGTCTGGCCGCAGATCCTCGGCCTGGTACTCACGACCTTTGCCCACACTGTCCCCTCTGGTGGCATGTTGCCTCTGCCCACTCATGGCCCCTGTACCCAGTCACAGCCCACACTGTCCTCCCTGAGCCCCTCTGACCTCCTGGTGCCTTGGACACCCTCCCACTGGGGCAGAGCTGTAACCCCACGATTCGTGTGTTGTCATCGAGATGGCCCCTTCCAGGGTCTCCCTGACCTCTCCCAGACACCCCCAAGTTGTGTTACCAGCCCCATTTTGCCTGTGAGGAAACTGAGGCATGTCGGAGTCGCCCAGCTGGGGGTGGGGAAGCTGGGCTTCGGTCTCTGCCCTGGGGACCCCCCTGCCGCACCATGCCTCGGACAGCTTGCCAGGCCTGCTGTGCAGAGAAGGGACTGGGCCCGGGGCAGCAGCTCGACCCGGCTACAGCCCGGGAGCCCCTGCAAGGGAGGTGACCTCTGAGTGCCCTGGCTGGGAGTGACCACGTACTGACAGAAGGACATGGTGGGCAGTCTGGCGGCGGGTCCAAGGGCTGAGTGCCGCCTCCCTTCCATCCAGTCCGATCCTCCCGTTCCCAGTCTCGACGGAGGCTGCACAGCTGCGCCTCGTCGGCCCGCCCGCCACCTGGCCGCAGTCCAGGTCCCAGCCCGCCTGCCCGCCCGCCCCCCTCGGGACCAGTTCCTTCTCACAGGGCAGCTACCGCCAGTGAGGAGCAGGCAGGGGCAGAGCCGGCTCTGAGGTCCATGCTGGGGGCGGCGGTGGGCCTGGGCCTCAGTCACCCCACCCCAGCCAGGTTGGAAAGGGTGGGGCTGGAGCTAGGAGCCTGAGTGGTGGACCGGCCTCCCCCCCACTGGCCCTCCACAGGGGGTGTGCCTGCTTGGAGCCGTCCCCATGAACCCCTCAACCCTCAGCCTTGCCCCAGCCTGGGGGAGGTGGTGGCCATGATCCCGGAGCTCATCGAGGCCTCGGGGGGGACAATCGGCCCAGCCGGGACCTGGTGGGCGATCGTGAGCGCGGAATGAATGAGCAGCGCGTGGGCGGGGCGCAGAGAAGGGCTCTGGGGGCTCGGCAGCACAGGTGGGCTCTGGGGCAGGGGCTCTGCCCCCCTCTCTGCACCTGGCTGCTCTAGCCACCCCCCCGGGGCTCAGTTTTCCCATCTCTACAATGGCTCCTACAGGGCTGGACCTCAAGGCCGCTCTGTCCCCGGCTGCCTGCCGGGGGTGAAGACGCGGCTGGGTCAGCCCTGGGCACTCACCTCACCTCCGCCCACCGGGGGCTGGGGACAGAGCCGGCTCCCTGGGCTCCCTTGGCAGCTCTGTGGCCACTCAGTCAGGCCGCCCAGACTCGCCTTCCTGGAGCCTGACGTCAGGCCGGCGCCCGGGTCTCCTTTTGGGCAAAGGCAGCAGAGGTGGGGGCGGGGTGGGGGCGGGGCAGAGGCGGGGGCGGGGCGGCTCGGTTTCTCCCAACTCCCCCCCACGGCTCCCTAGTGGAACGTGGTTCCAGGGCCCTCAGGGGAGGGGCTTAGGGACTGCAGAATCCAGTCCTGCCTGGCAGAGGAGGAAACTGAGGCACTGAGGGGTGGGGCCAACGCTGCCCCCCAGGAAGGTAGGGAGAGCAGGGAGGGATGGCGGCTGCAGCCCTGGCTCTGTGTTCCCCCAGCGCCAGGAGGGCGAGGCTGGCACGTGCTGTGGGCAGGCAGGGAGCGCCCAGACCCAGCTTTCTGCCCCGAGGGACAGGTGTCTGTCAAGGCCGCCCCTCGCTGCTCTGCGGGTTCTGTGTTTGCATCTGGGCCTGGGTGCCCATTGGTGTGTGCCCCTAGGATGCGGCATCACAGGCGCACACTCATGGCTGAGTGTGTTTGTGGGTCTGGTGCCAGCCCGGGACTGTGCACGACCTGGGGTAACCTCTGTGAGTGCTGGTGGCTTCCATGGGACGCCTGGGTGGGCTGCTTGGGACCTGACCTGACCGGGGCCAGTGGGTCGAACAGCTTAGCAGCTGAGGCCGGTGCAGGAGTGGTGCTGGGAGGGACAGACATTCTGCCCAGGGTGAAGGCTGGGTTTCAGATCCGAGTGAGGGTGGCCGGGTGAGGCCGAGGGGCTTGCCCGAGTCACCTGCCCTGTGCTCACGCACACTCCCTGTCCACAGAGCGGCCTGTGCTAGGCACCGGGACAGGGACAGCTGCCTCACTGAGGCCCTGGCCGCCGACCCCCAGTCTGGTGATGGACACTGTGGAAGTGCCACCAAGCGGAGGTGCAGAGGTGCCAGGCCCTGGCCCAGCCTGGGGGAGGGGTGCTGGGGGGGGGGCTCCTGGAGGTGCTCCGTAAGAGACAGGCAGCCTGGGTGTGTAGAGGGAGGCCATCTGGGCAGCAGAAACTGCACCCCAGGTCCCCAGGAGTGGAGGACAGGGAGGCACAGTGACGCCGGGAGTGAGCAGGAGGCGGTACACTGGGTCCGAGCTGCCCCCATGGGTCCAGGATGGTGGACTTGGCCCTGAGGGCAGTGGGGAGCCACCGAGGATTCAGGGGGAGGGTGGTGCCCGAAGCAGCCTTCCTGCCCCACCCCGGGCTCCCCGCTAGTGCAGGGCTGAGCCCACAGGCTACCGTCTCCTCAGAACACTGCTGTCCCTGTCCCAGAAGGGGAAACTGAGGCCTCAGAGGTGTGGGAGGCTCTGGCCCATGAGGCCCCCGCCTCAGTCCGGCACTGGCTGCTGGCTGGCAAGGCAGGGGCACCCCAGGGTCTTGCTGGGGGAGTGTGGATTACGCGCTGGCCAGTGTGTGGGTGGGGTGGGAGGCTGAGCCAGCAGAGGCTCAAATTTTATGAGCTGGAGCCGGCCGCTGAGTCACAGACCAGGCCCACCAGGCCTCGTGCCCACCTCTGAGGGCCGCGGTGGCCCGTGCAGGCTGGCTCTCTAAGAAATCTCGAGGAGTTTCTCCAGGAGACAGCAGATGCCCGCAGACAGTCTGGGGGCTGGGTGACAGCCTGGGTGGGCCTTCGGGTCCCCTCTCCAAGGGAGGCTGTCCTCTGTGGGACCCAGGAGTGGGGGTGGGGGAGGTGCTGGAGCCCAGGAGGGTAGGGGGACCCTTCCACCGCCTCACAGCCTGTGTCTGCGTCAGGGGTTAGGGGTCAGGGGTCAGGACCCTTTCCAGTGGGTTGGTGGGAGAGTTCAGGGCGGGCTGCTCAGCTGGGTGGAGAGCCCCCGTGAGCCCACCCAAGCCCCCACCCTCACGGCTGGAACCGTGGAATTGTCACCGAGACTCTCAGGACACGTCTGCCGTCTGAGGGTGAAGCCACAAATAGCAGCAGAACAGTCAAGTGGGGGCTGAGGGGGGGCAGGGGACACTCTGTGACAGCCAGGCGGGTCCTGTAACCCTCCTGGGGCCTGTGCTCCAGACCTCCTCTGTCCTGCAGAGTGGCCCTTGTCTCGGTGTCGCTGGGACCCTGGCCAAGTGTGTGTCTTCTGCCCAGGTAAGGCCAACCAGGAGCCTGCCTGGTGGGGGGTGCAGCCCACAGGAAGCAGTGAGGGAACCTGGTGAAGACAGGTGCAGCGGGGGCTGGGTGGGGGGGGAGACCCCGTGGGCCCTCCCGAGGGGTCAGTGCCCCTGTCCGCACCTGGAATCCCTGGCAGGGCCCAGACCCCATGGGGGAGGGCCCGGTGGGCTGGGAGTGGTGGGGCCCTTGGGCAGCCCTGGGTTCGAGTCCAGCGGGCCCACTCGCTCATGTGCTTGAGGGGATGACAGGCCTGTGACAGGCCGCAGACTGGCCCTGCCTCCCGGGAAGCACCCAGGCCCATGTGTCTGCGGGGCGTTGTGCAGGAACGCTCGCCCCACAGATATGGGGTACGGTGGAGGTGGGGACCCTGCTGAGGCTCACGAGCGCGGGCGGAGCTGGAGAAGTGAAGGAGAGGTTCAGCGGGGCAGGTTTCTGAAAGTGAGTGAGGAGGTGCTGGGCTGGGGGCTGCCCGCTTCCCCCCCCAGATTCTGCAAGTGCCCCGAAATTGCCCCGCTGGGCCAGGTTGGCTTTCTCTCCAGAAGCCTTGAGAACCCATCCCCCAGGGATGGCGGAGAGGCCCCCATCCCCTGGCCCAGGGCAGAGTGTGTCGGTTCGAGGTCTCTCCCAGGGCCAGGCCCCTGTCCCAGGCAGCTGACCGCCCAAGTCCTGGAGGCCCAGGCCAGCCACCAAACGCTGCCAGACTGGCCCACCCAGGTCAGGAGCCAGCCATGTCCCCCGCAGGGCCTCGGGACCTGCTTTCTATTTCAGAGCACCCCGTGGCCTGGAATAGCTGTGTCTGTCTGTGTCTGTTTGCGTAGCAGGCCCCACAGGGTGGCCTGGACTTCGGGCTCTGCTGATTGAGCGGCCTCGATGACCCTGGAGGGGGAGCACGGACAGCCTGGGGGACACAGGGACTCAGCAGCAGCCACTGTGCCGTCTGCACCACCCTGTCCACCTTCCTCACGGGGTAGTGAGCTCCCCATCACGGTGTGTGGCCAAACAGCCTGGACGGGCACCCTGCAGAGCCGCCGCATGGGCATCAGCACTGGGTGAGCAGGAGGCCGTGGCCTGTGAGAGTGGGGCGCAGAGACCCAGGCTCTGAATGTCGCTGGTCCGAAGACACTGTGATCCCAGATGTGTAAGATGCCACTCTGAGAGCGCGGGGTCAAAGTTCCCAGGACAAGCTCTGCCCAGGCACTGGGCACAGCCCCACTCATCACCTGAGACAGGAGGGGCACACCTTCCACCCCCACACTGTTCTCTCTACCTGCAGTGCACCCCACTTCCCTCCAGATCCAAATCCAGCCGCGCTTCAAGGGCACCTCTTCCATGAAGTCTGCCCTGACTGGCTCCTCTCAGCCCCGAATTCCAGCGGCAGTTTGGGCCGGGATCGTCCGGATTTTTCCAGGCCCTACCTGGATGTTTAGCTCCTCCTGGGCACGCCTTTGATTTTCATTATTTCTCCCTCCTTGATGCCCAGCATGGGTGAGGGTTTACAGTGGGAGCTCAGTAAATGTCAGTGCCCACTCTTAAAAATGGGCAGACAGCCCTGGCCGGGTTGGCTCAGCTGTTGGAGCATTGGCCTGTGGACCAGAGAGTCCCGGGTTCAGTTCCCGCTAGGGGCACAGACCACAAAAAAGGGCAGAGCAGGGCTTCAGGCTGGCATGGCCCCACACAGGCACCTGGACCCCTTTCCTCGCTCACAGGCTTCCCCAGAGAGCCTTTCGGGGGGCACCTACCCCTCCTGTGAGCGGAAGTCCTTCCTCGAGTGTGACCGCCTTCTCTCTGGCTGCACCTCGGGCTCATTCTGCTGGGTTTTAGGCCACTCACCCTGTCCTCTTCTCCAAGGGGCGGAGCAGCCATGTCTTGGTTGGAGAAGGGGATGAGGGGGGGAGGGGGCGCCGTCAATGCTGCCTGCCTGTTATGGGCGAGGGGACCAGGGCCCAGAGAGGGAAGGGGCCTGAGCCACCTGGCTAGTGGGAGATGCAGCTGGGATTTGAACCAGGTACTCAGGGTGTGACCCCCACCTTCCTTCGCACGCAGCCCCTCCTGCAGCGAATGAGGCATGGGGGTGTGTGGACGAGCCTGGGTTGACCCCTGCCTCCCAGGGGTGCCCTGGACATGTCCCAGCCTGTCTCTTCCTGCCCTTGGTCTGTCCCTCTGGGCAGCAGGCACAGCCCAGCCAGGGTGGTGGGAGGATGTCCTCAGGGTCACGGTCTGTGCAGGACCCGCCTTCTCCTCAGTGCCCGCTGCCCCGAGGAGTGGACAGCTGCTGGGAACGGGAGGGGGAGGCTGTTTCTGTTGGCCAGGGTGGTGGCTTTCCGGAAAGTTCATGCCAGTTCTCCGGGGTGGTGGGCGGGGAGAGCACGGGAACAGAGCCGCAGAGGGTGGGCGAGCACCGGGCAGAGAGGGCAGGGGCGAAGGCGGACCCCATGTGCCTCCACAGCCCCGACCCAGGGTCCTGAAGCCCCATCCGCTCTGAGGCAGGAACGCACGGGGTCCCTCCGCGCGTCCACCGACGGCCCCTGCTTACTGAGCACGGCCAGCGTGTCCGCTGGGGGGGCGTCACGTAACACACAGCATGTGCGCATCTTCTCTGAACCCCAAGGGACGCGCAGGCCGCCCCACAGGGCCGGAAGCGGCTGTGCCTGTGCCGGCTCCTGTTCTGCAGAGAAGGGCCTGCGTCTGCGGGACGCACCCCGGGGCTGGGACTCTGCTCCCGCCAGGCCCGAGCCCCGGCCTTGCTGATGGGACGCAGTGTGGAGTCGTCCCCCACTGAGGAAGTACCTGACCCCCAGAGCGGTCGTTCTGTCCTGAGCCGGCTTCCCAGAGGCCTCCAGGGTGCTCGGCCACCCACCCCTGCTGGGCATTGCCTTCTGGCAGTGCTGGGCTCACGCGGCTCTGTGCCCGCCCCCAGGGCACTTGCCGGGGAGGGGCTGCTCCTGTGGCCCCCCAGGGCCTTGGCCAGGTCCTCAGAAGCTTTGCTGGGACGGAGACCATGCCAGTCTCAGCCCGAGACCGGGGCTCAGGTCCTGGCTCAGCACTTGGCCAACGTGGGAGACAGGACTGTGGCTTCACGGCCCAGGCCTCAGCTCGCCCACTGGGGGCAGGGGCAGTGACCCCTCTGCCCGGCCAAACTCACGGCCACAGGAGGTTCCTCTTTCCCATGAGGAAGGGGGTTCTTGGGGCCCCATCTGAGGCCCCTCCCCAGCCCTCCTCTCTCTCCCCACGGAGCTGATGGCGTCTGGGATTCGCCAGGGGGGCCTGTTGGCTGTTTCCTGCTTATGAGACATGTCAGGAGGATGCAGGCCAGACCTGGAAGGTGTTTCGATGTTGGGAGGGGTTGGGAGTGGGCTGAGCTGGGGGTGAACGCCGGTGGGGGCCAAGGCTTGTTTTCAGGCTGTCGGGACGGCTGCCCTCGGTGCAGCTGCTCTTTGACGGCCAGTGACCTGGTCCCCATTGCTGCCTGGGTGACCTTGGGCAAGTCAGCGGAGGGGGCGAGGGTGAGGCTGAATGTCTGGGCCTTGGCCCTGCTGTCCCTGTAATGAACTGGACTCCAGGCTCTGGCCTCTTCCTGCCTGTGCTTGGGAATCGAGCCGTGTGCCCACACTGGGTGCCTGTCCCAGACCCTGCGCTTCAGGCCCTGCTCCGTGGGGGCTCAAGGGGCTTGAATCGGGCAGGAAAATCGGTCAACAGAGTCACAGACACAAATGGGTGTGACGGTGACGATGCCCTTCAGCGATCATTAAGATAGTAATTATAGCGGGCATGGCTGGAGTTCACTGGGCACAGACAGAGCCCGGCTGAGGCTGGCTCCCCACGAGGACCGACAATGTGGGCGGAGCAGTTAGGAACAAACCTGCTGCAAATAAGGGGAAGTCCCAGGGGTGGTGACCATCGTCACAGGGCAGCTGGGAGGGAGCGACTTGTGACCACAGGGGTGTGGGGCCTCAGAGACCTGCAGCGTCTGGACAGCGACATGTCAATAGTACTAGTAACTGTGTAGCGATCACTTTGTAAGACTCGTAGAGGTGGAATACCTTCTTTGTTTTGTTTATTGTACACCAATGTTATCTTTCTTCTATTGTTGAAAGTATTACAGATGTCCCCCCTTCCCCCATTAACCCCCTCCTTCCCGCTCCCACCCCCTCCTGCCTTCCCCAGCCTAGTGTCCATGGGATTGGTTGTACACATATGCATGTAAGTTCTTTAGTTTATCTCTTCCCACCCCCATCCCTCTGAGGTTTGTCAGTCTGTTCCTTACTTCCATGTCTCTGGGTCTCTTTTCGTCAACAGCTTATTTTGTTCATGATGTTCCACAAATAAGTGAGGTCATGTGATATTTGTCTTTCTCTGACTGGCTTATTTTGCTCAGCATAATACTCTCCAGGTCCCTCCATGTCATCTCAAAGGATAAGAGATCTTTCTTTCTTACCGCTGCATAGTACTCCATTGTGTACATGTACCACAGCTTTTTTATCCATTTGTCTACTGATGGGCACTTGGGCTGTTTCCAGATCTTAGCTATTGTGAATAGTGCTGCTATGAACATGAGGTACATATATTCTTTCTGATTGGTGTTTCAGGCTTCTTAGGGTATATTCCTAGAAGTGGGATCACTGGGTCACATGGCAGTCCAATTTTTAACTTTTTGAGGTAACACCATAGTGGCTGCACCAGTCTGCATTCCCACCAGCAGTGGACTAGAGTCCCCTTTTCTCCACACCCTCGCCAACACTTGTTTGATGATTTGTTGATGGCGGCCATTCTGACAGGTGTGAGGTGATACCTCATAGTTGTTTTAATTTGCATCTCTCTGATGATTAGTGACATTGAGCATTTCTTCATATGTCTCCTGGCCATTTGTATGTCCTGTTTGGAGAAGTGTCTATTCAGGTCTTCTGCCCATTTTTTAATTGGGTTCTTTGTCTTTCTTTTGTTGAGCTGTGTGAGTACTCTATATATTTTGGATATTAACCCCTTACCCGAGGTATTATTGGCAAATATATTCTCCAGAGAGTGGGTTTTCTTTCCATTTTTATGCTGGTTTCTTTTGCCATGCAGAAGATTTTAAGTTTGATGTAGTCCCATGGATTAGCTTTCCCCCTTTGTTTCTCTTGCTCTAGTGAATACTTATTTTGTACACCTGAAACTCATGATACAACACATAACTCTACTTCAATAAAGAGTTTTAAACAATGGACTCAAAACCACTGTCCGTAGGAGGAAGCTCTGAGAAGCTCCTGCGCTGTTAGCTGGGGGCCTGTCCCAACCCTCGGGTTCAGGGCCGTGACCCCAGCACCTGAATGTGAGGTTGTCCGTTTCTAGGCCAAGGGTCTTCCAGAGCCTTGGAGCATGCAGGACCCTATCAGCCAGTGGGCAGAGGCCCTGCGGTCACACAGGGGTCTCTGATCCCAGCTTTGTTCCCGAGAAGTGGGAGGGCCTGGATGGGGCCTCGGATGAGAGGATGGGGGCATTTGAAATGACAGATTTGGAATCTAACCCTGAACCCACTGTCTCCTACGTGAGACGAGTTCCTTAGTCTCCCTGTGCCTCGGTTTCCCCATCCGCACGGCGAGGACAGCCACGCGTGGCCCTGCGGTGAGGACTAAATGAGATAGCAGATGGTTCAGGGTCCACTCATGGCCGTGGGGGTCGGATGTGTGGGTGTGCACCCGGACCACCGGGGAGCTTCCACCGGATACAGACACCAAGCCGGGCCGACCAACAGCTCCTGTCAGCACACGGAGGTGCTGGTCGGAGTGGACGCTGGGTCTCCCCTTTCCAGCCTGGACCCTAGCTAGCCCCGCGCCACTGTCGGAGGTTAGTCTCGGCTGGGCAGCGTCCCTCCCTCCACCCGCCCCTTTGTCTCTCCGTCCCTCCCTCCATCTGCTCAGGAACAAATGGACTTCACTTTGTCCAAGGCCGTGCGTTGGATTGCTTCCCTCCGTAAATCAGATCCTGTCCGATCCCAGTGCTACCCCGCAGCCCGAGCCCCCCCGCCCCCCCCCCGGGCCTGCTCCTCGTCTCGCACGCAGGTTTGTTTAAGCCCCTGACACGTCTCCTCCCGACGCCTCGGCTGTTTACACCAGGGCTGTGCTGGAAACTCCAGGTGTGGGAGGGAGGCCTGACTTTATCCTGGCGGGGGGAGCGAGGGCGGGCTGCAGGGGTTCCAGGGTGCCCTTCCTCACGGAGTCTGGGGTAGCACCGTCCCCAGCCCTGTCCCTGTCCCTATTTCACAGGGGGGTCCTCGGACGATCAGAGGTCACCGAGCAGCCCAGGGACAGACCTGAGAGGTGACCACAGGCTTCCGGGTCTCTGTCCCCTCAGAGGAGGAGCCTAGGAAGGCTTCCTGAGGGAGGTGACATCTGAATTGGTTGTGAAGACTGAGGAGCAAACCAGAGACCGCTTGAGGGAAGGTGTTACTAGCAGAGAGAGCAGCCTGGGCAGTGGCCGTCACCACTAATTCCAGAGCATTTCCATCACCCCAAAGGAAACCCTATACCCACGGAGCAGTCACCCCACCCCGTCCCCGGGTCCCTGGCCACCACGGATCTGCTCTCTCAGGCTGTGGGTCTGCCCATTCTGACATTTCCCAGAAACGGACTCGTGTGGCCTATGTCTGGACCCTCTGCCACATCTGTTCCAGGTCCAGCCGTGTGACGTGGGTCAGAGCTTCACGCGTCCCGTGAGTGAGCCCCCCTTCTGTCAGCTGGTGCGCTGGGATCCCTTCTGCCCCACCGTCCCGTCCGGACACACAGACACTCTGAGCAGGTTTGGGTGGAGCCCCTGCTTGGAGCCCTTTGGGGCACATGCCTGGGAGTCACCCCCTCAGGGCCTTCCTTCCACTGGTGGTTCTCTGGGGTCACTGTCCCTGTGTGGTGCCATTTCCTGGGACGTTAGCAAGTCCGCCTCAGGGCGTGCGTGGCGTCATGTGCGTTTGGTGGAGGGACCGGTGCTGCCACTCTCGGCACAGCCCACAGAGCCCAGTCGTCCTGTCGCTGTGCCTGCCCGCACGGCCGGGGGACAGGGACGGGCGGGGTCTGGCGGGGTCTGGCGTGCAGCAGGTGTTCAGGTGCACTCTCAGGACCGGGATGCATTCCGAGCATGACTTGGGCCCCTCTGGGAGCTTTGTTTGTGCCCGAATGCCCCAGGGCCAGGTGGGGGGGGGGTCTGCTCCAGGGGCAGCCCCTCCCCAGGGCCCGGACCAGGTGAGTGCCCACTGCCATGTTGGGCACAGGTGCAGTGTGGGGGCTGGGAAGTGCTATCCTCCTGGTGCCTCATAAACTGGGTCAGCAAACTCCCCAGAGGAGTTTCAGGGGTGCACACGGGACCCCTCCCGCAGGAGCATCTCCGCCCCGTCTACCTCCTGAGCAGCTCTTAGGTTGCCTCCAGGGACGAGGCGCTCACTGCCTTCCCAAGTGTGGACTCTAAAAAAAACCCAGAACATTGATCGCACGACTGAGGGTTGAAATCCTTACGCTGAGCTGACTCTGGGACCGCTGCTCCTGCACGGAGCCCTCGCCCGAGTGTGCGGTGCCGGGCCTCCTCCCGCCTGTTTCGTGGCTTGGCCTGGGCACCCCCGGCCGCGGGGTGGCCACGCTGGCGGCAGGTGGACTTCGGAAGTGGCGGGCCTGCCGGCCACAGCCGCGCAGCCTGGGCTCCGTCCGGGCGCTTCTGAAGGACGCTGTTCCCTTCGTCCTCTTGCTTCTGCGGCCGAGACCACAGAGCCGGGCCCACTGCTGGCTATTCTCTGAGTCCCGGAGAAACCTGGGAGCCCCCCTCGGCAGCCCAGCCCGAACTCACTCGGTTCCTCCCTGCCCGGGGCCCTCGCTCTGCCCCCTCTCTCTGCGGTGCCCCCAAGCGTGCCTTCAGCACCCAGGCAGGTGGGTGGCTAAGAGCATCCGCGGCAGGGGTTCTGGGTTTGCCTGGCTGCTCCGTTTCTTTGCTGTTTCACGTTGGGCAGGCTCCCGCCCTTGCTGCTAACCGGGGACAAGTCGATGCCCAGCGCCCTGAGTACTCAGGAGATGCCACTGCAACCCCCAACGCCTGAGGGGCCCCTGCCCGAGCCCTTGAAGGGCCCCCTGGTCCTCGGGGCAAAGCCTGGGCATGTTGGCCGGGAGCCCGAGCTCCTTTGCTGACCTGGCACACCTCACCGATTGCCCCAGGCCTGGTGGTGCCGGGCTGCCCCTGTCCCCCAGGAGCCACTTGCCATGTGCTTCTGCAACTCTGCCCGGGCTGCCCTGTCCACCCGGGTCCCTGCAGCTTCCTGCAAGCCGCACACAAATGTCACCCAGCCCCGAGGGTCTGCTGGGACCAGAGAACAGCCCTCCATCGCCTGGAGGGCTGCATAGGGGAACTGGGGGCTCCGGGGGGCTGGGGGAGCATCCCTAGCCGAGGGCGGCCACTCCTCCAGCCTAGGGAGCTGTAGCCACAGTTCAAGCGGGCTCCCCTGGTCAGGGCGGTGCGGCGAGGGCTCTGCAGTTTGCACGGTCTGGGTCAGAGCATCGTGTTTGCCAGGGAGCATTTGGATACTCCTGTGACAGGGAGCTCACTTCCTCATGAGGCACATTTTCAGCAATGGCAGCTTCTTGGGAGTGAGGGCTCACGGAAGGAGCCCAGAAGGCTCCCACGTAAGGAGAGCAGCAGCCCCGTGTTGGGAGGGAGGTCAGCAGCCAGAGGTGGAGTGACAAGTTGCCGGGTCCCCCCTCTTCAGAGACGCGCAGGGAGCTGGGCTCTGGCGAACTGTGCTGCCCCCTGGTGGCCACCGCATGCAGGTGCCAAGCTCTCCTGTCTGCATTCTCCTGGGTGGCCACATGGACCATGCCCCTGAGCACCCGCTGCTGGGGATGCAGGGGACCCCTGGCACCCATGGAGACTGTGGTCCTAGGAGAGGCCTCTGAGTGTCAGAACCCGGCTGCACAAAGCCCCAGGAGTCAGCCCAAGAGGGTCTGACCTTTCACCCCCAACACTGTAGGGAGAGCAGATGTCCCAACTCTTGGCCCGCCCACGTGCCCTGCCCCCGGGGCCCAGAGAGTCCTCCTGGGCACAGTCTGTGGTTGGGGCGCCTCTGAGGGCAGTGAAGGGGTCGTTGCACCCCTCACAGCAGTGTGTGCACAGGAGACAGGAGTACACCTGTGGAAGGAGAGACAGGGAGGCCAGGAGGCTTCCTGGGGGAGGGGACATCCACTTTGATCCCCGAGGGTCAGTGGGATTAGGGCTTGTCCAGGGTGGGCTGAGGGGTTCAAAGGCCCAGGGGAAGAAGGACACCGACAGAACCACCGTGGGGTTGGCAGGACAGGTGGGGGTCCTGCAGGAAGACCAATAGCCGTGTCTCAGCAAGCTCAACCCCAATATGGGGGACCCCCAATGTAGAGGACCGAAGTCTGCAGGGGAGGCCCCTCCAGAAGTAGCAGGCATTGGCGACCAAGGTGAGGGACCCCAATCAGGACCGGAGGAGTGAAGATTTGCCCCCCCCCCACGCACCCCAGCTTGCCCACTTCACCCACGCAGGTTTGGACGGGCTCCTCAGCCCTTTTTGGGAGCACTGGGTTTAGGAGGGCACTTCCCTCGCTCCTGCCTACCCTCCCTGAGTCTCCAGCAGTCCCTTGTGTGTCTCTGGGCAGTATCATCCCTGCCCCTCGTTCTCCAGGGGACCCTCTTAGACCGGGTGAGACCCACAGGGATGAGGGCTGGCTCCACACCCAAACCAGGAAAGCAACTCTGTTACTAACATGGAAGTTCCCAGTCCTGTCCAACCAGGGTAAATAAAGGTCCCTCAACTGGGAGACAAGAGGAGGAGGATGAGGGGAGGAGGGAGAGGAGTCAGGGGGGCCTGGAGAGGGCCCTTCCTCGGCCAGCAGCCGTCCCTGCCCGCAGGCACCACAAGGGGGCGCCCAGGCAGCATGCCTGACACGGTCCCTGGCCAGCGCCCAGAGGTGCCCACACCAGGCCTTCCATCCCGAACTGTTCGGTCAGCAATGTGGGCAGGGTGGACGTCCAGGCTCCTCTGAGGGGAGCCCTGGATGATGGGAGCCTCGGACTCTGCTGCAGCGTCC
Source organism: Molossus molossus (assembly GCF_014108415.1). Lineage (NCBI taxonomy): Eukaryota > Metazoa > Chordata > Mammalia > Chiroptera > Molossidae > Molossus > Molossus molossus. Next base: position 72,517,708 of record NW_023425351.1, read on the forward strand.
CGGGTGGAGGGCACAGCCTATGCAGAGATTTGAGGTGGGCTGGACTGGGTGCCCTGGAGACCCCCAAGTGCAGGTGGGCCCAGGGCCGGCAGGCTGGTGGGGGACACGCCTGGCTGTGGCCACCTTTGCAGGCACTAGAGCATCTTCCCCTCTCGCCTGATGCCCAGGTGCTCCTGATGGCTATGAGTAGGGGCTGTCTGGGGGGCTCCCTGGTCCCAGTCTGCAGCCCCCCAGCACAGCCCAGCACAGCACCCAGTAAATGTCAGAACCATGAGTGGTTTCAACCAGCAAGCAGGACATGGCTGGGACTTTCAGGCTTAGCTGGGGACCCTGTCCCCATAGGATATCCCGCTCAGATGTCCTCCAAAACCCCGGGCTGAAGGACAGTGGCCCCTCAAGGCAGGGCCCCTCCTCTCCGCAGGGAGCTGAGCGCCCCCTGCAGCCGCCCGCCCTCCCTCCCGCACTGGTCAGGGCTGGCCTGCGCGACCCCTGGAAGCCGCCCAGAGGACCGTGTGTGACTTCGGGAGCTTGACCGCAAGCTCACTGCAGCTTGCTCTCCGCGGCTCGGCCTGGGGAAGCCAGCCTTCTGCCGCCCCGCGGAGCTCTGCTCAGGGAGGAGGGGCAGCGGCCACACCGGCTCCCCAGCTGGGAAGGCCAGCCACTTGGAAGCAGTCCCTCCTGCCCCGGGATCCTCGAGATGGTGTGGCCTGGGCCATGACTGTCCTCACGAGAGCCTGAGCCAACGCCACCGGACCCCAACCCACAGACCCTGGAGAGGACAAGTGACTGTTGCCGTTGTCAACTCCCACGTGTGAGGTGACTGGCGTCACAGTGTGAATGCCCAGCACACAGCAGACGCACAGGTGAGCCTTCCATCACCCAGGGGGCCGGCTGTGCTATTGCACACTCGGGAATGGGAAGGGGGGACCCCTCACAGCTGCCTCCCCTGAACCCCGCTTCTCCGGCCCTGCTTCCTCTTCATACTTGGAGTGTAGTCGCTCATCTGGTTCGTTAGCGGAGCCAAGGCGGGGGCTTGGGCACAGGTGGTTTCTTTGGGGCGACCCCAGGAGAGGGGCCAGGACAGCCAGCACACCGAGGGTCACAGAGGCCTGTCCTGGGCCCAGGGCCTCCTGAGCACGGTCCTGGATGCCCCCAGGGTGGTCCATCTGCAGACCCACTGGTGAGAGCTGGCCTGAGTGTTACACCTTTGGGGTCAGTGTGCCCTGGGGGCACTGTCAGGGTGAGGAGGGTCTGAGCATGCTCGGAAAGGGCCCTGTTGCTGCAGCTGAGATGGGGGTGGGCAGGGGGTGGCATGGCTTTCGGGCTCCGGTCCCGGAGGCTACCCCTTGTTCTATACATACTCCTCGCACACATGGTGACCCCACCTCAGGGATGGGGAAACTGAGGCAGCAGAGGTTAATGTGTACAGCCCAGGGTTGGGGCTCAAAAGCTGCCCATGGCTGGCTTTCGGCCAGGTCAGGGCCCCTGCTCTGTGACCCTGGCGCTTGCGGGGTAAATCCGCTCCGCACTGCCCTGTCCTGTCGTCCTCGGAGCTAATCTGCTGACCCTGCCAGCGGGGTCCCTCCCGCCTGAGTCCTCCGAACCCACCTCCTCCTGCCGGCCTCCCCAGCTGAGGCCTTGCTCAGCCAGGCTCTGGGCGTGGTGGGCAGGCCCGGGGACGGTGACAGGTGGTGGGACGACCCTCCGTGGCGGGAGGACTAGAGGTCTGGGATTCAGGCCCAGGCTCTGATCCCTCCTCTTCCTGTCAGCCCCCCTCCTTCCCACCTTCTCTGTACAGGAGGCCGCGGGGCTCCTCTCGTCTCCCCTCCCAGCCAGGGTGCCCATCGGGTCTCCCAGACCTGGGTTCAAATCCCAGTTTTGTCTTAGCTGAGTTCCAGTTTCCTGATCTGCAGGCCCGTGGGGTGGCGGTTCCTTCTCTGCGGGGTGTGGTCAGGGCCTGGCGGCACCAGGCCAGGGGAGAAGCTCCGGACAGTCCTTCCGCCCCACGTGAATGCCAGGAGCACGGAGATGGAAGACCCTGCTCGTGGGCAGGGGCAGGCAGGGAGGGTCTGTCTGCAGACTGGAAGGCAGGCCCAGGTCAGGGCTGACTGGAGGGTCTCAGCCAGGCCCGGCTCCTGGGCAGAGACAGCCCCCCAACCCGTGCCCGGCCCTGCCCAAGCCTCAGCTGTGGCCCCCGGAGCAGGAAGGTGAGGCACTGGGTACCGAGACTCAGTGCCCAGGGCCTCTGCGGGCCTGGAGGTGGTGCGACCTCGTGGGGACCCGTGTTCTTCTCTCTAAAGCCCAGCGACGTGTCTGGAGCGACTCTGCTGTCCTCGGCCGGCAGGCTGGAGGGAGTTTGGGAGAAACTCTGACACTCAGACCTGAGCCCCGCACTGCTGCCCCCGCCACCCCGGAGCCACTGCCACCGTGCCCTGGATTCCCCGGACGGAGCTCGGTGAGCCCGGGGTGGGGCAGCGGGGGACCAGCGTCCTGGAAGCTGCCTCCGCACCAGCAGTGACCGGCCAGGCCGGAGCAGCGGCTGTCCCCGGGGAAGCACCCCAGGGCTCAGTGTGCGCACAGGCCTCCCAGGAGGCTCTGATGCCCCCATGCAGGGAGCACCATTGCTGATGTGGGGGGTGGGAGGCCTGCACCCCCACCCTGCAGTATGCTGTGGTTCCATTCCGGGACTCGGATTCTGGGAAACTGGCAGGAGCTGCAGAATGTTCTAGAACAGGGCGGTGGGTTGGAGCAGCACCCACAAGGGCCTGACTTCCCTGGGGTTTGGTCCTAGAAGTGGTCCAAACCCCAGGAGGGGGGCTCCAGCCACGGGCCCGGGGGTCTCGGGTGCACTCGGGGTTGACCTGCTGGGGCAGGGCCCAGGCTCCAGCGCTCCCAGGGGCTGCCCGGGGCTCACTGGGTGACAGGTTGGCTTCCAGCCAGCTCTCCTCCTCTTGTCTCAGTTTCCCCTTCTGCAGAGGGGGCCTCAGACCTGCTGTCCCCAGCTCCTGCATTCCCTCAGCCCCTCCTGGGAGCTGCCGAGCCTGGCCCACGCCCTCCCTAGCAGGGACCCTGAAGCCCGGTGGCCCAGCTGGAGGAGGCAGGATCGAGGGCAGGCAGCCCTGCCCCATCCGCTTCCCAGGGGACCATGCTCCCAGCCTCTCTCCTGGCTCTGGGGCCCCTCTTGTGACTCAGGCTTCCTGGAAGAGGCAGGCGGATGGAGGGTGCAGAGGGTCCCGCCACCCCGCCCAGGGCCTGCAGGCACGTCTGCCCTCAGCGCGTTACCCCAGGGGTCTACCTGCTTGTCTGCTCTGGCCCCGCCCCTTGGAGCTGGGACACCAGCCCCTCCCCCTCCCTGGTCTGGCTCTGCCAAAGCAAACATTTTCTCCCCTTCATCTCCGGCGGGTCAGCTGCTGCGTGTCCTCTGGGCTTCACTCCTCTCTGGACAGCGGCCCAGGGGCCCATCTGCTGGGAATTGCCATATGCAACTCAGGGGGTGCCCGGGGGTGCCCAGGGCCCTCCACAATGACCCACTGTCCCCTCCACATGGCCCTAGGGAGCCCAGAGGCATGGCCCAGGTCTGCCAGGCCTCTCTGGGTGACCCTGGGCCCGCCCCTGTTTTTCCTGGGCCTCAGTTTTCTTGTCTGGAGAATGGGGAGCTTGGACAGACCATGGACCTCACAGCGGACTGGTGGGGGGTGAGGAGCAAGCCGCTGACCTTGATGGTTAGGCCCCACCCACCCGAGCCGGCTGCCTGCCTGGGGTCGGGCTCTGGGTGTTTCCTCGGGCGCACGGAGCCGATGGCCACGCGCTGTCCAGCATCGCACGTGAAGCTTCGCTCAGTGCTCACCGTGCACCTCTTCCTGACCCGCCCACGGGCGCAGGGCCCAGGTCTGGAGGGGCCTCCTGATGGACCCTGGACACAGGGCTGTGGGCAGGGGGTGTGTCTGGCTGTCCCCAGTCTTGGCGCAGTGGGAGGGTGGCCGCAGGCTCTGTGCCCCTCCACCTTGGGCCATGGCGGGAGGGAGGCCGCAGGGCTCTGTGCCCTCCACCTTGGGCCACGGTGGGAGGGTGGCCGCAGGGCTCTGTGCCCCTCCGCCTTGGGCCACGGCGGGAGGGTGGCCGCAGGGCTCTGTGCCCCTCCGCCTTGGGCCACGGTGGGAGGGTGGCCGCAGGGCTCTGTGCCCCTCCGCCTTGGGCCACGGCGGGAGGGAGGCCGCAGGCTCTGTGCCCCTCCGCCTTGGGCCACGGTGGGAGGGTGGCCGCAGGGCTCTGTGCCCCTCCGCCTTGGGCCACGGCGGGAGGGAGGCCGCAGGCTCTGTGCCCCTCCGCCTTGGGCCACGGCGGGAGGGTGGCCGCAGGGCTCTGTGCCCCTCCGCCTTGGGCTGCACGGCGGGAGGGTGGCCGCAGAGCTGCTGGGCCCTCCACCTTGGGCCACGGCGGGAGGGAGGCCGCAGGGCTCTGTGCCCCTCCGCCTTGGGCTGCAGCGGGAGGGTGGCCGCAGGGCTCTGTGCCCCTCCGCCTTGGGCCACGGCGGGAGGGAGGCCGCAGGCTCTGTGCCCCTCCGCCTTGGGCCGCGGCGGGAGGGTGGCCGCAGGGAGGGAGGCCGCAGGGCTCTGTGCCCTCCACCTTGGCTTTCGCCCACAGGGTGGGGATGCAGGTCGTTGCTTGACCTTCCTTCTGTGCCTGCTGAGGGGCTGCCCGGGCCTGTACTGCTCCCATGGGGGGTGGGAGAAGGCAGGGAGAGGAGGCCCTCGCCCAGAGAGGGACCCAGGCGTGAACAGGACCTGCAGGACAGAGCAGTGGCCTTCCTGGGGTGTGTCCTCACGACTGATGCTGTGGAGGGGCAGGAAGTCAGGATGGGCTTCTGGGAGGAGGTGGCATGTGGCCCGGGCTTGAAGGATGTGGGCATCACTGTGGCTGGAGGGAGGGGCTCAGGAAGGGGCAGCTGGGTCAAGGCAGGCTCCCGGGGCTCAGGGCCTGAATTCACAGCACTACAGGAGCCAAGTGGCACCATGATGAGCCCGCCCTGGGCTGGCAGGGAGCCCATCCCGGGCACCTCCGTTCATCCTCACAGTCAACTGTGTGGCAGCTGCTGAAGCTGCCTGTTTCCCGGCTGGGGGGCTGGGTGTTGGAGGCTGAGACCCCGACCTGGGAGGGGGTGGGGCAGGGGGCTGGCTGAACGCAGGCGGGCAGTGCCCAGGGCAGCGTCGCCCGGCTGTGCTCTGTGGTCCTTGCCCGTGTACAGAGGGGGCCACAGAGGAGCCTCCAGGTGTGTGGGGAAGTGGGGAGCGGACCCATCCTGGCACAGCCGCGCTCATCCTGTCCCGGGAGACCCTCTGTGCTCTGGCCTCCCTTTCCCTGGCACTGAAATGGGCGGAGGGGCCGGTGTGGTGTCTGTGACGCGGGGGCGTCAGGGGTCGGGCAGCAAGCCTGTGGGACTGTCTTTGCGCCTTAGGCCCCCGTAAGTGGGGGAAGGTTGGGAGGCGTGAGGGCGTGTGGGTCCGGTGGCGGGCACACCAGGCTCCGTGGACGGGAGGCAGCCTCCCCGCCCCACCGCCCCCGGCTGTTCCCACGGCCGCCTCGCAGGGCAGCCCAGCCGCAGGGAACCATCTGGAGGCCGTGCTCACCCCTCCCCAGCCTCCCTGGCAGGAAGTCGCTGGAAGGGCTGTCCCCAGGGGCCCTCGGGCCTGTGAGGACAGAGGACAGCCAGCAGCTGGGGGTCCCCGGCGGGGCGCTGGGGGCAGGGAATGAGGGCAGAGCGGGCAGAGCGGGCAGAGCTGGGTGCTCCGGGGCCCACGTGACTGGAGTGCGGACTGAACTGTTCAGACAGTGTGTCCGTTTGTCCATCCACCCTGTCGGCTCCTCCTTCCACACATGAGCCTCAGGTGAGGCCCAGCAGAGATCTAGTTGTGGGTGAGGCTGCTGCAGCCTCAGCCTCGGTGGTTAGTGTGATGTTGGGGAGCGGTGGGAGGCGAGGTCTGGGGGCACTGGTGGGGACAGTCGGGGTGACCCCTCTCTCCACCCCCAGCCCCTCCCCCATCACCCTGCAGGTCTGGGCTTCTGCTCCTCGGGATGTCCACTAACTGGCCAGAGTGTGGCTGGCTGAGCCTGGGACCGTTCCCACGACACTGCCAGCTGGGCCTGCCGGCCCTAGAGGGACATCGACTCCAGCGGGGTCCTGCATCCTGCGTCCCTGGCTCCTGTACCTGTCCAGGCCTCTGTCCCTGAGACAAACCTGGTGGGCTCAGAGGCCAGAGCCCTGCCCACCAGCCACCGGAGGCCAAGGAGCAGCCCCCGCTGGTTCCTAGGCCCCTCCCCTCCCCTCCCCCTTCCCTCTGGAAGCCTCTGGCTCTGGGTCCTTGTGGGCAAAGCCCTTCCTGAGGGCTTGCTGGGGTTTCAGGGCCAGGGCAAGTCTCCCCACCCCCGGGAGGAAATGAGTGTGAGAACCAGGGCTTGGGGCAGAGCACGCTGCCGGGAGGCGTGTCCATCAGCCAGTCCTGGGCGACAGGAAATGTTCCGGGACATCGGTGGGCTGAGGACAGGCAACTGTCCTGGGAGGTCCTGGGAGGGCCGCTGGCCATTCCCAAGCACAGACTGTGTCAATTCCGCTGGTCTATGACCCAGCCCCACAGCGGCCCTCAGGGGTGGGGCCCTGATTGCAAGGCCGAGCCAGGCTGACTGCAGGTCCGAGTGGGGTTGCCTCGCCCACTGCCCTGTGGGGAGGTCCTAGGTGGGTCAGGACAGGAAAGATGGAGGGAGCGGCCTTTGAAGACACTGGCTGCGTGCGTGATGCTGCTCAGTCCTGTGGGGGAAATGCATCCAGACCTGGAGTGACTCACATGTCCATCAACTGAGGAGCAGACAGCAAAGTGTGGTCTCGCCACACTGTGGAATATTACGCAGCCATGAAAAGGAGCGATGTCCTGACAGGGCCACCACACAGATTACCCTGGAGACATGATGCCAAGTGGAAGAAGCCAGCCACAAAAGACCACATAGCAATTGATTACACTTACGTGAGGCGTGCAGACTAGCAAATCCATAGAGATAGGGGCTGGGGGGCGCGGCGGGAGTGACTGCTGATGGATATGGGGTTTTCTGTTTGGGGTGATGAGATATTCTGAAATGAGATCGTGGGCGACAATGACAAAACACTGACATACTAAAAAACACCGAAGTGCACACATTACAATAGTTAAGATGGCGAATGTTATGTTATGTGAATTTCAACTCAGTTTAAAAGTGTCAAAATCCCTTCCCTGCCCGCACACACTGGCTTGAACAGGCTCTGGGTTAAAGTCTGCGAAAGAGGATTAGCCTGGCTCTGCTCCGGGCTCCCAGGTGGAGGGACTTTCTTCGCTCTTAGTGTGGCTGACCCTTGCCCGGTGCTGGGTCGCGGTGGGAACCCCAGGCTGGAACACCGAGCTTGGGTCGGGGGGCTTTGCAGAGTGTGTGAGTGGAGGCTCAGGCCGGGCCCCGCGTCACCCCTGATGTGCGGCCTGTGTGCCGGTTTGTGGGGTCTGCTGTTGGTCCCTTCCCAGCTGGGAGTTTGCCTCCTGGGGGCCCTCAGAGCCCGGGCGTGCTGGGTAAGGGCTGCGTGGTGTCAGGCTGCATCCCAGTGGCCACACAGCCTCTGCCTTACTCTGGACCTCAGGTCTCTTGCTCACAAGGCCTCAGAGTCACCAAGGGTCAGCTGGGGTGACGTGGGCACGTGCTTGGCCCCTGCTAAAGGGCGGCCCTCACCTGTTCTGTCCCCGTTCACTCTTCTCCAGAGGGGAGGGGCCAGAGAGAAGGGCAGCAGCGAGGGGGACCAGCAGGACCGCAGCACGGTGGGGACTCCGCGGGCCTCTGTGCTGTGTATCTTGGGGACCGTGGCCTGCCTCCCTGGGCCTCAGCCGCCCCTTGTGCACAGGCTCCGTGGGCACGGGGGGAGGGTCTGCATCTCGCTGCCAGACCGACCCAGAAATAGCCGTGACCTTCCGCACCCGGCTTGGCAGCGCCGGGCTGAGGCTGCGCCCACGGCGGAGTCCTTGCGGGGCCGTGGGGCCGGCTATTTTGGACGTGGCCTCCCAGGCCAGAGCTCTTTCCCGCGGCTCCCGCAGGCTCCTCTGACGTGCGTCCACCAGGACCTTGGCCAGCAGCCCTGGCCACCTCTGTGCTCTCGCTCCCCCTTCCTGTTCTCCTGACCCCCAGTGGCCCTGGGCTCCAGGCGGGCAGGGGAGGGGACCCAGTGAGCAGAGCGAGAGCTGGCTGAGGGGCCTCCTGGAGCCCTGCCGTCGGTTGGAGGGATGGCCTCACCTTCCCCTCGAGGGGCCGTTTTAAGTAGAAAATGCACAGAAAGTGTCTGTCCGGGCTGGGCGGGTCCTGGCTCAGCCCTCCTAGCCGCGAAGCCCTCAGGCGAGGCGCTGACCGCACAGCCCGGGCCTCAGTTTCCTCGCCCACAAAGTGGGGCGACGGTGCCTCCCAGAACGGCGCTGAGGATGGATGGGGAGGGGTCAGTGCCAAGGGCACCACGTGAAGCCACTATGCGGAGGGGCCCTCGGGCCTCCCCCACTTCACAGGGCTGGACGCTGGGCCCCAGGGAAGGGACATTCACGGCTGGAAGAGGCATCGTGAGCTGGGCAGGGGCGAGTGTGCCCATGTTCCAGCCGCAGCCTCCTCTTCCATGACGTGGGCAGTGTGCTCGCCTCCTGCTCTGGCCAGGTTTCTGGTGTGGCGGTGACCAAAGGGGCCACCAACCATGAGGCCCCAAGGTCCAGCCACCCTGGGGGCCCACAAGCTTCCTGGGCACCCTGCTAACAGGGTCCTAAGTCTGAGGACAAGCTTGCTCCTCACCTCCTAAGTGGGCACAGGGTGGCTGGGTGGGCACGAGGGATTGGCTGCCCGTCTGAGGGTGCTGGGAGGGCAGCAGGGGCTGCGTGGCCTGGGGGCATGGCTGCCAGCTGCCAGCCCTTCCCCTGCCCCGTCCCGGGCCCCAAGGAGCCACAGCTGCTCCTCAGCAGAGTGGCCGGGGGTCCGCAGCCTGGTTCTGTTCGGGTGGGTGCAGAGTCCAGTGCACTCCGAGTCCTTGCTGCAGAGCTAGCTTCCCTAGAGACCACCCCGCCTCCAGACCATCCAACCCCTCACTGGGCACCCGTGGGCCGGGCACTGTGGGGTGCAGGTCCTGTTTTCTCCCCTTGTGGGTAAGGACCCGGAGGGCAGCCTCATCCCAGCCTGGAAGAGGGACTGTGGGGTCACAGAACCCACCCCAGTGCTCTGAGGCCGGGTCTGGGGCCTGGTGTGTGCCCCGCAGTTCCTTGGCCTGCGGAGAGTCCGTGTGTGCCACACGGGAGGGTGGGTGCTGCCTGGTGGGCCAGGGAGGCCCTGAGTTTTCAGGGAGGAAAGTTCAGGGCCTCCTGGGAGCCCCTCCTTCTTGTCAGGCCGAGCTGGAGGCCTGGGGGTGTTTGAGGGCTTCTCAGGAGCACTGAAACTGAATGCCCTGCTGGCACAGCACGCCCGTTCTGGGCATGGCCTGTAGGGGCCTTGGAGACGTGGTGCCTGGTGCCAGGAGTCGGTGCCAGCCGTTGAGGCCCAGGAGGAAAGTGCCCGGGACTGTGGGCACAAGGGTAACGCCGAGAATCCTGGGGACACAGAATTCCAAGGCCCACCGCCACCTCCCTGAATGATGGGCTCTGGGCGGGGGCTGCTGCCTGCAAGGGACCAGGCCCCTGGGACCCGGCGCCACAGCAGGAAGGCTGGGGGCAGGGGCACGGCAGGCCCACGAGCTCTGCTCCCAGCTGCCCAGGCTCAGCCACGCGTGTGCAAACGCAGGTGCCTGGGCTCCGTCAGGGTGGTGAGGCCTTGGTGCCTGTAACCAAGGGTGAGGCTTTGGGCCCACAGAGAGTCCAGCCACGTCCATTCCAAGACGGCTGGGCTGGGGCCAGGAGGGCAGTGACGGGCCCAGGGCCCACAGGGGGAGGCCCTGCCCGATGGTTCCAACACTCTGGGTACCGAGGCAAGGCCCCTGGGCCTCAGAAAGGTGACAGCCCGTCTCCACGGTGAACCCCCAAGGCTGGGTGGAGGCACCTAGCAGGGTGCGGCCGGAGAGCTCGCCCTGTCTAGTCGGATGTCCTGCCTGGCGGTGGCCTCCTGGACGGAAGAGGGGCCTGGCCCGCACCACGGGAGGATAGGAGGAGATGGTGGTGCTGGGCTGTGCCTGGGGGGGGGTCCCCACGGGAGGGGCCCCCCCTGGCAGAGCCTTCTGGTCTGGATGTGCCTACTTGCAGCACGAGTGTGTTCACACTTCTCCACGTACACGCTGACGGATCCGTGGGCTTGTCCACTCGGGCCGTCACGCTGGAGGTGGCTGAGCGCTGGGACTCCGTCCGAGCTGCCGACTCGGTGGCATCACAGACCTGTGCTGCCCGCTGTGTCCGGTGATCCTCTGGGGTTTGCTTCCACCTGGGGGTGTTCGGACGAGGCTGAGTGTGGCCCTGTTTTTCAGGGGCCGGACTGGTGGGAGACCTGGGTGGCAGGGGTAGGCCCTTCCTCCAGCTACTGCTCCCCATTGCTCCCCTGGGGGGCTGGAACAGCATGGGCTTCTTGGTGGCCTCCCTCTGTGCCCAAGAATTTCACTATAAGGAGCTGGACTGGCCTGAGATCCTCCCACACCCCGTCCAGAGTGGGGGAGGGGCTCCACCCTTCCTGATGTCACCCGGACGAGGCGATATCCTGGTGGGGGAGGGGCAGCACCTCCCCCACCAAGGGGGGGTTCCCACTTCCTCAGTGCAGGAGCCAGGCCTGGGTGGGCTGGGCCGAGCTGCCCACTGGCTGACCCCTCCTGCCCAGGGCGGAAATGGCCGCGGCAGGACGACTGCGCCTCTGAGCTCGGCACTTGGGAAAACCTGGGCTGCTACCTGGATAGGAGGGACCCTTCGGCCCCCCAGCAGGCTGGGGACGGGAGGGGTGCTTAGGTTGATGGCAGGCTATTTCTGTGTGGGCAGGAGGGGGTGGTGGAGCGTAGTGAGCCTGCCCAGCAAGGAGAGGACCCTAGGACCCTCTTCCCAGCCCACAGCAGGCAGGGGAGACAGGCCAGAGGCCTGGGAGCTCCCAGGCTGCCCCCTGCCAACCCACCACCCGTGCCAGCTGCCAGGTCTGGGCCTTGGTGCCTGGACTCCCCTCCCCTCTGGCTCTGTGCCTGCACCTCTTGCCCCCTCCTACCCCTCCAGCTCTAGCTGCCTGCAGTTACAGGGCCCTGGGGACCGCCCTGCCCCCGTGGGCCCCAGCACCGACACAGCGGAGGAGGGGCTCTCCTTCCCTCCTCCTGGGACCAGGGTGCCCCCTGCGACCTCAGACCCGCGTCCCAGCCCCCCTGTCCAGCTGTTGGCTGCCCTTGGAGGCGGGAGCCGAAGGCTGGGCGGCAGGAACCTCCCAGGGCTGCCCCTGCCAGCGCCCCAGCCTCCCTGCCGAGACTCAGGGCGGGCGGGGGTCTGGGGCCTTTGACGCGGAGGGCGGGCAGTTGGGCAGGGATAAAGCCAGGCTGGGGGCGCGGCCACTGAGGGACTCCAGGACGTGGGGCTTGGGTGAGTGTTCGAGAGCTCCCGGTGGGCACGGCGGGCCCCGGGGTGGGGGGCTGGAGGCCTGGAGTTGCCATCCCTGGAGGGACCTCAGGGGCGCAGCAGGGCCGGCCCCAGGCCTTCCTGCTACGCTGCTGGCTGAGCTGGGGGCCTCGGTGGGCTCCTCAGTCGAATGGGGCGAAGGGTCCCCCTGGCGCTGGAGCCTTTCCTCGCAGAGCCCAGGCTGGGCCACGTGGGGTGTGCCCTCTCTCCAGACTCGGACATTGTCATGTGGCCCCAGCCTCCCAGCGGGGACAGGAAGAGGCTGTGGGCAGAGCGGGGTCACAGTGCAGTAGGGCCCAGCCTGGAGTACTGGCCCTTGCTGGTCACGGAGCCCTCTGCGCCGGTGTCCTGTTTGCTAACGAGGGTCCTAACCCAGCGCTGAGCACATTTATCACGTTGGGGAGTGAGAAGAGGGGTTGTGAACAGTCGCTCAGGACAGCCGGTGTGCACGGGTGGCTCAGGTCACCCTGTCGGCATTGCCCTGGGAGGTGCTGGGGGCATACGGGCTGCCACACACGTGACCCACGTCTGGTGTGGCCACTCGTCGGGATGGACTGGACCACGCTCTCTCCAGCCCCATTGTGAACCTTTGGTCCCTACGGCATCTGTGCCCACGTTAAGCCCCCTTGTACACAGCGAGTCGAGGGAGCGTCAGGGACACAGACGCCCCCCAATAAAGAAGGGGCTTCTAATCTGTTTGACCCCAGCGATCTTCAGCTCTTCAAAAAGTGGGCTCTCAAAAAGTGGGTGACGGCCGCTCTCCGACTCCCTGCGAGGGGCTGGCAGCTTAGGCGGTCATCTGTTGTTACCCTGGGTTTGACACCCCCGAGGGTTGGCGTAGCGAGGCCAGAGCCGCAGTGCCCTGCCCTTGCCGTCCGCCTGCCTGTGAAGGTGGCAGAATCAGCTGCCCGGCCTGTGGTGGCGCTGTGGCCTGCCCAGGCGGTGCTGGTGGCGGACAGCGCGTGAGGGCGGCCTCAGTGGCAGGCCGCATGGGTGGGCAGGTCAGCGCCACGCCCACAGGCACCGTGAACGCCGTGTGTGTGGCGAGGGTGACCTCATGCAGCGCTTGTGGCCAGCAGCTGAGCTCCAGGGAGCGTCTTCTCCACCTCGAGACCGTGGTGGGAGAACAGGTGCCTGGCCCGGGGAAGCTGAGGCGTGCTTCAAGCCCTGCTTCCGGGGCCCAGCGGGGCGCCTGACCAGCTGGGAGCCGCCGCCGCCTCGGGAAGTGGCTTTCCTCCTGGCCACGTCTCCATTTACAGAGGAGGCCGCAGGCCCCAGGGAGGGCAAGCGCCGGCCCTGCATCGCACAGAGTCGGAGCAGTTGGTCGAGCCCTGATGTTGTGGTTCTGGGCGAGGAGCATGCCTGTCTCCCCTGCCGGTCACCTCCTCCGGGAAGCCTTTCCTGACTACCCAAGCCTCCAGCTCTGCCTTCTGCAGTGTCTGCCTGCTGTGCTGGTTTATTCTGCTTGGGAGCTTTCCTCCTGCTGGTCCCTGTCCCAGCAGTGAGCACTCAGGGGCACCAGTGGGAGGGACCGATCACTTGGGGAGCTGCCCAAACGCAAAAGGCGCTGCCAAGGAGTGAGCAGGGAGGGCCGGGGCGTGCGAGCTGGGGACTAGATGGTGGAGGTGACCTCTGAGGTTCCTCTGGACCTCAGGGGCTGAGATCCCGTGATGGGTTCTGGACATTTCCCAGATCTGGACCTCCGCCCAGAACGTTGGGTCATTTGTCCACAAACAAGTGGGGGCCCCTCCTGGTGCCAGGCAGGAGGCAGGGTGGAGTTGACAACCTTAATGTCCGCCTTTGGGACACGCCTTCCCCGGGGCTGGGCCACTCTCCACTCTGAAGGGCGTGTGGCTGAAGGGAGAGGGGTTAGGACAGGCGTGGGGGAGAGGAGGCAGCAGTGGCTGGCCGGTGAGGCCGGCCGGACCGGTGGTGCTGGGTGCAGGGGTGGAAAGACTCTGGGAAGGTTTCCGGGGGGTGGGTGGGCGAGGGCTTGGTGGCTCGGGTCTCCCCTCCAGGCCCCCTAGCAGCATGTGGACTTGGGCTTGTTCTGGGAGAATTCCAGGAACGGCTCCTGCCCGATAAAAATAGACTTCTCCGAAAGGCTTGGGGCCGTGCCAGGGGCAGCAGGTGCCCCCCGGCCTGACCAGAGTGGGTGCCTCAGGCAAGGGGGACAGGGCTGCTGGGGCCCAGGTCCGCAGTCCGAGCGGCAAGGTGGGCTGTGTCCCGGGTGTGGATCCCTGAGCTGGTGGGAGCCGTCACCTGGGTGGATGAGGAACAGGCTGGGTGGGGGAAGCCACTCGCCCAGAGGTCCTGTCTCCCAGAGGGCCAGGGCCAGGAGGAGCCAAACTCAGCCGACTGGGGCTCTCCCGCTTCCTGGCTGGCTGTGTGCCGGCCGGTCCCGCACGCTCTCGGAGCTGCTGTCAGCCACACCACGTGGCCAGCAGTCCTGTTCGTGGATGTGGTCTGGCAGTGTCTGAGGGGCAGATCCTCGGTGGGCAGTCAAGGTGGGCGACTGGTGGGACCTGAGTGCCCAGATCTACGTGTCAGGGAGATGATGCCAGGAGCCAGGAGCCCTGAACTAGGAGTGCCAGCCAAGGCCACCTTGTGCTGGGTGGGGGCGCAGGGCAGAAGCCCTGGTCTGGAGCTGTGCCATCGGCTCCTTGAGCTGGTGGCAGACCACCTGCTGGCTAGGGGCATGTCTGTGGGTGGGGTTCCCGAGGAGCCTTCCACCTGTACAGTACCCATCTGTGATCAGGGGCACAGACGTGGCTGGTGCTCTCTGGATGTGTGTATGGAGAGTACAGGACAGCCGTGTTCTCAGCTGGCCCCTGCCCGCTCCCCTGCTGCCCCGTGGTGCTGGCGGCCGGGGAGCTGGGCTCAGAGCAGAGCAGGGTTCCCAGGAAAGCTAGGCCTCCGGGGACCCCGTGTGCAGGGGGTCTTCCCACCCAGCCCTCCCCCCTTTCTGAGGGCCTCTGGGCTGGAAGGGCAGGTAGGGCATTGACCATCCTGATGTCAGTCCACTCTCGGGGCTCACAGTCCAGGACACTGGTGTCTGGACATGGTGCTCCCTGGAAGCTAAGCTTGGACCCTGGGCGGGTCGTGTCTGGGAACATCACAGAGGGCCTCCCCAGGAGGGGGCATCTCCCGAGCTGTAGAGGATGAGCCGGTGGAGCCCGCCTTCCTGTGGAACCAGTGTGGGCCGAGTCCCAGCGCCTGATTCCTCAGGTGCACACTGGGGCAGGATGGGGACGACCGCCCCCCACCCCCGTGCCCGCGGGCACAGCCAGGGGAAGAGGTGTCTGGCACACAGGAGGTGCTCAGGCAGTGGAGGGGTCCTCAGCTGCGGCCTGAGTCCAAGCAGGAGTCAGCAGGCAGACTTCAGGACCAGGCGGGGCGGGTGGCCCTCCTCAGGGGAGTGTCAGCCTTGTTAACCCACCTGGGCCCTGGGCACCTCTTTCGCATTTTCGCAGCTGGGAGCTGTGGGTCCGGGCCGCGGCCCGCGCTGAGGTGCCCGCCGGGAGCACGCCCCGCGCCTGGAGCCCCGCCCCGTGCAGCGCCCCGCGGCGGGGCCCCTCTCTGCGCGAGCGGGCCGCGGGGAGCCCGGGAGGGTCCCAGGACCGCGCGCACGGCGGAGGCAGGCAGCGCGTCGGCCGGCAGGGGCCCCGCCCCGCGGCGGTCAGCGGCCCTCCCCTCTGCCCTTGCATTTCCCCTTCCTCCGCGGCGCTTCCTCTGCGCTCGGCCCTCCGCCGCCCCTTTGTTTGCCGGGCGCGGCGGGCCCACGGTTATATTTAGGCGGCAGGTGTGGGAGCCACAACAAGCCAGGTCGCGGCCAGCCGGTCACCGGCCACCCCGCCCACGTGATGCCCGGGCGCTATAAATAGCCCCCGGCCGCCGGGCCGGCGGAGCGTCTGCGGGGAGCCAGCGCCCTGCACCCTGGATCTCCTGGCCCCGGCCCGGTCTGGCCCCGTGCGGATGGAGGCAGCGGCGGGACGCCTGCGCGCTCGGGTGAGCGGGGCGCGCAGGGCCGGGCGGGGGGCGTGCCGGGAGGACCCCAGCCCCGCCCCGGGGAGGTGGCCGCACCCCTCGGAACCAGCCTCCACGCGCCCCGCCCAGGGCGCACGCACGCGGGACAGGGCAGGCCCCCCCCAAGCCCACTCGGGCCCAGCCCTGCCCAAGGTGCTCTCGGGTTCTTCCTTATTTATCCTGAGACCCCACTGTGCCCTAGTCCTTCAGCCTCCCCCCATCATGCCCGTTCTGGGTCCAGGGCGCTGGCCTCTCTGAAATCCTCTGGATTCAAACTCTTGCGGGCTCCTCGGCCAGCTGTGACCAGGGACGAGGGCACCCTGAACCTGTTTCCACTTCCGTAGACTGGGTTGCTCGCTGCTCTGGTCTCCTGGACTTGAGCTTGAGAAAACCCCTGGGGAAGACTTTGCTGGTCTGGTCAGGACTCAGAGAAGGTCCTGTCTCTCCCTGGTCTGCTCACTCTGCAGGCAGGGATGTTGACGGAGCCTTCCCCAGCACGTCTCCAAAAAACAGTTCTGGACTTGGCAGACAGCGGAAGGAAGCGGCTGGGGTCTTGGGAGGGGGATGCAGGCAGGGGCAGGAAGCTAGAGGGGTGGGCTTCTGGCCCCTGTGGACTGGGGGGTGGGCATGGGGCTGGGGCTGGTGGACTTGGGTCTGCCCTGCCTGGAATCCCCCTCAGTGACCTCACTGAGGAGGTGTGGTTAGGAGGGAGGGCCCTCCCTGGGGGTGGCCACAGGCCTGGTTGAGCTATGTGGGCATAACCGTTTGCTCCCGCCTGGGGCTGGGAACGCCAGATCCTGCACAGACAGGTGGGGTGAATGGCAAGAGCCCAGCCTCGACAGTGGCCTTGTCCAGCCTCTACCCAGACCCCTGATCTTAGCCGGGCTAGCTCCTGACTCCACTGACTGGTGACAGCTTCCCGCGGTCCTTGGCCCTGAGGCCTTTCCCCGGGATACTGGGCAGCAGACCCAGGCCATCTGCTGTTGCCCACAGGGTCTCCCCAGGTGCCTAGCAGCTGTGGGCAGTGAGGTGGCGGTCAGCCGCTCAGAGAAAGGCCTGGAGTCCTGTGGCTTCCTTGGGCGGTTTTTTTCCTCTCAATCTGGTAAACACACACACACACACACACACACATGCACACACATGCACACGGGCACATTCTGCTGCCCCAGGAGGTGCAGGTGTTGGTGTGCTGGGGTTCAGGGTGTCCGTAGCTGTCTCTTTCTGGCGCTGGGATGGCTGAGCCACGATGGGATTCCTTCCCTCTGCCCTCTTCTCCTCCCAGGGTGCCACACCCCCGTTCAACCCTCCGGGGCCCACGGCAAGGGGCAGGTTGTGAGATGCGGCATCTGCCCTGAGCCCAGGAGCGGCAGTGGAGTTGGCCTACAGCGTTCAGGGCCTCAGGCCTGGGGCCCTTCCAGCTCCCAGGCTGAGGCTCCAGGGCCAGCCTACTTGGCAGGGCGGCTGGAGAAGGGGGTGCAGGGGCGGGGGCAGAGGTGAGGTACGGTGGGTTGGGGCATGGAGAACCCTGCCGAGTGAGTGGTTAAGAGTGCCCGCTGGTGGGCTTGGGCTGAGCCAGTGGCTGGAGTCTATTGGTCACAGCTGGAGAAACCTTGCGGGCATCTTGTTTGGCCTCTCTTTGTGCAGATGGGGAAACTGAGGCCAGAGACATGCCCAAGGCCCTCACTCAGCCTGTCCGTGGGGGTGTGAGTGGGGCTGGTGCTACTGCTGGGGCCTGGGGTCTGGAACCTTTGGGGCCCAGAGAGGGGCAGGTGTGGAGGTGCTTGCTGGCTGTCTCTGGGGCCCTGTCACAGAGTGACCCACTCCTGGCCGTCTGCGCTGTCATCACCTCGGCGTGTGCCTGGATGGAGGCCTTTGGCTGTTGTGGTCCGTCCTGGCTCTCTGAGCTCCCTGAGGGCAGAGCCCGGCTTGTTTACCCTGTGCCTGGCCAGCCCTGTGGACGAATGGGGGGGCACAAGGGGGACAGAGACATTTAAGGTGGTTCATGGCTGTGAGTGGGGCCTCCTTCCACTCACCCAGTGGGTCCCAGCCCCTTGGCCTCCATGCCTGAGCACCTTTTCCTGATGACCGGCTGCCCAGAACCATCGGCTCAGAAATTCCACGGCGGACAGGGCGCTGTCCCAGTGTGGGTGGGGTGTCTGCTGATCACAGGTGGGGGCCCAGCTCAGGGTCCAGGCCTCTTACCACCTGGGCATCTGTGTGTTGGTGTTCAGGTGTGGGTGTGGCCCTGGAATGCCCCCTCCCTCTGTCCCTCTGCACTCTGTCCTGGTGGCTGCCCTGTCACCTCCGGGCCCTGGGTCAGCCATGACAGGGGCTGTCCCACTGGGGAAACTGAGGCCCTAGGAGGGACACTCCCTCAGCAGGCTCCTGCAGCAGGGCCCTGGGAGGAGCATCACCGACTGGGGGTCGAGCAGGCGGACACCCCTGTCCAGGGCAGGGGCTCCTGGTGACCCCCGTTCTTTCCCCTCCGTCTGCAGACGTCGCCTGCTGCTGAGCGGCCTGGGATTCATGGAGAGGTCCTCGCGGGGGCGCTCTGAGTACTGCCGTGCCCAGCATCGCCGCACCTGCTGCTGAGGGCCCCTGTGCCTCTGGCCCTCACCATTGCCCTCGCCCGCCGATGGCCTCCGCCCGGCCCAGGGCCACCTGAGCCCCCTGCTCCCTGCCAGGACTCGCCGTGCCCTGATGGGGTAACGTGACAGGCCCGTGCCTCAGAGCCGCTGCCTGCCCACCGCCGCTGCCTGGGACCCCACCCCAAGGAGGCCCTGTTGGTTCCGTTCAAGTTTGTTTTTCCTTTGGTCCTTGGGCTTGGGGCCCGCCTTTGAGTGGAGGGGATCATCACCTGTCCACCGATGCAGAGAGGAATTCCCAGCAGCAGGCACAGCGCTGGACATGGATTAACTTTGGGCTTTTTAAAGTTTTCTTTGCTGAGTTTTTTGGTTGTTATTTTTTTTTTTTGTCATTTTATAATTATTTGTCTCTAAGAGGCAGGAGCTCGGCCGGGCCCATTCTACTTCCGCGGAGTGCCGTTTCTTCTTTTTCTTTATTAAAGAGTTGAATTTCCTTTGAACTATCCACACACCGGGCAGCGTCCTCCCCCTCCCAAGTATTTGCACAATATTTGTGCGGGGTGTGGGGGCAGGTTTTTTAAACAGCATTTCCTCTCTCTGGGACAAGCACAGGGATCCTGTTCTCCGGGTTGGGGGGCTGTGTCCCCAGCCCGTCTCGGGGAGGAGCCATGGCCCGCATGAACCGGCCGGCCCCCGTGGAGGTGAGCTACAAGAACATGCGCTTCCTCATCACGCACAACCCCACCAACGCCACCCTCAGCACCTTCATCGAGGTGAGTGGCCAGGCTGGGCGCTGCCCACAGCCTCCTGGGAGCCATTTGTAGCTGTCAGCCCAGGAGGGGCAAAGCTGTTGCCCTGGTTACAGCATCCCCCAGGGGGTACATGAGTGTCCTGGGGAGCTGGGTACGAGGGCTGCAGGGGCTCAGCTGCCTCCCTGGGGGCGGCGTGTGGGCAGGTGGACCCCGGGCTGCGAACAGGTGGGCTCAGAGGTAGGAGGAGCCGCCCATTTGCTGGCTGTTTGGCCTCTGCAGAGGCTGAGCCAGAAGGAGGAGGGAGGGGCCCCAGGTCAGGAGCCGCTGCTGAAACAGCCTCCAGACAGGCGGGTGGGCGTGTGGGCATGGAGGCCAGCACCATGGCCAGCTCCAGGCCACTTAGGCAGGGAGGCTGGGGGCTGGGCTGGGGGCTTCGGGGTGCTGATGTCTGTGAGGAGGGCTGGCCAGCGGGGGGTGTGACTGCTGTGTCCCAAGGAGTCGGCAGGCAGGTGGCTGTTGCTCCTCGCCCAGCAGATGTGACCAGATGTGTCTGTTGAGCCTGCACCTGTTCTCACCGCCTCCGGGAGGAGTCGGGGGGTCAGGGGTGACCTCCTTGCTGTTTGCAGAGCCGGGGGCTGTGTGTGGCCTCTTCCCTCTGCGGCAGGAGTGCTCGTCATCAGTACACGGGGGCCCTGGGCCGGAGAGGACGGAGAAAACTTGAAGGGGGGCCATGGGCACCCTGCCATCAGAGGGCCTGGACCCTAGACATGAGCCCCGGGCCTTTCGGAGGGCTCGCCCCTCACAGCTGAGACCCTTGAGATAATAGCAGGGCCTGAGGAGAGACAGCACAGCACTAGCCTGTGGTCGGGGTCAGGGCTCAGCGTGTGACCGGGGTCAGGGCTCAGAGTGTGACCGGGGTCAGGGCTCAGCGTGTGACCGGGGTCAGGGCTCAGCGTGTGACCGGGGTCAGGGCTCAGCGTGTGACCGGGGTCAGGGCTCAGAGGGTGACCGGGGTCAGGGCTCAGAGTGTGACCGGGGTCAGGGCTCAGAGTGTGACCGGGGTCAGGGCTCTGCGTGTGACCGGGGTCAGGGCTCAGCGTGTGACCGGGGTCAGGGCTCAGAGGGTGACCGGGGTCAGGGCTCAGAGGGTGACCGGGGTCAGGGCTCTGCGTGTGACCGGGGTCAGGGCTCTGCGTGTGACCGGGGTCAGGGCTCAGAGTGTGTCCGGGGTCAGGGCTCAGCGTGTGACCGGGGTCAGGGCTCAGCGTGTGACCGGGGTCAGGGCTCAGCGTGTGACCGGGGTCAGGGCTCAGCGTGTGACCGGGGTCAGGGCTCAGAGGGTGACCGGGGTCAGGGCTCTGCGTGTGACCGGGGTCAGGGCTCTGCGTGTGATCGGGGTCAGGGCTCTGCGTGTGATCGGGGTCAGGGCTCAGAGGGTGACCGGGGTCAGGGCTCAGAGGGTGACCGGGGTCAGGGCTCTGCGTGTGATCGGGGTCAGGGCTCAGAGGGTGACCGGGGTCAGGGCTCAGAGGGTGACCGGGGTCAGGGCTCTGCGTGTGACCGGGGTCAGGGCTCTGCGTGTGACCGGGGTCAGGGCTCAGAGGGTGACGGGGTCAGGGCTCAGAGGGTGATCGGGGTCAGGGCTCTGCGTGTGACCGGGGTCAGGGCTCTGCGTGTGACCGGGGTCAGGGCTCTGCGTGTGACCGGGGTCAGGGCTCAGCGTGTGACCGGGGTCAGGGCTCAGCGTGTGACCGGGGTCAGGCTCAGCGTGTGACCGGGGTCAGGGCTCAGCGTGTGACCGGGGTCAGGGCTCAGCGTGTGACCGGGGTCAGGGCTCAGCGTGTGACCGGGGTCAGGGCTCAGCCTGTGACCGGGGTCAGGGCTCAGCCTGTGACCGGGGTCAGGGCTCTGCGTGTGACCGGGGTCAGGGCTCAGCCTGTGACCGGGGTCAGGGCTCAGCGTGTGACCGGGGTCAGGGCTCAGCGTGTGACCGGGGTCAGGGCTCTGCGTGTGACCGGGGTCAGGGCTCTGCGTGTGACCGGGGTCAGGGCTCTGCGTGTGACCGGGGTCAGGGCTCAGAGTGTGACGGGTTCAGGGCTCAGCGTGTGACCGGGGTCAGGGCTCAGCGTGTGACCGGGGTCAGGGCTCAGCGTGTGACCGGGGTCAGGGCTCAGCGTGTGACCGGGGTCAGGGCTGAGAGTGTGACCGGGGTCAGGGCTGAGAGTGTGACCGGGGTCAGGGCTCAGCGTGTGACCGGGGTCAGGGCTCAGCGTGTGACCGGGGTCAGGGCTCAGCGTGTGACCGGGGTCAGGGCTCAGCGTGTGACCGGGGTCAGGGCTCAGCGTGTGACCGGGGTCAGGGCTCAGCGTGTGACCGGGGTCAGGGCTCAGCGTGTGACCGGGGTCAGGGCTGAGAGTGTGACCGGGGTCAGGGCTGAGAGTGTGACCGGGGTCAGGGCTGAGAGTGTGACCGGGGTCAGGGCTCAGCGTGTGACCGGGGTCAGGGCTCAGCGTGTGACCGGGGTCAGGGCTCAGCGTGTGACCGGGGTCAGGGCTCAGCGTGTGACCGGGGTCAGGGCTCAGCGTGTGACCGGGGTCAGGGCTCAGCGTGTGACCAGGCTCAGAGTGTGACCGGGGTCAGGGCTCAGCGTGTGATCGGGGTCAGGGCTCAGCGTGTGACCGGGGTCAGGGCTCAGAGTGTGACCGGGGTCAGGGCTCAGAGTGTGACCGGGGTCAGGGCTCAGAGTGTGACCGGGGTCAGGGCTCAGCGTGTGACCAGGCTCAGAGTGTGACCGGGGTCAGGGCTCAGCGTGTGACCGGGGTCAGGGCTCAGCGTGTGACCGGGGTCAGGGCTCAGCGTGTGACCGGGGTCAGGGCTCAGCGTGTGACCGGGGTCAGGGCTCAGCGTGTGACCGGGGTCAGGGCTCAGCGTGTGACCGGGGTCAGGGCTCAGCGTGTGCCCGGGGTCAGGGCTCAGCGTGTGCCCGGGGTCAGGGCTCAGCGTGTGCCCGGGGTCAGGGCTCAGCGTGTGCCCGGGGTCAGGGCTCAGCGTGTGCCCGGGGTCAGGGCTCAGCGTGTGACCGGGGTCAGGGCTCAGCGTGTGACCGGGGTCAGGGCTCAGCGTGTGATCGGGGTCAGAGTGTGACCGGGGTCAGGGCTCTGCGTGTGACCAGGGTCAGAGTGTGACCGGGGTCAGGGCTCAGCGTGTGACCAGGGTCAGGGCTCAGAGTGTGACCAGGGTCAGGGCTCAGAGTGTGACCGGGGTCAGGGCTCTGCGTGTGACCAGGGTCAGAGTGTGACCGGGGTCAGGGCTCAGCGTGTGACCAGGGTCAGGGCTCAGAGTGTGACCGGGGTCAGGGCTCAGCGTGTGACCGGGGTCAGGGCTCAGCGTGTGACCGGGGTCAGGGCTCTGCGTGAGACCGGGGTCAGGGCTCATGTGTGACCAGGATTGGGGCAATGTGCATGCCGGGGGTCAGGCTTTGACCTGGGTTCGGCAGCACCCTCTGTGCCAGGCACAGCCTCAGAGCCCTCCACCGGCTCCTGCTCCCCAGCTCTCTGAGGGGCGCTGTCCCGCCCACACTGCCCGGTGTCCCTGCCGCAGGACAAGCAGGGCCCAGCAGCTGATCCCTCATCATCCCCAAAATAGCTGCTGGGAGCAGGTGTGGTGGGAGCAACCCCTGCGTGTGGCTGCTGAGGGGACCCCCCCGGGGTATAAATATCCCGGGGCCTGGCTGTGAACTGCCGTGACCTCTGCCCGGGGCTCCCCGTTGGTGTGCAGGGCCCAGCTCTCCTGCCCTTGCTCAGCACGTCTGCTCTTCCCGCTCCGACGGCTCCGCCCCGGGAGGCTGGCCCTTCCCAGACCGGTAGCTCCAGTGTGGGGTCCGAGTGCCCCTGGACTGGACCGTCCATGCCCCTGGCAGGGAGGGCTGCCCAGAGCAGGGACCACGCAGGGCCACGCCTAGGCTGGTGGTGCCCTGTGCCTGCTTGGGGACCCAGGAGATTTGCCCGGGAAGTGGGGTCTTCACGGGTCCTGAGCACCCAAGAGGAGGGAGGTGTGTTGCCGACTGTGGTGGGAACCTCTCTGCTGGGTGGCCATCAGGAGAGACTTTTGTACCCCGCAGGTCCCGGCGCCCAAACAGCGCCCCTAGAGCTCACGTGGCGTACCAGCCTTTTTTGTCTTGTTGAGTGGGGCTCTGTAGCCCAACTCCGGGGACTCTGGTCCGGCCCACCCGAGCCCTGCAGCCCAGCCCAGCCCTGCCTTCTCCCTGCTCACTCCCCCCAGGACCTGAAGAAGTACGGGGCCACCACCGTGGTGCGCGTGTGCGAGGTGACCTACGACAAGGCCCTGCTGGAGAAGGACGGCATCACTGTCGTGGTGAGGGTTGCGTGGTGCCGGTGGCCCTGCTGCTGCCCGGGGAGGGCTCCTTGTCTGTGTGGACCGTGCTGAGGGGCAGGCGCCCTGGTCTCCCTCCGTGCTGCCTGCCACCTGGCGTGTTCGTGCCCGGGCACCGTGTGTGTCTGGACACATGTCAGGGTGGCCCAGGCATCGGGCTGTGTGACCTCCAGTGAGTCGCCTCCTCGCCCAACAGCCTTGTTCCACCTGAGTGGGTGTGCTCGTCCCGGCCGGCCTGGCCCGGAGGCGGGAACACACTCTCTGCCGCGGCCCCGCGTCACGCGCCAGGCCCCCCGGTGCCAGGGCTGGCAGGTACCGCGCTTCTCAGCCTCGGGACGCCTCCCCGAGTGGCTTGGTGTGGGGAAACTGAGGCTGGGGTCAGTGGCTGTCTGAGGCCACAGCCAGACTGCGGCAAAACTGGGACCACCTGGGGAGTGGCACTTCGGTAATAACACCCACTCCAGGGGGGCTTCTCCTTCAGGAGCTGGGGCTGTGACCCCAACAGTCCTGCCTGGCAGGGACCAGGCCCCACTGTGCGGATGCCTGAGACGTGGCGGCTGCCCACGGTCACCTGGCGGCTGTGGGGCCTCTTGGGGTCCGGCAGCTCCCTCTCGGGGGTCCGGCAGCTCCCTCTCGGGGTCTCCTCTTAGTCACTTGCTGCCTGTGTTTGGGGCCCTGTTGCTGGGCAGCAGGAGCTGCAGGGGCGGGGCAGGCGCACCTGGCAGGTCCCTGGGGAGGCTGTCTGTGGAGGCCAAGGGGAGGGACCCTTGGGCTGTTTCCTTGGTCCCTGGCCCTGGGGACCTGTGTCTGTGCAGAGGGTGTGTGGCTGTGCCACCCTGTCCCAGTGGGAGGTCTCATGGCACCGCCCTGGTGCAGGGCTGCCTTGACTTGGGCTGGAGGCACAAAGGGCGTCCAGCAGGCCCCCCAGCTCTGCTTGGGCCCAGCCTCTCAGCACCAGAGGACCCCTCAGTTACTCCTGTCCTTGCAAGGACCCCTGTCCCTGCGGTTGTCACTTTATGACCTTTGCTCGGCTGTTTGGAGAGAAGGAGCCGGAGCTTCCGAGTCACAGAGACCTGACCTGCGTCCCGCCTCTGCCCCTTCCCAGCCTTGTGACCCCGGGTCCTCACCTGTGGAGTGTGGGTGCTTGGAAGGACTCAAGATAAAAGCGTGTGCAGAGCCTCTTAGCATAGGGAGTCAGCGGCCTTGTCTTCCTTCCACTGCAGCAGGAAGGATTCGGGTTAGACGTGAGGCAGCCAGGCAGATGGGTTTCTTCTGGATGTTATTGTATCTGGAGACGGGACAGGTTGGCCTGGGCCTGTTGGTCCACCCACCTCTGGGGCAGGGGTCCTCAGGGACTGCTTCCCTCTGCAGGACTGGCCGTTTGACGACGGGGCACCCCCGCCTGGCAAGGTGGTGGAGGACTGGCTGAGCCTGCTGAAGGCCAAGTTCTGCGATGACCCTGGCAGCTGCGTGGCCGTGCACTGCGTGGCCGGCCTGGGACGGTGAGCGGGGGGAAGGGCAGGCCTCACTGATCGTCAGGAACTTACGGCCTCACTCTTGGATGGGGTGCTGAGCCCACATCACACATGACCTGTTCCCAGAGGGTTCCCAGATGTGGACTTCCCAGCCTTGCAGGGAGGAAGTCCTTCCTGAAGTCTGACTTCACTCCCTCCTGCTGTGGTTGCAACTTTGTCCCTGTCCTTGAGCAGGAAAGAGCGGTCCGCCCCGATCCCCAGACACAAAGACTCTGACCCCATTGAAGAGTCTGGGTTGGACCGAAACAACCCCGCTTTGCAGAGGGAAGACCAGCTGAGCAGGGCTGACAGCTGAGTATCAAGCTCTTAGGCTGAGCCCAGCACAGAGAGTCTGCCTGGCCCCCCCAAGGTCACACAGCAGGGCTAGGAGGGAATGGAATTTGGACCCTGGTGGTCAAGCTGAGCTTCGAGCCTATGCCCTTCCTGGGGTCAGAAGGGCCCTGGGGGGCGTCTGGGCGGCTGTCTGGCTGAGGCTCCGCGGGGCTGTTGGGAGGGGAAGCAGACGCTGGGTGACGCGTCCGCTGTCCGCCCCCAGGGCCCCGGTCCTCGTAGCACTGGCCCTCCTCGAGAGCGGGATGAAGTACGAAGACGCCATCCAGTTCATCCGACAGTGAGTGGCGGCTGGCGGGGGTTGTGACCGCTTAGGGGTCCAGGTTTAAGGTCCCACCTTGCAAGGCCCTGAGCCCTGCCAGCAGCACTCCTGACCCCTGGCTCTGGGGTGTCCTCTAGGGTGTCTCCCAGTTCCATGCCCCCTCCTGGCCATGCGGGCCCAGGGCCATGCCGCCCACTCTGAATGAGGACTGGCCTCTGTGTGTGGCCTGCCTCACCCCAGCCGCCTTCTGGGGGCTGGGAGTGTGGTGACGGGAGTGTGAGGTGAAGGCTGGGCTAGCTGCCCCACCTTTGGGGCTGTGGTCCCTCAGCCCGAGGCCGGGAGTCAGGACAGGCTGGGCCATGCTGCAGTAACGAGCAGCCCTGACCCCAGCCACTGAGAGCCACGCTGTGTCCCTGCTCACGGGACCTGTCTGACACTGTCAGTGGGGACAGCCCCATCTCCAGCACTGCCAGCTGCTGGCCACGGAATGCCGTGGTCGAGCCACGCTGTGGTATAGCCACACTGTGGCTCCTGCGGCTCCGCCCGGCTCACGCGTGTCTCTTCCACACACACTTCATTGGCCACGTTTGAGGTCCTGGAGGGCGTGGGGATGGATGACCTTCAGAAGGGCTCGGTGCACAGCCCTAGGCACCACCATACCCTGTCACGGGGGGTCCTCCCCTCCCCACTCCCAGAGGGCAGGTTTGTCCAGGCTTCAACCTGGTGGTCCTCCAGGAGCCATGGCCTGGGGTGGGCTGATACCTGGATAAATGTGGGCGTCTTGGGAGGATGGGGACCGTGGAGGTGGGGAGATCAGGGGTCAGCCTGGAGGAGATGACAGCCAGGGTAGCTGAAGGCCAGCAGGGTGACAGCAGGTGACTGGGAAGCATCGCCCTGGCAACGGGAACAGCTCTCTGTTCCAGCCCCACTGGGCTCCTGGGCCTCCAGCTGCCTGGGGCAGGGCAGGCGGGCGAGCCAGGTCCCAGCCGATCCCCACCCTGTCCCCTCTCCCCAGGAAGCGGCGTGGAGCCATCAACAGCAAACAGCTCACCTACCTGGAAAAATACCGGCCCAAACAGAGACTGCGGTTCAAAGACCCTCACACAAAGACCAAATGCTGCGTCATGTAGCTCAGGACCTGAGCCGCGGGCCGGGGGTGGCCGCCCGCCCAGCCCCACCCAGGGCCTTGGCACTGCCATCTCGACAACACCTCAGCACACCTGCCTCCCCGCCCAGCTCCACTGAGCGCCCTCGGCTGTCTCTCCATCCATCTGTCCGTCTGTCCCTGTGTCTGTCGCCTGTCTGCCACCTTTTCGGTCCCTCCTTCCCGTTGTCTTCTGCCGCATGCCCTGCGTCTGTCTCTCTGTCTGTGTGTCTGTTTCTGAGGCTTAGTCCAGGACCCTGTCGCTGGCCTTCCTGCCGTCACCCTCCCTGCTCCCCCTCCTGTGGCCTTTGCTGGGGGCAGGTGGACTTGTTAACCACTGGGCCGCCCCGTCCTCTGCCGCCCCTCCCCCCAGCCTGCTCTCAGCCCCTTAAACCCCTGGGTCTGCGGGCGGTCGGCTGCTCTGGACACTCGAAGGCAATAAAACAGGACCCTGAGGCTGTGTGTGTGCAGAGAGGGCCGGGCCGGCTTGGGGGTGGGGGGCCTCTGTCCAGGCAGCCCCGGGCGCCCTCTGGTGTCCACACTGGGTCCCTGCGCGCCCCAGCTTGGGGACCAGGCACAGACAGCCCTGACACACAGCCCCAGAGCTCCACAGGGGCCATGTCCATGTACTGGGGGCCGGGGTGTTAGAAGGCGAGGCCGGGGCCTGGTGTCCAGTAGGTGACTGCCCTGTCCTGCGCCGCCCGGTGTCATCTCAGCCTTAGAAGACCAGAAGGGAGCGGGTGATGGAGGCTGACTCCGCTCAGGGTGGAGGCACACTGCAGGGGTGGGACCCCAGAGGGGCAGGAGGTGACCCTGGGCCCCTGTGGGCGAGCAGGTCTGAGTGTGGGTGCAGGGCCGGGCCTGTCCGAGGGCACGCTCAGGGCCCTAGTGTGTGGCTCGCGCAGACCTGGGGCCGGCCCTGCCTGGGCTGAGGAACAGGTGCCGGGAGGACAGGCACACAGCTGGGGGGAGGGAGTCCGGGCTGGTGTGTCAGGCCGTCCTGGGACCCCTGCTCCCCTGCTCCCCAGCACTGCCACTCGCCTTAGGACGTCCCCACAGGTCTCTACTGACCCCTCCCAGTTGCTGGGACCTGCTGGCTGTCATAGACGTTGCAGCCCCGGGGCCTGCGTCCACCTGCCCAGCCTGCCCCTTGGGGCCACCTGGCCTGCCCTCCCTCCATCGCACCCACCCCCGTTCTGGGGTAGCGGCTTTCTCAGCTCCCTGGTGGCCACTGCTTTTCGCAGGGGAGGAGGTGGGCCCAGGAAAGGTGCGCCCCAGGCACATGGCGAGGCCTTGGAAGAAACTCAGGCACCACGGAGGCAGTGCCCCCCCTGGGGCCCATTCTGCTAGTACTTGACGGGTGAGCCCTGGGTGGGTGGCCAAGAAGGACACGGGCCTGGTCTCTCCATCCCCTGGCCAGCTGCAGCCCGCCTGGGTCAGTTCCACGTGCCCGCTGTGCGGAGC
The DNA here is from genome assembly GCF_014108415.1 of Molossus molossus. NCBI lineage: Eukaryota > Metazoa > Chordata > Mammalia > Chiroptera > Molossidae > Molossus > Molossus molossus. The sequence continues at coordinate 72,545,795 of NW_023425351.1, forward strand.
CCGGCCACCCTGCTGGGCAGGAACTGGGCTCTTCCCCACCGCCACACTCAGCTTCTCTGAGCCTCAATTTCCCCGAGGGGCTCCAGGAGCCATGAAGGCCAGGCCCACCCAGCTCCAAACTTTACTAAATCTGACTTTCTGGAGGGAGAACGGACTGGAGGGCAGCATGGAGGGCTGCCCACCCACTGCCCAGAGGCCACCAATAAGGGGAGATGGCAGTCCCCACCTGGACCACACCCACCAGACTAGACCCCTTAAGGGGACCCTGCTCCCCAGCCCCTTGGTCCTAGCATGTACCCCAGCCAAGGGCTGGAGTAGTGGAGTATCAGTAGGGTCACTTGAGGGCGGTGGACAAGATGGGCAGTTGTGGGAAGGCGGAGCCACTGAGAAGCCCCCCTTCCGGGGCCTCCATTCCGAGATGGACAGACGGATAAAATGGAGGTGGCGGGAAGGGGCCCAGGCCCGGCTCTCCCTGGGCTCCTGGGTGGGGTGGGGCTGCCAGCCAGCCCTACCAAATGGTTTTCCCTTTGTCCCCTGAACATGTCTGAGGACACAAGTAATGTGTGTATTCCAGGGAGGTCACTGTATTTCTTAACCCGGCATCCAATTGTGGGGCCTCCTCTGTGCCAGCCCCGTGCAGTCACGCCCCTGACGCGAAGGACTCAGTGTGTGGGGTGGGGCAGGCTAGGAGTTTGTCTGGTGCGAGGGGGTGCCCAGCCAGAGGAGGAGCTGATGGGGCCACGGGCAGGGGCAGGGACACGTGGGCTGGCCCTTGAAGGATGGACTGGTGTGGAGGTTCCAAGCTGGGTGAGGGTGGGGAGGTGCTCCCCGTGGGAGGCGTGGTCGGGGACAGCGTGGGCCCAGGGGAGAAGGCAGGTGGGCAGGCTGGGCTGGAGGACACCGTTGGACGGGCGGCCGGCTGGCCTGCTCCAGAGGGAGACAGCCCGGGATGAGGCCGGGGAAGGGCACACTGTTCGTTTCGCATGTGGGGTAACCAAGGCTGAGAGGGAAGGACCGGCCGGTCAGGTGGGACTGGGCCCCCGAGGGGCCCCGGGAGGAAGGTACTACTACCCATATTACAGAGGGAACAGTGGAGGCCACATGGCCCATGCAGGTGGCCAGGCCCACGGGGAGGGTTCTGCTGCCACCCAGGCGAGGGCAGCAGAGGACATCGGGCCACGGGACTGCTTCCTCGTCGTTAGCCCCTTCGTCGCTGGCTGGAGCTCTGAGCTGGTGACAAACCGAAGACTCTGGGGTGCCTCGGTGAATGGCCCCCTTCAGCCACGAGCCCGTGCCCACAGCCCTGTGGTGACCTCAGCACCCAGGACGCCGGTGGGCTGTGGCTTGGGCTCGGGTAACGTGCAGTCCACTGGTCTCCAGGGGCGGAATCGCTGTCCTTTGCAGGGCCCCACACAGACTCTACAGTTTGTCTCTGGGGACCTGGCCTGCCCTGCCCCACATCCCAGGTCCCGGCAGTGTCTCCTGGGCTGGCTTTGGTCCTCTGGGGCCCTGGGGAGGTGGGCAGGGAGCCGACGAGGTGTGATGCTTCTTTGTTGAATCTAGACATTTCTTTCAAATGAAAAAATGTTCTGCAACCAAGCTCTGTGCAGACAGGGCAGGGCTAACCAAGTGGGGGGCAGGGAGGAGTGGGCGAGGGAGGAGGCGGGCGATCACTTCCGTCTGGCTGCCAACTCTTGGAAGAAGCCGGACAGCCTGGTGGCGGATTCCCGGATGCCAGGCTCCAGGTCCTTTCTGAGATTTTCGAAAGCTCCGGGAGAGGAGGGACCAGTCAGAGGGGACCCCGCAGCCCTGTCTCGGTGGAGGGAAGGGTCCCATGCTCCCCGGGGATAGGGTGGGGGTGGGGCGGCAGGATGGGCCCAGGCCCCACCTCCTCTGCCTTTTAGGCCCTGGGGGGCTTCGGTCTCCAACCCCACCCTCCTTGGGCCCCTCACACTCGGGTGCCCGCCCCCGTAGCCTCAGGTGGTGGGAGCCCGTCACAGGGTGGGCGGGGGCTGCTCACTGCAGAAGAGCAGCTTCAGGTCCGAGTCGGTCACTGTCTGGGACGTGGCCTGGGTGTGGAAGCAGCCAGTATAACCTGCGTGGCGGACAGAGGAGGGCGTACTGGCCAGTGCATGGGACTCACCGGTGGGCTCCCTTGTCTTCTTTGGGGGGGCACAGACCTACTCCTGCCCTCCCAAGGCTCCCCACCCACCACCTTTTCTCCCTTGCTAGTGAGCCCTGAGGTCCAGCTGCAGTGTGGCCGGGGCAGGTGAGGGTCAGGGTGCTCAGCAGGGGTAGGTCTGGGGGTCCCCGAGCCCGGTCACGTGCAGTCACCGATGAAGAGTGCCGCCCAGGTCTTGATGTGGTGATGGTGGCTGTGCAGGTAGCTGAGGGCCTGTGACAAGTGGATGCTGAATTCCTCCTGGCTCTGGGTCATCTGGCCAGAGGACGGCATCCTGTTGTTTGCTGGGACAGCGACCCTGCCTTGCCCCCCTTCCCAGCTCAGCTCAGGTCCCTGCACCCCAACCTCCAAGCCCCTCACCAGGGAGGACCAGAGGAAGTGGCGGGCACAGAGACCCTTCTCCCAGGCCAGCGTGCAGAAGAGGGTGTGCGGCAGCCGCCACCGGAGCAGCATGGAGCAGCGGTAGAAGGCGAACTTGGCCTGCTGCAGGGACAGGGGAGGGGTCATCTGCCACTGGGGTCTCTGCGCCAGAGGACAGAGCTTGGGGTGGGGTCTGAGGAAGCCGCAGGGCTGGTGTGGCATCCCTCCTGGGCTCCCTGGCTCCTCCTCACTGGCCCCTGGGGGAGCCCCTGTCCCCGAGCTGCAGCCCCGGGGCCGCAGGAGGTCTGCAGGCAGCTGTCCTGTTTGCTTTGGAGCTGGCTGCTTCCTGTCCACCTCCCCGTGGCTGGGACTCCTGGACGGCTGGGCTATGCCGTAACGGTCTGGGAGCAGTAGGGCTGGCACACAGTAGGACTGGCACACGGTAGGGCTCAATCCATATTTCAACAGGTTTGATGAACAACCTGAGCGCCCACCATGTGTCAGGTGCTGGGGACACAGCAGTGGGCAGAACAAACTGGGTCCTGATGGCACAGAAGGCACAGCTGCATGTGTACATGTGTGTGTGCATGTGTGTGCACACAGGGAGCAGATGATCGTGTGCTTGCATGTGTGTATATATGTGCGCATGTGTGTATGTGTACACACGTGTATGTGTGCATGTGTATGTGTATGTGTGTGCGCACGTGTGTGTATGTGTGCACGTGTGTATGTATGTGTATGCGTGTGTGTATGTGTGTGTGTGTGCACATGGGGAGGGTAGATGATCGTGTGCTTGTGTATGTGTGTGTATATGTGTGTGTGTGTGTGTGCACGGGAGGGAGGCTGACTGTGGAGATGAAAACCAATGCAGGAGCCAGACCTGCTGTCCCAGGGGGACCCATCCCTCTGCAGACCCCCCCCCGTGACCCCTAGCCACTTGTGGGTCCCTAGCCTGGCCAGAGCAAAGGCCCGCCAGCAGGCACTGACCGTGACGACGGCAGGACAGGGGTCCTTCAGATGCAGGAGCAGGGGCACCATGCTCTGGTGTACTTGGGTTCGAAGGCTACTGGGCTCCTTGCCTGCCATTGCTGCCACCAGGTCCCCGAACAGTGCCATGGATGCCGCCCGGATCCCGTCCCGCTCCTGCAAGCCAGGGGCGCAGTCACAGCCAGACCTTTCTGGAGTCCCTGCCTCCACCCAGCTTGGGACCTCCGCACCCTGTGGTGGGGATGGGGCTCAGTTCCCTCAGCAGGATGCTTTCACCCAGGCCTGGGGCTCCCAGGGCAGGGCCCCGCCTCCCGCTCAGACAGGGCTCCTGGGGGGCTCCTGGGGCAGGGCGCTGTGGGGCGGGACTTAGCTCCTCATTGCCCAGTGAAGGGAAGACAGCCCTTGTAAACACGAAGACCCCTCAGGAAGGGGAGGAGCTGGTGGGGTTGGAGATTGGAGCTCAGCTCTGGCTCAGCCATGTGGAGAAGGGCCAAGCGCCGGCCGCCCACCTGAGCCGGGGCACACCTGGGGGGGCTCCTGAGCCTCCATGTTCTCCCTGCCCTGGAGGAACCTGGCCGGGAGGGCATGGGCAGGGGGCGCCCTGCCCCCGCCGTGGGCACACTCACGTCGTCGAAGAAGGCGCGGGCGTTGATGGCGACAGCGAGGCTCTGGGCCCCCGCGCCATGTGCTCCCAGGCGGTGCAGCACGTCGGACACCGCACCCATGACGCGCACCACCACCGGCTCGCTGTTCTGGAAGAAGCCACTGAGGAAGGGCGGCAGCTGTCCCCGGAGCAGCCTTCCCTGGGGTGCAGGCCGAGACCGTCACTTCTTGTTCTTGCTTAATTGCCCTGCCAGGCCCGTCTGCCCCTGTGCCCCTCCCTCTACCCTGCTGGCTGGACCCAGAACAAACCCAGGTTCTCCCTGCAACATCCCTCCCCGGACCCCCAGCCTGGCCGGGGCGCCCGCACTGCCCCCGAATCCCTCCGGGACGTGGAGGAGACAGGGATGGAGTCCGTCACTGCTCTCACGACCCTGCCAAGAGGCCATGCTGGGCCCATTCTACAGATGAGGAAACCGAGGCCCAGAGAAGTAAAGTCACTTGTTCCTAACCACATGGCCGGAAGGGACAGAGCTGGAGTTGGAACCCTGTGGGCTTGTCCACACCTCATGACCCAGCCGCTCGGGTGTGGCCACCTCAGCTCCCGTGCCCTCACCTTCTCTGGGTGGAAGAGGATGTTCCTCAGGCCCTGCAGGCTGAGCACCTGGACCTCGGGGCTGGGGTCCCTGAGGCTCTGGGCCAGCACGGACAGGGCGTCCTGTTCGGACAGCACCTCCAGCAGGGTGGGGCTGTAGAGGAACTGGGGTGGCCCCCAAGGGCAGGCAGGTCAGGCCTGGCCCGGTCTTGCCCAGGAGCAGGGCCCTGGGACCAGGGGCTGGTGGGAGTTTCAGGGTCGGGGGGTTGGTTGACCAGCACCCTCTGGGTGTCTTGGTTAACAAGCATTTGAAACCCACCGGCAAGCTGGTTCCACTCTGCAGTGAATAGCTGGGGACGCTGAGGCTCGGGAGAAAGGGCCTGGCCTGAGGCCCCCCAGCAAGGCTGGGGCCAATGTCCCTCCCCAGCCTGGCTCAGGAGGCCCCTGGGGACAGAGCTCCATGGAGGGCGACCCAGACATTCCTGCTAGCAGGGTGGGGTGGGGAATGGCACCAGGCTTTGATTTGGGTTTCTCCCTACCAAGGTCCTTATAGAAATGACACCCGACCCCTGCCCCTACTTCCCCGCCCCGCTCATAGCTGCAAAGGCAGCCACGTCCTGCGCCGGTCTGCTTCTAGCCACCACCGTCCAGCCTCGGTCCTTCCAGAGAGGACGGGCTGAATTTCAAGCCAGGTGAGCCTGACCTACACTGTGAACCCCTTGGAGGGCTGAGGCCAGGGAGGGAGGGGCTGCGGGGGCCTGAGAGGTGGGGTCCAGCCGGGAGCCCAGGGCAGGAAGGAGGGCTGCCCCTCATGGGTGAGGCCCTGGTGTGGTCCTGATGGGCATGAGGGCAGGTGGAGGCAGGCGGCAGCCATCTCTGAGGGCCCTGCCCTGCCCAGGACCCACCTCATTGAGGATGAGGATGGCCACCTTCCTCTCCCGCTGCTCCGAGCTCTGCAGGCTGGGCAGCAGCCGAAGGGCCACTGCCTTGATCTGCCCACAGGGGCTCTGCACCATGGCCCTGGGGAGGGGAGGGGAGGGCAGGGCCTGGGCTCACGAGAAAGCCCTGTGCCCACCTTCCTGCCAGGGCCCAGCCCTGTAGCCACTGGGTGCCAGGTCTGGGCTGGGTGTGGGAGAGAGGAGCAGGCACGGCCCTTGTCCCCTAAAAGGCCTCGGGCTGGGGAGGGTCCAGGGAGATACCTGTGACCGTAGGTGCCCAGAGCATGGGTGTGACTGGGCACAGGGGCACTTGCTTTTCGTGCCCACGGGTGTATGTAGACTCCATGAGTCCACGGAGCTCTTCTCACAGGCTGGCCCTGGGGTCACTGCTGCCCATCAGCCCTCCCCTGCCCAGCCCCACCCCTACCTGGCCAGGAGACCCACACCCTGTGGGTAGGTGTCCATGGTGGTGAAGAGGTCCCAGGCGCCCTGCAGCTCCAGGTGGGCGAAGTCCCGCCAGTGCCCCGTGGTGGACAGCAGGCTCTTCAGGGCCCCCAGTGAGATGCTGCAGGGGAGCAGAGGGGTCACGGAGCCAGTCCTGCCCGTGGGGAGGTGCCCAGCCGCCCAGCTTATTTCCGCCCTCGTTAACACAAACGCCAGTTTTCCGAGTCACAGGTGGAGGGGGTCTCAGCGGAGCCTGGGGGGACGGTGCCCTTTAAACGTAGGGCTGAGTACAGAGAGGGCAGAGCGGGAGGGAGAGGAGAGCCCCGGAGAAGCTGCGTTCCACGGACCAGTGCCCATGTGTGGCCGAGCGCCGGACGTGAAGCTTGGTGACCGAGTGCTGGTCACCGACCCGGCACCAGCCTCTCGGCCACACTCCCTACAGGAGGCAGGCCCGAGAGGACACACTCCGTCCGTCCTGGTCACTCAGCCCAGGCGGGGCAGCAGACCCCTGGCTCCAAGCCCGCACTGGGATGCCGTGGCACGGGCCCAGGTCCTGCAGGAGGACACAGGTGCAAGGCCCGGGGACACTGGCCCACATAGGCGGGGCGCCCCTTCTGTGCCCATCGCTCGTCCTGGCCAACCCGCGCCTGGTCCTAGTGAACGAGGCTGTCAGCTCTGCCCAGGCGTTCTGCGCAGACTTGCAAAACCAAGTGTCAAGGACGAACGCTGCTCCCCGGAAGTCCCCGGTGGTGCCAACCCAAATGCCAGCTGGCTTGTCATCTTGCTCCAAGCCACGGCGCGGAAAAGAGGCACGATTTTCAGGTCATTGGTCTCAGCCCGGGGAAGGATGGTTTCAGGAGGAGGGGCCTTCGGGGCAGAGCGGCATTTTGTCGTCCCCCCCTCCCCCGTGACAACTCTCCTGATCGCCTGTCCCCACAGCCACAGCGGGGCTTCCGGAAAGGCGGTGCGGCCTGATTTGGGCGTTCTCAGGGCGCCTGCCCGGCTCTGGGGAGAGCGGCCTGGCGTCCAGCCTCCCGTGGGTGGAAGCGGAGGGGCTGAGGCTGTGCGTGGCCGCTTCCTCCACCCCCCGCGTTCCGGGAGGAGGCTGTTTTATTAGCTTATTAGGGAAGATTCATGCATTTTGCACGGCTGATCTGACTAAAAAAGGAACTTGATGCACATTCGAATTCAGAAGCAATGCGAGGAGAAGCGACATTTTTTTCAGTGCCGTGCCTTGGGGAGAGCTGTTAACACTGACAAATTGCGTGAAGCACATCGTAACACAAACAAATGAAAAGAGTCAGCCCCCGCGGTTTTAGAGACTCGCTTATTGGATTTCTGAAGACGCGATGTGGCGCAGGGAGCTGAGGCCGCCAGCCCCGCCCCGCGCCTCGGTGAGCGCAGCAGGCCCCACCCGGCCCTCCCACGCGTCCCTCCATGCCCACGGCAGGGCGGAGAGCAGGGACCATCCGTGCCATCGGCATACAACTGGCCTGGGGCGGTGCCGTGCATGGGGGGCCCAGAAGGGCGGAGCCAGGGGGGCCCCTGCCATCTGTGGACTCTAGCTCAGGAATGCACAGATAGTCTGTGGGGCTCAGGGAGCTTCGCACCTCGCGGAGCCTCAGTTTCCTCATCTGTAAAGTGGGGAGACACATTGGTCTCACAGAATCCCTGCAAGGACCACAGTCAGGGAAGACGTGGCAAATGTGGCGCCACCCCGTGAGTCCCACGTGCCCGCAGTGTCCCTGCTGCTGAGCACCCTTGGTGACGGCAATGGGACCACTGCGCCAGCCACAGATGGGGTGTGGAGGGTTGAATTATGTCCTCCCAGAAATTAGCCAAAGTCCTAGCGCAAGTCCTGGCCAGTGTGGCTCCGTGGTTAGAGCGCCACCCCACCCACTGAAGGGTCCCAGGTTCAATTCCTCATCGAGGGCACCTTCCTGGGTTGCAGGTTTGATCCCCGGCCCTGGTTGGGGCGCGTGCGGGAGGCAACCAATCGATGTGTCTCTCTCACCTCGATGTTTCCCCCTCCCTGCCTCCCTCCCTTCCACTCTATCTAAAAACCAATGGAAAAATATCCTTGGGTGAGGACTAACAACAACAACAAAAGTCCTAGCCCTTGGCACCTGGGAAGGTGGCCTTATTTGGAAATAGGGTCTTTGCAGATGGACTCGCATTGGGATGAGGTCATTAAAGTGGCCCCAATCCATCATGATGGGTGTCCTTATAAGAAGAGAGATATACGCCCTGGCTGGTTTGGCTCAGCGGTTAGAGTATTGGCCTGCGGTCCAGAGAGACCTGGGTTCGGTTCCCGCTAAGGGTGCATACTCGGTTGCAGTTTGTCCCCTGCCCGGGTTGGGTCATGGGGGTGGCAGCCACTCGATGTGTCCCTTTCACGTCGATGTTTCTCTCTCTCTCTTCCTCTCTCTCCCTCCTGCTCTATCTGAACAAAAATGAAAAAATGTCCTCAGGTGAGGATAAAAAAAAAGAAGAGGAACATTGGGACAGAGAAATGGGAAAGTGCCCGTGGTCACGGCAGCAGGGAGGAAAGTGAGCGTCTGCACGCCAGAGCCACGCCAGGGCCACGCCAGGGCCACGTGGGTGGCCGGGAGCTGCCAGGGCTGGACGAGGCGGAAGGAGCCTCCTGCAGCTTCCAGAGGGAGCCCTGCGCACACCTTGGACTTCCAGTCCCTGGAACACAGAAGGCGGCCTGTTGCTTGAAGCCTCCCGACGGTGGCACTGAGTTACTCGGCCGCGGGAAGTGGATACCACACTGGCCACGGCAGGTCCTGCAGGCAGCGTACCTCTGGGGGCTGGGCGCCCCCGGCTCCTGGGCCTGCTGGTCGGGCTGGGGCTCTGTGGGCAGGTGCAGCTCCAGGACGTAGTGCACCTGGCTGAGGAGGGCCAGGAGGAGCTGGGGGTAGGCCTCCAGCACCGTCCTCTTGAACTCTTGCGCGTACTGTAGCTTGTGCAGTGTGTTCATGGCCTGTCGGGGGGGCAGGGGACAGTGACACACCCGAGTCCGAGGGCCTGGGGCTGGGCCTGCTGAGCACCCGTCCAGCAAACCCGCCTCCGGCCACACCTCCCCTCCCTGCTCTCCAGCGGATGCCCCTGGGCTGTCCCTCCCGTGGGCCTGGCTCCGTCAGCTCACATGGCTACTGCCTCCCATGCCTACGAGCATTCGGTCCAGAGTGTGCTCGGGGTGGGATTGAGCAGCCATAACAAGGAAGGGCAGGGGCAGGGGCAGGGGCAGGGCAGGGTGTGGGAAAGGCTGCCCGCAGGCCCGCGCTGCTGTTTGGTGTCCACGGGGAAGCTGGCACCAGCAAGGGGCTGGGGGGCACTGGGGACAGGATGGGACTTCCCTCGGCCACTGCGGTCAGCTCTCGACCCCCTGCTGCTCAGCGGCCTGTTCAGGTGGGAGGAGCGCTGTGTGCTCTGGGCTGCTGCTCAGCGGCCTTGGGGGCAGGGGGAGGGCTCAGCAAGACCAGGGCCGGGCACGGCTGGCAGCTGCCTCATCAGAGTCCAGCCAAGGACAGGTGTGGCCATGTTGGGAGGTGAGCTCCCCGCTCCTGGGGCTGTGCAAGCAGGGCCTGGGCTCATGGGCAAAGCTGGGGGCTGGGCAGATTCCTACGGGGGCGGGGTGCTGCAGGAGCCAGCCTCTAAGATTCCTCCAGAATCTGCAACCCCAGAGCCCACCCCCACCCCCACTGCTCTGCCTCTCTGCCCCACACTGTTTGCACAGCGCGCCCCGAGTTCCGCGTCTACACACTGCTCGAGGGCCCTCCCCAGCCCTGCAGGGCCACCACGGCCACTTCACGGAGCGGGAATGGGCTCTGGAGGGCCCAGGTCCTCGGCCAGGAAGCGGGAGCTGGGCCTGGCCTAGGGTGCCCGTGCAGTCAGCTCCAGCTGGGTGGCCCAGGGGCCCCCTCCTCCAAGCCGGGCTGGGCAGGGCTGGGCGCCTCCCCTCCCCGGGACCTGGCACGTGGTGGATGCCCAGACACTGCTGATGTCTGCCCGAATGCCCGCAGGAAGCCACGTGGTGGCTGGCGGCCTCTGGGCGGCGGAGACTCACAGCCAAGGAGTGCCGGCAGGTCCTGTCCTGGGGTGGGGGGCCGCTGCGGCTGGTCCCGACGGGCAGGGGCCTCTCCTGCAGCCACGCCAGCAGCGTGGCCAGCACCAGGCGGCTCACGTGCTGCTCGGCCCCCAGGGCCCTCCACAGCTGGAAGGTGCGGCTGTGGGCAGAGAAGGGCTGTGAGGCCTCAGCCAGGTGCCACCAGGACCGGGGCCTCAGGTGCCGGAGTGGTGTGGCTGGGGGCACATGGGAGATGCCCTTGTCCCTGTTCCTGGGTCTCCCCACTTTCAGGACCTCTCCTCCAGGCCCCTCTCACCCAGCTGCAGACTCTGACTCTGTCTGTCACCTTCCGAAGCTCCCGAGTGCTGGCAGAACAAGTCCAGCCGGCCCTCGGAGCCGTCACGCTGACCTCCAGCCCCCGCCTGTCCTCCCTCTTCTCCTGCCTCTGGCCTCCACTCGTTCCCGGTGCCTGGTCACGCCCCCTTGCTGGCCTATTTCCACTCTGCCTTTGGGGCTCGCCATGGAGTCCCTTCCGCCCGGAAGCCTGCCCTGGCTACTTCCTCCCAGGCCTGGGTTGGCCGGGGTCCAGCTCTCCCAGGCCCCACCCAGGTCAGGCCAGTGGCCGTCAGCGGTATGTGCAGAGCATTGCAGTGTCCTTGGGCCCATTTTGCAGGTGGGGAACTGAGGACTGGAGAGAGAAAGGATGTGCCCTGATCAGGGCTCTGCCTTGTAACTGGGGAGCTGGGACTGGAGGCCAGGCCTGCATGGTCCTATGGCCCTTCCATCGGGTCCACAAGCGTGACGCTGTGAGACCCTGGGAGGCAGGGGCGTTGGGCTCCTGAGATGTAGGTGACGGTGACGGCCTCTGTTTTCTGTGCAAGGTGGCCTTTGGGCCTGAGTGCTGGGTGGAAGGGGCTGGAGGGGTAGGAGAGACTCTGGAATGATGGGTGGGGACTGGGAGGGCCATAGTGGTGGACTGGATGCGCTCCGACTCCCAAGCTTTAGGATAGACCCAAGTGGGGGCACCCTTGAGCCCTGGGGAAGCCACACCTGTCCCATTTTCCCTGGGCTGGGTGGGCACAGAGCTCAGAGGACTCTGGGGGACTCCCAAGTGTGGTCACTGTCCATCTGGAATGAGTGGGCCCTCTGGAGTCAGAAGAGCCTGGGCTCAAATCCCCTCTCTGCCCCGTGCTGGCTGTGTGACCTTGGGCAAGTCACCTCACCTCTTTAGGGGCAAAGCCCACCCCCAGAGGCTTACAGGAGATGATTCTCTGGGAGCAAGGGTGCCCAGGGGTCCAAGGTTCCTGTTTTATTCCCTGTGGGCATCTATCACCAGGCAGTTTGCGTGCTAAGCACTGTTACATACCGGCAACCTCCCAGAGGACCCGCAGGGACAGACCCAGCAAAAATCCCTGAGTGTGGCGTGGCCCCTACCATCCGACATGGCAGCAGACAGGGCACAGGAGGCGCTGAGGGTGGACAGCAGGGCAGGGAGGGCGTCTGGAGCTGCCAGGTCTAAGTGGGGCAGTTGGGGAGAGCCAGCAGGAGGGGATGTGGGCACGGACTGAGGCTGCGAGGGGACAGCGTGCAGCCCAGGGGTGGGGGCCTTGCTTCAACTCCACGTCCCATGTGAGGATGACCCTCACACACAGTGTTGAGAAAGAAGAAAGCCAGATAAAAGGACACTGGAAGAATGCCAACGACACAACTTCTGTTGACCCTTCTAGGACCTCCGAATTGTTTCCTGTACTTCCAAGAAAGAAAAATGACCCTCGAGCTGGGGCCCCCTCTGTCGTGCAGAGAGACGCGAGAACACCGCGCCTCAACCAGCACCCTGGGGGGACGCGGACCGGGTCCCCTGAGAATCTGAGTCACCAAATCTGTTTCGGGGTCTGATTCACACCACCAGCGTGGCCCCAGGAGACTCAAGCAGAGAGTTGAAATTTGAAATGTCCTAGGCTGCTCGTGCCCCCAGGTGCCCGAGAAGCCACCGAGAGCAGGTATGAGGCACCACCCACGTTGCACACGCCCCCAGTTCATGGACGCTGAACCGTGGAAAATGCTCCGAGAACCAAGGAAGCCAGAAACAAATTCCGACACAGAGAAAACTCAAATGACACGTTCTGGCCAGCGGAAGACCGTGGTGGTGGCCTGACCTCCCCCCTCTCAGAATTTCCTGGAGAAACAACACAGCGCAAGAAGAAGGGTTAGGTGAGAAGACTCAAAACTGTGACCTCAGGGAGCACCTGAACCCCGACGTTACCGTGCACTTAAAAGCAGAACGCCAGCCCCAGCGCGCATGCCCGGCCCAGCGCGAGGCCAGCGCAGGGTGTGGAGGAAAGAGACGAAGGGCAGTCCCGTTAGAAGGGCGCTCTTCAACGGGCACAGCTTTGGGGACCAAAAAAAGGCAATGTGAAGACGCCCCCTTTGGGAATTAAGCGGTGAAAGAGAGGAGACCCCAGAACACTGGGGGGCATGTGACCCTTTTACCCACCGCCGAGCCAGAAAATCTACCGAGTGGTCTGGATTTTGCTGTACTGACAGGAGAGGGTGCCATTGAACTTGAAATCCTAGAAAAAGCTCCAATAGTGTTTTATATGAACAAGAACAAAATGAACAGATCCATCGAGTAATTGCAGAGAAATCAGGAGACGAAATCAACACATCGGACGAGGGAACTCTCCCTGCAAACCACCTCGATGCAGGAAGCGCAGCAGACGCACTAGGGCGAGCTCGGGCAGATACGAACACCCCCTCGCATGAGACATTTTAAACAGGACACACAAAAAGCCTGTCATAAGAAGAAAGAGAGAGTTGATTGAATTCAGGAAAGAGATGGAAGAAATGACAAAATTATCTCAGAAATTAAAAGAAAAAAAAAATACAAGGTGCTCAAGAGAGATAAGACCCAAATGAAAATTTAATAAGGGGCATTGAGGAAAAGCAGTAAAATAATCACGAGAATGCAAGTGAATTTAAGAAGTCAAAAGGATCAGAGAGAAAGTAGTGGGAATGAAACAGGTAAGGCAGGAATAGCATTTGGATTACTGGACTCTCCGAAGAAGAAAAACAGCGGTGGAACTGAACCAATATTTAAAATTGTGACCAAGAGAACTTGTCAGAAGCAACAACAACAATAAAATGCTTAAATCTTCTTATTCAAGGAACCCACCAGGACCTGGGAAAATTAATAATCAACTCTGAGACAATTTTTTAAATGTGTTTTTATTGATTTTTTTAGAGTGAAGAAGAGAGAGAGAGAGAGAAACATCGATGTGAGAGAGAAACATGGACTGGCTGCCTCCTGCACGCCCCCTACTGGGGATGGAGCCTGCAACCCGGGCATGTGCCCTGACTGGGAATTGAACTGGGACCTCTCAGGCATGGGACGATGCTCCATCCATTGAACCACACCGGCTAGGTTAGGCATTTCTTAGTATAACTATTGGATTTCAAAGACAAAGGAAAAACAGCTGCAAGAAGCGCATATAACTTACAAAGGCAAACATTTACGAAACACTCAATAAAAGAAAGTGTGAACCAAGGGTTTTATATCCAGACGAGCTGTCCTCCACAGAAACAACTTTCAACATGAAGAACCTGGCAGGGTTCTGAAGCCACGAATCCTTCCTGAGTAATCTGTCTGAAGATAAGTTTCATCCAGCTAAGAGATGACCAGATGACTTTGGCAAAGGGACTGGGGGTGAGTGCATGGACACAATAGTAAAGCATAAACTTTCAACTGAAAAAAATGGGAGGATATGAGAGTCAGAAAAAGGAAGATAGAGTAATTTCACAAATGGTTATATGGACAATGGGTGGGAGTTAAAGAATATCAATACAAATGGAAAAACCAGCCCAGCTGGTGTGGCTCAGAGGTTGAGCGTTGACCCATGCACCAAGAGGTCGCCAGTTCAATTCTTGGTCAGGGCACATGCCCATGTTGTGGGCCCGATCCCCAGAGTGGGGCATGCAGGAGGCGGCCAATTGATGTTCTCTCATCGATGCTTCTATCTGTCTCTACCCTTTTCCTTCCTCTCTCTTTAAAATCAATAAAGAAAAAACATTTTTAAAAAATGGAAAAACCAAGAGACTGTGGTAATTAAAATAGGTTAGAAGTACAAAGATAACATCTAGAACAAAAATACAACCTTTTCTAAATTAAAAAACAAACAAACACCCTAAAGATCAAAGAATACACATCTTGTAGAAAAAGAAATGTAGCAAATGTAACACAACACACAATTACAAGATGTTACGGCGGAGTTGAGACTCAACCTATCAGTCGTATCAATAACTATTTATTGGAACTGACTTACTGATGAAAAGAAAGAAGGTTTTAAATTTGGATCACAAATCAAGGCTAAACCCTATGCTATGTGGCAGGTGACATGTCACACGATGGGTTCTGAAAGGAAGGCAGAGGCAGGTACCCTGAGAGCAGACAAGGATACAGAAGACCTAGACAACACAGCCAAGGGGCATCTTGTGGCTATACATCTACACACCTTCTCAGGCGCCCAGAGAACATCTCAAAAACTGTTTAAGAGGTCTGTAAATTTCATAAAGCAGAAATGCTACAGATGACATTCTGAGAACATAATGTGATAAAACTAGAAACTACTAACAAAAACCAGCAACGTGGGCAGCTGCGTGTGGGGCTGGGCAGAGAGCAGGGGCTGGGCAGAGGTGTGGGGCAGGGCAGAGGGGAGGGGCTGGGCAGAGGTGTGGGGCAGGGCAGAGGGGAGGGGCAGGGCAGAGGGCAGGGGCTGGGCAGAGGGCAGGGGCTGGGCAGAGGTGTGGGGCGGGGCAGAGGTGAGGGGCTGGGCAGAGGGGAGGGGCTGGGCAGAGGGGATGGGCAGGGCAGGGGTGGGGTGGGGCAGAGGGCAGGGCCTGGACAGAGGGGAGGGGCTGGGCAGAGGGGATGGGCGGGGCAGGGGGTGGGGCGGGGCAGAGGACAGGGCCTGGGCAGAGGGGATGGGCGGGGCAGGGGTGGGGCTGGCAGAGGGGCTGGGCGGGGCAGGGGGTGGGGCGGGGCAGAGGGCAGGGCCTGGGCAGAGGGGATGGGCGGGGCAGGGGTGGGGCGGGGCAGAGGGCAGGGCCTGGACAGAGGGGAGGGGCGGGGCAGAGGTGTGGGCGGCCTGGGCAGTGCCACCACTCTCACAGAGGTGTGTACTTTTTCCTGCATGCGGCTGTGACTGCGCAGGTGCAGGTGTGAAGTGGGTGGAACCAGGTTTACCCAGAGTGGGGTTTTGCCGTTGAATATGACTGGGGGGACAAGGGACTGGGGTGTGCTCAGAGGTGATCACGACACTGGGAGATGGAATTCAGGCTGGTAAGGAGGGGGACGAGGACGGGGGAGGGAGCCTGAGAAGGTGGGTGGGGCAGTGGACTGGAGGTTGTGGAGGACGGGGGCTCTTTGGGGTGCCAGGGATTGAGCTGTGAAGGTGACTGTTTGGAAGTGGCAGGGGTGCTGGGACCGGAGATGACTGAGTGGAGGGTGACTGTGGGAGTGGGTGGCGGAGGGAACAGGGAGGACAGGGTCGGGGGAGAGGAGACCGGGTGCAGAGAAGCCAGGGCGAGGGAGAGAGTGACGTCCCTCAGACCCAGGGGGAGCGAGCGAGGCGCCTGTGGCCCGGCCCTCCATGGGCAAGCACCACCGCAGGAGCATGGTGGGTGGGCAGCAGGTAGCACAGACTGATGGCCTGTGGTTCTGAGCTGAGATCTGAGGGAGGGAGAGGACCCCAACCCACCTCTAGACTTGGGTTTGAAGGCTGTGGTGGCTCCTGGGGAGCAGGGAGGAGAAGGGTTCCTTGGTGGAGCAGGAAGGAAGGAGGCTCCAGTGTGTTTGGGGGATGGTCAGGGGCCCTCTCTTCGAAGTGACTCGGCTGAGGTGGGAGGGGCTTATCTCACGCGGAGCACCAATAGGGTGAGAGGTGGGCAGAGCTTCCCCAGGCCCACCCTAGGGGGCGCACAGTACCTGAGCAGGTCCACGGACTCCCTCCCTGCACCCAGCAGTGGGGGTCCTCCTGGACTGGGGGGGGATGGGCAGGAGGGCAGAGCTGGGGGTGGATGGGGTGGGCTGGGCACCTGTCCATGGGCATGGAGAAGTCCAGAAAGGCAGCCACCAGCTCGGGGGCGTGGTTCCGGGCCAGCAGGGTGATGGTGTGCAGGGCATCTCTCCTGGCTTGGGGGATGCGGACAGAGGAGAGCTGCAGGTGGATGGCCCGGCCCAGGTTGGCAGCCTGTGCAGGAGGGGGTGTGGGGAGAGGGCCATCTGAGCCGGAGGCCGGCCTGCCCTGGCGAACCTACGGGGGTGGGAGGCCCTGCCCAGGGAGACATGGGGCCCTTTAGATACGGTCCTCTCCTGAGCGGGGAGGTGAGGGGAGACACAGGCCTGCCCTGGACACCTCGTTGGAAAAGGGGAGTCCCCATCTGAGAGGGAGGCAGTCCCACTACCTTTCGCAAGGTATTTGAGGTCTGCCAACTCTGTCTAAATGTTGCCAGTCACTGGAAGGGTCAGACATACCCACCTCGGCGTCTCCTGAACACGCCACACTGGCACATGCTGGTCGCTGTGCCTGGAATGCCCCTCCCCCACTCCTGGGTGTCCCTCCCCCACTCCTGGGTGCCCCGCCCCCACTCCTGGGTGCCCCTCCCCCACTCCTGGGTGTCTCCTCCTCACACTTCTGTGCCCAGCCCCACATCGCCCACGTGGGGTTTTGTTGCAGGACCTGGCCCTAGTCACCCTCTTTCTGGGGGGCACTGCCCCACGGGACACACTGCTTTGCCTTTGCATTTCCTGTGCTGTCCAGCCCTTACTTGTCTGGGGTGTGTCCCCTTCGACAGACGAAAAGCTCCTGGAGGGTCCTGGCCACGCCCCTTCTCCCCCATCAGCGTGCGCTGCTTGACCCCTGAATGCACCCTGGCCCAGCACACCTGCTTGGGCCCTTCCCTCCCTCCTGCTTTCCTTCCGTATAACCTGTTGGGGTGGGGTGTCTCCCCACCAGGCTCAAGCTCAGGGCCAGCATCTTGGCCCAGAGGCCCTAGCCCTTGAGTTCCACTGCCGGGCCACCCCTCAGCCCCCGGCCCCGTCCTGGTTGGCCCTCGCCGGGTTCCCCATCCCCCTCACGGTCTCCAGCTTGGCCCCGTGCTCCTGGATGACAGCGAGCAGCATGTTGGTGGCCGCCTGCACGCGGAAGGGGCTGCTGGAGCCCAGGCCTTCGACGGCCGTCGAGACGAGGTCGGTCAGCTCCGCCAGCGTGAGATGCTTTGAGACCTCCTGTAGCAGCGAGTGGAGGCAGCCGTCACTGCAGGTCACCTGTTCCCGGAGCCCGCTTCCCACCTTTGCGTGTGCCCCTCCTCCCATGCTCCAGGCGCCCCATCTCTGAGCACTTCCACACTCCTGAGCCCCACTCCTTTGGGTCCCCCACACGTGGACCCTATTATGCAGTTTGATTGCCTTTGAGCAGACCACAGCCAGGGGCAGGAAGGGAGGCGTGAAGACCATCACAGGACAGAGACCAGCTCCGCTCCAAGCTCAGACCCCACTGCTTGTCCCAGGACCCACGTGGCTGCCAGCCTCCTCTCCTCTCTTCCTCTGCCCTGTCCTCCCCGCATGGGCCTCCTCACTGCTGCTTCAGCCCAGCTGGGTGCTCTCCATGCCAGACCCTGGTCCCCCAGTGTTTGATTCAAGACCAACTGAACTTCAGAGCTGGGAGGACCTTCAAGGTCACCTGGACCAACCCCTAGGCTTGAAGAGGTGTTTGGGCCACCCTCACCGTGTGTAGGGCAGAGCTGGGAAGGGCCAGGCTGGGTCTGGAACCCAGGGCTCCTGTCCCGTGGGAGGACCTCCCCGGGGGCCCCACTCTGCCTGCTCTCTGCCCCCGTTCCAGGGGCAGCCTTACAGGTTCAGGGAGGTGGCTGTCACTTTCGACACCAGACCATGAGCTGTGCAGGGTGATCAAGAGGCTCTCAGGGAAAGGCAAGGTGGTGGGTGGGATCTCTGAGATGGAGGGCCTGGGTCAGCCCGGGCTGCTCAGGTGGAAACTTCTGGAAAGACTTAGAGCATCATCGCCAAATATCGTAGCCAGTAGCCACACCGAGCCGTTTAAACTTAATTTAATTAAGTACATTTTAAATTTCGTTCCTCAGCTGCACTAACCACATTTCAAGTGCTCAGAGCCACACGTGGCCAGTGGCTGCCTTGGACGGCGCAGATAGGGACGCTTCTGTTCTCTCAGAAAGTCCTATTGGAAGCTCTGACTCAGCACCTGGTCATCAGAGGCAGATACGACGTGGGTGATGGAGGGAGAGTTGGGAAGCCTGATAGAAAATTATGTTGCAAGGACAGTGAGGATAGTGTTTCTTTGCATGTTAGGATATTGGTTAAACATTATGAAACTCTATTAGAATGTTTGTATGTATATTAGATATAAAAATAAGTGGTAAATAATAGGATGTTATTATTCTAAAATTTTGGTAAAATTTTTGTGAATATGTTGTTGCTAGAATGTTAACATAATTTCAATGGAATATTTGTAGTTTATACTAACTTTTTAACAAGAATATTAGGCTATTACAAATATGGTTAGAACATTTGTTAGAAGATTAGATTTAAAAGTGTTTTCTAAAATGTCAAATCTTGGTTCAAGTTCTAGTATTTAGAATGTTTGTGAAGAAATTCAACTTGGCATGGTGGTTAGATATTCAGAATCCTAGAATACTACAATCTCAGGATTGGTAAATACTTTTGGGATGTCTGACTTTAACCCAGAGCATGATAGATGTGAGACGAGGGTGACGGCAATGGTAGAATTGGTGGTGGAGATGATTGTGGTGGTGGTGATGATGGTGATGGTGGTGGTGATGGTGGTGGTATGGTGGAGATGGTTGTGATGATGATGATGATAATGATGAGGGTGATGGTGATAGTGGTGGTGGTGGTGGTGATGATGCTGGTGATGATGATGGTGGTATGATGGTGATGGTTGTGATGATGATGATGATGATGATGGGGGTGATGGTGATAGTGGTGATAAATATGGTGGCAGTGATGAAGCTGTAGTGAATCCAGACCACATGGGGAATCCAGGACAGACTTGGGAGTAGGACCCAGGTCTGTTCTCCAAACCTTCATAGATCTACTATCCCTTAATTAGCAGACCCTCCCATGCTCTCCCTCTCTGTGTTCCTGTCCATCACTGTCACTTGTCCAATGGAGAGCCAGAGCCAAACGCCCACTCTCTGTGTTCAGGGACAGTGCAGAGTGGGGCAGACTGCCCCTTCCCAGGTCCTGGACACTATGCTCCTAGCAGCTCGGGCCATCTGAGGGCCTGCATGCTCTGGGGTCCCTCCCTTCCTGCTCTGCCTCTGACCTCAGCCCAAGTTTATTGGCATAAACTGAAGCCAAACCAGGTTCTCCCATTCTGGCCCAGCCAGAGATGTCCTGGACCCCAGGGCCTTAGATCTTCTGTACCAAACTTCGGATTGGCCTCCCAACAGCTCGCTGCAGCTGCAGAAAGTTCAGGTTCTGCAGTCAGCCAGGACCCGATTCGGAACCCGTGGGTCCCTTGCCACTTCTTCATCGTTTAATTCAACTTAATGAGTGTTTATTGAAGGCTGGCTCTACCACCAGGCCCTGTGCTGGGCCCTGCTGAGACCCCATGTCTGGGTGGGAGTGCACAAGGTCTAACGGGGAGACTGACACGCACTCCAAGTCTTCACGGCCCACGGGTTCAACACCAGAACGGGCGAGCCGGAGTGGCCACGTCAGAGACACATGAACTGCCCACTCAGAACATGGGGCTCCTTGCAACATAGTCCGTCCCCACCAGCATCCAGCCACACTCAGTACTCAGCCTTGCTCATCCTCAGACGGGAATGCAATTCAGATCAGATACGAAATGGCACAAAGATACAGGATTTCATTATGGCGATGAAAGGGACGTTGGGGAACCACTGGACTCCCCAAGCTGTTGACCAAAGAGGGTCTGGCCTAGGCAAACTAGGTGACAGTGGGAGAGGAGACAGGATGTGCCTTCAAAGGAGTAGGGTTTGGCTTTGAGGGTTAAGCAAGGCCCCCGTGAAGATGAGGAGGGTAAGAATATTTCTGCAGGGTGACCATCCTGCAAAAACCACTCAGGGGAAGGGTGTCATGTGGAGCCTCAGAGAACACCTACCATGACAGTTGTCCTGAGAGTGCCATTTATTGGGTGCTTGTGGAGGCTGGGATGTCACTGACACAGCTCTGGCCCATTCGACAGAGGCAGACTCGCTCAGAGAGCAGGGGCTGGTCCATGGTCCAAGCAGTGGGAGCCAGAGCTGGGACTCCAGCCTGGGCTGCTGACCCCAGAGTCTGTCTCCAGCTCCTCCCTCCAATTCCCTCCCACGGGCCGGGGCTTCCCCCAAGCTCTCAGTTAACCACCAAACACATAGGTGAGATCCTGGCCAGGTTTTAATACTCATGCCCTGGCCCAGGTGCTGACCCCCTGGGTGCAGCCCGGCTACACCAGCAGCCGGAACCCCGTTAGAGGGGGCGGCAGTGGGGGTCAGAGCAGAGCATGGCCACCGCCCCCCACCCGGACCTGCCCACGATTCTCAGGGCTTTGACCTTGATGACTTGGTGGCTGCCCAGCTGGAAGACTGGGTCCTTTGGGAACACCACCTCCTGGGGGGTGGGGAGAGAGGCCTTCTGGTCTCCACTGCTCCAGAGCAGGGCTCCGTCCTTGCTGGCCTGGGAGAGCTGCTGGGGGACCAGCTCTGGCACCTGTGAAGACTCTGCTGGCCAGGGGGCAGAGGGCAGGGGTGAGCACAGGGCAAAGGCGGCCTTGGGGTCTAGGCTGGGACAGGTTGGAGTTAGGTGGGGTCACTGGCACTCAGGGTCGGGCTGTGCTCAGGTTTGGGGATGTGCTCAGAGTTGGGGTCTGTGTGAAGTCATCGTAGCAGTATGGCTGAGGTTAGAGGAGGGTCTGGAGGCAGACTGGGGGGCAGTTGACTTAGGAGTGCTGGGGGGGGCGTTTGGCTGAGGCTGTGGTTAGGGAGTGGGGCCACCGGGGTGGCCCTGGGAAGCTCACCTCTGTGGCGCATGATGAGCTGGTAGACATGGCCCAATGCTTCCAGGCTGCGGTGCTGGGTGTACTTGTCTGGGTCCTGGCACAGAATCCCCAGCATGCCCATCAGCTGCCCGATCCGTTTGAGGTCCTCTTTTGGCTATGGGGAGAGTGCAGGACAACCACTGATGGCAGAACCCACCCATGGAGCCCCCGCCCTGCCACACGTGCCCCCCAGCATAGCCCGTGCCGGGATGGACGCCCTCCAGTCATGTGGCAGGTCTGGGACTCGGGCTTGGGCAAAACTGAAGGGGTGGCCAAAAAACTCAGAAATCAAGAGAAATCATATTTGCATGTATTATTTAGAAAAATCAAAATGAACGGAAAACCCCCATGCTGAAGTAAGTTTCAGAATTGTAAACAACGACAGTGTCGACTCTCCATTTCCATGGCCTCATTTGTCTTGGCCTAACCTCAGACCTGAGCCAACAGGCAGGCAGCCCACTGGCCAGAGTTCGCCGAGTTAATTGTTTGAAACGTCCCATGAAAACATTACTGATCCTGATGGAAGTGTGTGGGCATCCAGGGAGAGCCTGGCTGGCCACCTGGCGCTGGTCTGCTCTGATTGGTCAGACCTTGCTCCACCACTCCACGCCCACTCTTCACCTTCCTTATCGCCCAGGAGCTCCCTAAGGAATTAGTGCTGCTTCTGGCTGATAGGTGAGGGACAGCTCACTCACTCCCTGAGCAGGGCTGAGGGCTGATGTCCATTCACCCCAGGGACCATAGCGGAAGATGGAGGTTAGGCTGGGACCCATGAACCGATGGGGGTCCTGATGGACGGAGGGTGGTGGGATGGTGAGTGCTAACCCTCGTCTGGGGCACGGTGGAACACTTTCCGAGCCCTTCATGGCCCCACTTCCTCTGACTGCCGCCTTCCCTCCCGTCTGTGGGTGAGAAGCTCAGGGTGGGGCTCTGGGAGCTTTGACAGGAGCCCAGCCTCCTGGGTCAAGGGTCAGGGCATCTGGCTCAGAGCCCAGCGGGAAGCCCCGAGAGGTCCTTAATCCCCACCCCAGACTATGTCCTCAGATGTAGAAGGGGGGGGGTTGTTACCTGGCCACGCAGGGCACTCGGGCATCCACCCTGTGCTGGTGGCAGGGGCGCAGGGGCCTTCAACCCTGAGAACCCCAGCAGACTCTGGGAGGGACAGGTTTGGCTGGGACAATAGAGGTGGTGTGGGGTGTGGGACCCGCGAGCCAGGTACTCACGTCCAGGTAGAGATTGTCGCTCAGAAATTTGAGGAGGCCCACGCAGCTGTTCACAGCCCGCTGCCGCTCGTGCGCCTTCTCCGACGCCAGCCAGACGTGCAAGTGCTGCAGTTGGGCAGGAGCAAGGGTGCTGCCGGCCTGGACCCAGCTCGCCCCACGGCCCCAGGCCCCGCCCTGCCCAGGCCCCGCCCCACCGCAGGCCTCGGCCCCGCCCTGCCCCAGGTCCAATCCCTGCTCACCCACAGCAAGGCCCTCCTCTCATGCCCCGCCCACATCAGCTCAGGCCCCGCCCCCTCGGCAAGGAGCTGTCCTATAAGAGGGCTCAGGATCCATCATAGGTTCAGGCTCCGCCCCCTCAACCCCCACACTCTACAAGGCAGCCTTCTTTGTCCCTTGCAGAGGCCCAGGCAGCCCCACTGCTAGTCTTTCCCTCCTTTTGTAGCTGACACAGCCCTGCTGCTGCTCAAAGCCCGGGGAAGCTCCCGCTTGTTAACCTGCCCACGCAAAGCTCCCCTCCAGAGCAATGCTTCCCTGTGCACAGCGGAACTGCGCAGAATTGTAAGGGGTACCGAGGCCCACGAGACAGCCCCACGCGGTGAACAACTTTAAGACAAATCGAGTTCCTTTGTTAGGGCAGAGTGCCACTAGAGTAGTGATTTTGAGGTCAGAGGAGGGTAAACGGTATTTAGGGATGACACCCTATGACATCTGTGACTTCCACAGGTGGCAGATGGTCCCTCTGGCACTGCTGAGGTTTGTCAACCACGTTCCCAGGGGAGGGGCTACTCTGCAGCTTGAGGGGAGTGAAAAGGTGGATGGCATTTCCTCCTAGCCATGCTCGTGCACCCCAACTTCCATCTGTGCCCCCAGGTTGGGAGCCCCTGCTGACCTGACCTCACCTTAGCGCCCAGCCATGCCCTGGCCATGCAGAACCCACTGGGCCCACTGTCCTCATACTGCTGTTCACTTCCCCTGTGTGTCCTTTGCCTGCGGGGCCCTGCCTGCCCTTCCCATCTCCCTAGTCTTCATTAAGGTGCAGTCCCAGTGACCTTGACCTTTGACCTGCCTGGGTCCTGCCCTACCTCTAGATACTGTCGTTGCCTAGTGAATGGTCTCCCTCCTGTCCAGGCAGGACCCCCAGAGGGCAAGTGAGAAAGTGGGGCTGGTGAGCTTATGAGTCCCCCTTAAAGCTGGGGGCATGGCTGCAGGGGATATTCTCAGGGGTGGAGGGTGGGAGGGCACCAGCTCCCTTTAGTGTGGCATTTCTTTTTTTATCCTCACCCGAGGACATTTTTCCATTTTTTGTTCAGATAGAGCAAGAGGGAGAGAAAGGAACATAGAGAGAGAGAAAGAAACATCAACGTGAAAGGGACACATCGAGTGGCTGCCCCCCGCACGACCAACCAGGGCTGGGGACAAACTGCAACCAAGGTATGTGCCCTTAGCGGGAACTGAACCCAGGTCTCTCTGGACCGCAGGCCGACGCTCTAACCGCTGAGCCAAACCATCCAGGGCTAATGTGGCATTTAAGACCCACTTACCACCTGCTGTGCCTGCCCCTGTGCCACCCCCAGTTGTCCCAAATCATTGTGATCCCTATAGAGGTCAGCTCTCAAGCCTCCTGGAACTCCCCACCCCAGTTCCGGCCTTGTCCCCTCTGGACGTCCTGCTGCTCACCCTCTGTCCTCGGCCTGCCCGTGCCCTGGCCTGCACTGCCCCCCACCTCACCGACAGCAGGAACTGCAGCTCGTCCGCTGTGGGGTTCTGCATGATGAAGGTCTGCAGCATCTGGTCCAGGGCCTCTGAGGTCTGCTGGTAGAGGGTCTGTGTGGGGACGATACACCGGTCAGGTGCCAGACCTGGGGCGTGGACAGGCGGCAGAGGCCTGTGCGGGGCTGAGTGCTTCAGGCCGCTCAGTGCTGGGACTGCCCACTTCCTGCAGACTGCCCAGGCCAGGGTGCCCACCCGCGAACTCACACGTGCGAGGAAGGGCCCCATGGCAATCCCTATTTGGCAGATGGGTGGGCTGGGAGGAAGGTGGTCTGGGCCTGCCCAAAGGCACAGGTTTCTCGGTAGCTGAGACTAGTTCCTTTCTAGCAGGGCTGACTTCATGGGCAGGCAGCCCACACGGGCCTGAGATGGGCCTGCACGGGCCTGTGAGGGTCCCGTTTATGGCTCTGCCATCACCATCTTGAAATTTTTAATAGATTCTAAACACGAGTCCCACATTTTCATTTTTCAGGGGTCCCAGCAAATTACGCAGCTGGTTCCAATTCTTGGGTCCCCCACACGAGGCCCGCAATCTTTACTGCTTGGCTCACCGGGCATGCTCAGGGAGGGAAGGGGCCACAGAAATGACTTAGCTCACCCTCCCTCAGAGCCCATGGGAGCAGGGCCCTTGGGTGCAGGTGTGGACTCCCTGGGTGCCCTGGGGAGCGCCACAGGGCCTGGCCCATCGCAGGTGCTGTTAACACCAGCTCCCTTCCAGGGCATGAGCAGCAGACAGAGCTGGGTACCCTGCCCGCGGGCCCCTCTCGGAGAAGGTGTGCAGGCGCCAGGCTCACACCTGTACATTGGGTGGCTCCAGAAAGAGGCAGGTATGTTTCTCTAGGACGTCCAGCAGCGGCAGGGCCAGCACGCTGCGGAGGCAGACGGACAGGAGCCGTGATTTCTTCTCAACGTCCAGGGGCGGCCTCAGCTTACTGTGTGGAGAACAGAGGTGGTGAGGGAGGGGCTGGGGATGGAAAGGGGACACCTGCTAGCGTAGCCAGGAGTGGGCAAGCCCCCAGCAGCAGCCCCCCTGGGACTCAGGGATTCCCTTTTCTCTGGCCTTTCTGCTTTGACTCATGTGTACACTTCTGCCTCCCCAGCATTTCCCTCTGTGTCCGTGGCAGGCCTCCTGTGCAGGTGGCTTCCACAGGTGTTTGTAAGGGACTCGCTGGATCAGTTGGGAGCAGGAACTCACAAAGCCCTGCACCCCAGGCACATTTTATGGGGCATTCTGGAATCTCCCCGGCCCTGGGTTCACATTGAGATTTGAACCTGGTCTCAGCACTCTGAGGAGGGCCCGCCCAACTCCAGCTGCGCCCGCCGAGGGCATCGCTGGGCTCGCGGGAAGCTTGGCTGCTGCCTGCCGTGCTCCTCTGCAGTTGGAGAGCAGGCAGCTCTGAGCTCCCTGAGCCTCCGCTTCCTGGGCAGACTCACCCTGTCCTGGGCAGGGAGGGGGCCAGGTACCCCCTCACCCTGCTTGCAGGTGGACGGCTAAATCAGGACCTGCCACCTGCGCTGCCGTCCCTGAGCCTCATTCTTCCCTGGGATGCTGGCTGGAGTCCAGGCTCAGTTTCCCTTGTATTTTCTCCTCGGACAGGTGGAGCCTGCTCTGGGCTCTGCCTGTGGCTCGGACCTTCCCTGAGCGACTGCTCCGACGCCGAGTGCGCAGAGGTCAGCTCACTCTGGGGAGTGGCCGTGGCCCCAGACCAAATGATCTGGTCCCCTGGCCACCACGGCCACCCTGGCCTTTCCCAGCAGGGCTTTGACCTCTGCCCTGTCCCCCGTGCGGCTGGGGAGCCTACCAGAGGCTGGAGATGATGTGGATGGTCTGCTGGCGGGTCGATGTGCACAGGGCGTCCGTGGGCTCCTTCTCCATCAGAACCTGCCGGTACCCCGGTGAAGACGGTCACTCGTGCAGGGTGAACCCTACTCCTGACACCAAGTCTAATCTCTTCCTAAAGACCGTGGTGCTGGGCACTCGGCTGACCACTGGGTGCCTGGCCCCACTCAGAGAGCTAGAACACGGACTTCAGAATCAGACAGGTCAGCTGCCTGACCCTGGGCAAGTCTGCAGACTCTCCGAGCCTCGTTCGCGGATAACATGGCGTTGTTGCACGTGTGTTATTCAAGAGGAGAGGCAGTCCCCTGCTGTCGTTACTCCTGTAACTGCCCGTCCCTGTGCCCATCGCTGGTGCGTTTCCCCCATAACGGGGTTTCTGTGCGGCCACAATCTCCAGTGACTACTGGTCTTAGCTCGGTCAGCATAAGCAGAACGGATGATTTCGGCCTCTCTGGGCCTCAGTAGCATCACCTGTGCGGGGACGTCCCTGGCCAGCTCGGGGGCACTGGGAGAGCCCAGCGAAGGGGACGAGGATGAGCTTCCAGACACGGAAGCCTGCGCTGGGTGGTACACGTTCCGGAAGCCCGGCTGCCCGCCCCCTTCCCAGCAGTGCCCCCTCTGAAGGCCCCCCGACCCCCTCCCTGTGCCCCAGGACCTGGCTCACCACCAGACACTCTAAAAGCTCCCCGATCTGGAAGAACTCGTAGCTGTGGGCGCCTCTGTTGCGGCTGACGGCCCCCACCAGCATGAGGATGGAAGTAAGGAAGCTCTGCTTCAGGGTCTCGTCCTGCGTGGGGGCGAGGCCCAGGAGCCGGGTGGGGAGGACAGAGAGAGCGAGAGCCACGGTCACCAGCAGCAGACGCGCCGAGGGGGAGGGGTGGCCCTGGGCGCAGGACGTACCCAGGAGCTGTAGCGGAAGAAGAAGACCATTCGCGACAGGATGTTGTCCACCCACGGCAGGATGTGGGACTTGGCCTTGGCCGCCATCTGACCGTAGGCCAGGAGGATGGTGCTGCTGGCCCACTTCCACTGCAGGTCCTCCGAGGTCCGGCCCTGGCGGGGCAGATGAGGAGCGTCAGGGCCCGCTCGACCCCAACTCCGGGGAGCAGTGATGGGAGGCACCCCAGGCCCTAGCGGGGTCCTGGAGGCTCAGGCTCTGAGGGCGGCAGTTTACCTGAGTAGGAAAATAGGGAAAACATCTCTGCCCCTGGGAGTTATCTGGGGTGCAGCAGGGTTGGGGTGGCTACCCCATACTTCGGCCGGGGCTCATGACCTCTGGCCCTTGTTTCATGTTTCAGACGAGGCCACCGGCAAAGAGATGCTAATGAACACAGTGGCCACCACAGCGTACCGGGAGCTGTCACCAAGCACTTCCTGGCACAGCTCATTTTAACCCAACAGCTGGCAAGGGAGGGAGGAACTATTCGAGGGGAAACTGAGGCCCAGGGGGTCACACTGCAGGTGGGTGCAGAGGTGGGTCAGAACCAGAGGCCAGGACACATGGTCCGAAGCTTGTGCCCCTAACTTGCCCCAAGGGGTCCTTCTGGGAGGCTCAGACCTTTCTAGAGGGTGGGGGCCCCGATGTTCCAGTTCCTTGCCAAGACCCCAATAACCCCAGAGCCAGTACCTTTGGGGAGAAGCTGTGAAGGCTCCACTTGATGGGTGTGCTCCGGCCAAACTGCTCCAGGACGGCCCACACGTGGTCCAGGTGGCGCACTGCGGTCAGCCCCATCGTGAGAGCGAGGCCCTGCGGGTGGGGACAGGGTCACCATGTGGGGACCCCAGACCAGGCCTGGCCCCTCACTGAGGGTGTGGAAATGAGACCAGGATGGGGCTTGTCTGTCGCAGATACCCACCTTCCACCCTGCACACTGGGACATGCATCTCTGAGCCTGACCCCACAGTGGTTTCTTTTACGGGGCCTGGAGGGTGGTTGAGGAGGCAGGAGGCGGGGGTGCCTCCGGGGAGGCCTGTGATCACCCCGCCCCAGCTCTGAGCAGAAGGAGCTAGAGGTCGGAAGGACGGTCCGGGGATGAGGGCAGGGCTCAGCCGGTGACAGGGGCGGGCCAGGCTTGCGGTCAGGCTGAGAGCTGGGTCCTCACCTCCCTCTGCTTGGGCCACTGGTGGGACGTCCCCAGGAGGGTCCTCAGGTGTGTCCTGACTGTGGTGCTGTTCTCCTCAGCTTGAAGGACCAGTCCATAGAAGACGAACAGGAAGGCCTGGGGAAGGTTCAGCTTCCTGTCCTGAGCCGGACACCCCTGTCCATCCCTGTCCACCTGGGCGGCCTGCCAGGGCCCCCGCAGCTGCCCTGTGGGACCATCACCCCGCCTGGTGGCGAGCTTCAGGGGTGCGACTTCAAGTCCTGCTCTCACCCCAACCCCCTCTCTCTCAGGTCTGCCGGTTTCTTTCTAGCCCCAGGGCCCCTCTTCAGGTGTCGCCCTGTGGGTGGGCAGCAGGCCGTTCCTGGGGGCGGAGCGTGGCCCACCTTCTCCGGGGGCTGCTCCTGGTGCGTCCGGTCCGGCTTGGTGAGTGCCCACAGCAGCTCCTTGGACCACACGTCCACGCTCAGGAACTGGGCCGACTGGGCGGCTATCTGTGAGCAGATGGGGTGAGCGGGGCTGGGGCCCTCGGCAGCCGGGCCCACGCCTGCCCTCCGTGCCCACTCAGTGGCTCCCCCTCCTCTCCCCTCCCCCTCCCGACAGTGTGGAGAATTGGTTTCCTTCTTCCTGAACGGTGATGGGATTGACCGGCGCGGTGCCCAAGCCCTGGAGCTTCCTCTGCGGGCCGGTGCACGACTGTGACTCGTGCTGGCACAGGGCCCGGGACTTCCGTGTCCCCGCAGGCCGGTTTGGCCCCTCCTGCCCCAGGTAACTGGCCTAACGCACCGAGGACTCGTGTCCTCGCTGTTCACGTGTGAAGGCCACGAGGGCGGCCGGCTTCCTCTCTGATTCTGGGATTTTGTTTTCATTTTCTTTATTTTATCATGATCATTATTATTTTTTAAAATATTTTTTTCTTTATTGATTTTAGAGAGAGGAAGGGAAAGGGAGAGAAACAGAAACATGGATGAGAGAGAACATCGATTGGCCGCCTCCTGCACGCCCCCCACTGGGGATCGGGCTCACAACCTGGGCATGTGCCCTGACCGGGAATCGAACCGGCGACCTCTTGGTGCAGGGTCAACGCTCAACCACTGAGCCACACCGGCTGGGCTGTTTTCATTTTCTTGATCAACCTATAAGCCTCTTTTTGAATAACCTACTTTGGGTTTTATTCACACTCTATTGTTTGTTCTTTTAGAAACTTTTTGATTCCTCCTCCGGTTTTTATTACTTCTTATCTTCTACTTTGGGTCAATTTGCTCTTTTCTTGAGAGAGGGCTTCTTAAAATGAAGGGTTAGACAACAGAATGTTGCCTTTCTTCTTTTCTAGTATAGGCATGCACACATATAAATTCTGCCCTGGCCGGCGTGGCTCCATTGGTTGGGTGTCACCCTGTGCACCGGCGGTTGCGAGTTCAAATCTGGGTCAGGGCCCATGCCTGGGTTGTGGCTTAGTCCCCAACATTTCTCTCCCTCTCCCTTCCTCTCTCTCTCAAAAATAAAAATAACAATGTTTTTTTAAGATAATAACATAACAATATACATTTCCTTCTAAGCACTGCTTTCTGTCGAACCCACCGACGTCCATGGGTGGCGCTCTCATGTTCAGCTCACATAGTCTCAGCCCCCTTGCGATCTCTCCGGTGATCCATGGGTCACTTACAAGTGTGCTGTCTAATTCCCAAACATTTGAAAAATTTCCAGGTCTATTTTTGCTATTGATCTTTCATTTATGTTCTGGCCAGAGAAGGGACTCTGCTTGGTCTCAGTCCTTCCAAGTGTACTGGGGCTGCCATGTGACCCTGCAACGAGCGGCCAGCTTCCCTCCGAAAGGAACGTCAATTAGATCAATGTGCTTAATTAGGTTGTTCAAGTCGTCTACACCCTGAGTGATTTTCTGTCTTATTTCTCTATTAATTACTTGTATCGCTGCCTCTGCTGGTCTTGTTTCTTCTAGATACCATTTAATTACGACTGTTCTGCTGCTATGTGATAATAGTAATTAACATTTAACAGGCCCTTTATGTGGGCTCCCCCACAACCCCCACAACAGACTCTGAGCTCGGCACTGCATCCCCAGCCGACAGACCAGGGAACGGAGGTTCTGAGAGTCATAGTAGGTCAGCTGGGGTTGGCTGAATGTGGACTTGGGCCCAGTCAGCCAGTGTCCCACAGTCCTTCTCCTAGCCACACCGGCCCTCATGGGGGAGGGGGGTTCAGAGACGGTCCTGCATAGACACCATGCCTCGGCTATGGCGGCTTTAGCCCACCCCAACCTGCTTCCTTCCTGCCCTGCTTGGAGATTCTGCCTCTGCATCCTCTCTGGCCCCTCAGCCACGGGTCCAGCCCGAGATGGGTGGGAAGGCCTTCTGTGTGCTGTGCCAGGCACGCAAGGGCCAGCGTTCAATCCCCAGGGACCAGCCATGACTGTGGTCAAGTCCGCCCCTCCCAAAGCCTGTGTGCTCACCTGCAAAGTAGGGCTCCCCCCAAGGCTGAGATGTGCCCATCCACGTTGGTGTACAGCCTGCTCCCCCACCCCCGCTGTGCTCACAAAAGGCCCCCCTGTCCGGCCCCTACCTTGGTCAGCTGCTCTTCCCAGCCTGTCTTCTCCTCCTGGTTGAAGAGCTCCTCTGTGGGCGAGAGGTCACCGGGGCCGGGTCTGACGTCCCCGCCAGGCCAGCTCTCAGGGTCCCCTCCCCTGTCCCTCGGGCACCGGGCTGATAGGGTGGCGCTGTCCGGCCTCAGCCCCAGAGCAGGGGAGCCCGAGGACCGTGAACCGCGCTGGAGCTCCGGGCCCAGAGCCAAGCTGGCCTTGCGGCCCTGCGGCCCTGCTCTGTGACCTCGGAGGCCATGTGAGGTTCACCAATGGCGGACGAAGGGGTCCCTCCGGAGTAGCCCTTTGGAACGTGCCGGGGTCCCCTCAAGGTGGGAAAATAAGGCTTCGAGAGGGGAGAGGGGAACATTGCAAGACAGGAAACCCAGCCTCAAAGGGAAGGGCTGCTTCAGGGGTGACCCTGGGGGTCTCAGAGGTCACCCCAGGCACAGAGGGACCTCCATCCAGCCTGCCAGTCCCAGGGCAGGGGTGCAAAGCGGAGGCAAACTGGATGCTGCCTTCTCCTAGGCCTTAGTGGTTAAACTCCCAGGCATGGCCGTCGAGGCCATGCTCTGTCCTCCTCCTGCCCCCAATCCCTCGCTGACACTGCCCACCAATACCTCCCTCAGCCCTGAGGCGAACACATTCCCTCACAGACAGCTTAGACTTGGCCGCCTCCTCCAGGAAGCCTTCCCTGATGGCCACCAGTGCCTCCCCAGCTGGGCAGCGGTGAGCTCAGCTCACACTTGTGAATGAATGAATGAATGAATGAATGAGTCTAATGAGAGCAGGTGCTTGCCTGCCTGTGCGCTCCTGGTGGCAGGGAGCCTGGCACCTGGCAGGCTCTCAGTCAGCATTTGCTGTCTTGCGCTGGCTGAGCCCTCATCCCAGTGGGACCCCAACTTAGAGTCAGGATGGGCAGCACAGCTGAGTGGTGGTACCTTCCACAGGCTCCCACCATGTCTGGATTGGCCGAGGGCGGTGTGTGGGGGTGCTCGGTCCGCAGCTGATTGCCCTCTGTCATGAACATGCTTCACCCCTCAGCCCTCCCCCCCAATCTCTCTCCACGACTGCCCCACCCCCACCACGCTGGCCTGGGAGCAAAGGGTGGCTTGGGGGCGCCTCAGGACCCACGGGCAGGACGTACGCTTGGAGGTCAAAGTGCCCATGACGTAGAGGAAGCTGCGGTGTGGGAAGACGCCCGTCAGGACCTCGGTCTCCAGGTGCTGGGCCACCGCCCTCCAGGAGTGCCTGCAGATGGCCACCAGCACGTTGCTGGCTGCGTCCTGGTACGCGTCCTCCAGCTCCTGCGGGGCATGGGTGGGCAGACAGTGAGCGCGGCCGGCTCCCTCACCTCTGCAACTGGTGGGTGGGGTAACGTGGCTGAAGAACCAGCCAGGTGCCTGGACGCCCTGCCCCCTCTGCACACCTGAGACCTCGGCAAAGTCCGGAGGCCTGGTGTTTGCAGGGGGTTCTGAGCCGGGCCTGTGCGCAGGGAGTGGTCACCGGGCAGGCCAGGTCCTCTGCCACACCTCCCGGCCTCAGCCCCCAGCCCGGGCACTGGACTGGGTCTGCTCTGAGGCTGGACGGCCCAGGAGGAAGGACAGAGAGCTGTGACATGGGGGTGCAGGGGGCAGTGGGCTCACCCCTGTACACCACGATGGACCCCGCACCCTATCAGCTGGCCTCTGTGTCAGAGCGCCCGATCACCCCTGACCACCCGCAGCCAGCGCGCGGGGGTGGGTGGGGGGGCAGGCCTGGGGTGTGGGAGGGGATGACGCCCGCGTCCGCACACCCGACGGAGCCCAGAAGACACGGGCCGAGCGGGGCGTGGACGCGTCCAGCAGAGCCCTCTCTAACATCCTCTGAGAGACAGAAGGAGATGTGCGCCCCGACGCGCCGGCAGTGCGGCAGGAGAGGGGAGCGCTCTGAGAACAAATCAAGATCTGGAAGCTGGAGACGCGGGCGAGGACGGGAAACTCAATTAGGAGGTCGGAGATAAGGACGGTCTCCGGGTGGGCCGGAGGACAGAGACGGGGAAGGCAGCGGTGAGATAAGCACATCAGGAGCCTCTGAGCGCCCCGCCTGTGGTAGGCGACCTGGGCCCAGAACAGGGCCTCGCGGGGACGGCACCAGTGGACCGACGTGAGCCGTTCCACCGAGAAGAGCCGAGCAGCCAGAGGCAGGACCACAAAGCCTGGTGGCTGAAAACAGCCCCAGAGCGAGGCCACCGTCATGAAGCCCAGAGCACAGGGCGGAGGGAAGGTTCTGGAGCCTGCCAGCAGGGAGGCAGGCCTCGGAGACAGAGCAAGGCTCGGACGGCGCCCCCACAGCCCCGGGGGGCAGGAAGACCATGGGAGCACCATTTCCAGTGCACGGTCTGTGGCGAACAGAGCAGAGGTGTCCGGGAAGGCGAGGTCTGAGAGTCCTATTCCCGAGCACGCTCCCCAAGAAGCTACTGCGGGATGTGGAACAAGGTCCTGACCGGGGTGGGCAGCAGGAGTCCCAGACGGGCTCAGGCTGAGGGCTCAGTGCTCGGCTGGTCTGGACCTGGGTGAGGGTGTGCCCGCTCTCCTCTGAGTCCTGACCAGCTTGTGGCACCCGCAGGAGTGCCTGCCCCGACCCAGGCTGGAGAGGGCCCCCAGCACTGCCCCGCCCCTCAGGCTGCCCCAGAGGGGCGCTTGTCCACCTTGGAGGGGCTGGAGTGAGGCTGCTACCGGGACACGAGTGGGCTCTGCTTGTCCTCCAGCCTCACTCCCTTGGTCAATATGCCCCTCCCCCAGCCCTATTATTATTATTATAGGTCTGTGAATTATACATAAATGCCCTGAACTTTTAAAATATGCCTGATCTGCCCAGGCCAGTGTAGCTCAGCAGATTGAGCCTCATCCCATGGACTGAGAGGTCCCGGTTCGATGCCCAGTCAGGGCACATGCTCGGGTTGCGGGCTTGATCCCCAGCAGGGGGCGTGCAGGGGGCAGCGGATTCATGTTTTCTCTCACATCCATGTTTCTCTCTCTTTCTTTTTCACTAAAAAAAAATATATAAAATATTAAAAATATGCCTGATTTACTTCAAAATGATGAGTTAATGTTTTTTATAAATTAAAAAAAGAATTTTAGAAAAAAACATAGTAGCTACGGACATGCTTCCGTTGTTCTCTGACAGTCAGGCGAGGGTGATGAGCAGGCATCTCTGCGGGGGCAGGGAATTCGTCACACCCGCTGTTTACCATCTGGGTAGTGACTGAGGCACCTCCTAAGAGCAGCGCCTCGGCCCCTCCATCTGTGAGTGGGGTTGCAAACACTTATTGGGGGTGAGTCATGCCATTCCCGCCTCGTGGGGTGCCAGGGCGTGGACCCAGGGTGGTGAGCCTGGTGACCAGTCACCACTCTCTGACCATGACTAGTCGTGTGTTTATTGGCTAGTCCAATGAACTGCCCGGAGCTAGTGGCCGGAATACGAGCCACAAGCCCCCGAGCCCCTGCAGCCATAATCAGCTGAGATAGTCGGCTGGCCTGGAGCAGCTCTCTGGACTGCAGCCTTGGGGGAACGTGGGGTTGAAGGGGTGGTCCACGTTCAAACCTGTGCATCTCGGTCAGGCAGGACCCCAAAGGCAGGCAGCCTGGGTGATGGGTGAGACCCGGCGCCGAGCGGTAGCAGGCATTTGGCTCCTTGCTATGGGCCCTCACACAGTAATGAGCTCTCTGACCTCACCTTTCTCAACTGTGAAATGGGTGTGTGATGTTGTCCCTCTGAAGGGGCTGGTGGCGAGAAGACGAGAAACTGGACGGGAACCACTTGGTCCACCCAAGGCTGGGCCGTCCTAGCGTATTTGGATCCCTGGGCAGCTGCCTGCCTCCCCGGGGCCCTGGGGAGAGGGGAGGCCCACCGTGGACTTGGTCATGTTCTCCAGGGCCAGCTGCATGAAGGTCTCCTCCCAGCTTCCCTCCAGGGAGTCAATGGCTTCGATGACGGCCTCCAGTACGTGGAGGAGCCGGAACCGGTGCCTGTCCGAGATCTGTGGGCGGCAGAGCGGACAGAGGCTCAGGGGAAGTGAGAGAGTGATGGGGGAGGGGGAGGAGGCCCGAGGGGAAGACCCCAAGTGGATGCATATGTCCAACATCCATCTAGTGAACACCTGCTATATGCAGACCTTGAACTAGTTCTGCAGAGACAGACGAATAAACATGTGTCCCCACCCTCAGGGAGCTGCTAGGGGGTTTTAAAAGCATTTCTTCATGTATTCACTCATTCATTAAAATTCATACACATCTTCCCCAGCAATCATCCATCCATCATCCCATCTGTCCATCCACCCGCCCACCCATCACCCATCACCCATCCATTTATCCATCTCTCTCTCCCACTTAATGGTCTGTGGCTTTAGGCAGATCCCTCCCCTTCCCTAAGCCCCAGTTTCCTCATCCACGAGGATCATAATATCTGCGTCGTGAGATTGTTCTCAGGTCAGTCAACACATACAGGTCTGCTTTCCCCGCTCCCCTCAGACCACTGGACAGCAGGAGACTGTCGTGCCCCAAATCACGCAGCTGCTGCATGAAGCAGCCAAGGTCTGGGTTTGCCTCGGGATCCAGCCCCCTGCTCCCCGGGTCTCCCACGAGTGGCCCGAGCGGCTCCTACCTTAGGGCTGTCTACGAAGTAGTCGTGAATGGCTTCCAGCACCAGGTTGGGGGCCTTGTGAGCCATGTTCTTGATCTTCTTGACAATGTACTTCAGTCGGACCGGGTCCGAACCATTCAGGTCTCGGAGCATCTTGAAGCAGATGGCTAGAGCACATGGCAAGCAGGTGTGAGGTGGGTGGGCTGTCGTGCCAGTGGGGCTGGGTGGGCGGGGATGGGAGAAGCCTAGAAGCGAGGGCTGGAGCACTGAGCACGCCCCTGGGCCCCTGAGGTTCAAGACAGAAGGAGCAGGGCTGCCTCTCTCCTTCTATTCATTGATCTAACTATTCCCTTTCCACCCGTTGATCCACCTACTTATCCAATGATGCATCTGCCCATCTACTTACACATTCACACATTGTTTGTCCATCAATCCATCTATCCATCCTCTTGTTTGTGCATCCTTATACTCATCCACCAATCCAACCATCAATAAATATATCCCTCCACTCACCCATTGATTCACCCATCCATCCATCTATCCATCCTTCCATCCATAAACTCATCATCCATCTCTAATCTCTCCATCTATTCATTCTTTCATCCCTTCACCCTCTGTCCAGTCACCTGACGTTCGATGATGTTCACTCTGGGTGGTCCTGGGGCTCAAAGAGGAGTCAGGGCTCAGCTATGTTCTGAAGGAGCCCTGGGCAGGGAGCCCTCACCAGTATCAGTAGACTGGTTCTGGGGGGTAGTTGTATAAAAGGCCCTGGGCACGCAGAGGGCAGGGCCAACAAATGCCGACTAAGAGGAGGGGCAGTGAAGACTGGCTTCTCAAAGGAGGGAGCGATTTAACTTTGCTTAGAAGGATGGGGGCAAGTCATCTTTGAGTGAGGGGAAAATCTTCTCAGGGAGTGAGCCAGGCCTAAGCCGAGGCTCTAAGGTGCGGGAGGTGCGGGAGGTGCGGGGGGTACGGGAGGAGAGTGGAGGAGAGTGGAGGAGAATGGAGGTGCGGGAGAGTGCGGGAGGAGAGTGGAGGAGAGTGGAGGAGAATGGAGGAGAGTGGAGGTGCGGGAGGAGAGTGGAGGTGAGGTGTGAGAAAGGGCATTTTTGGGCTAAGGCATCATGAAGAGGCCAAGGAGGGTGTGCAGAGCTCCCTATGTCCACACCCGACATCCCCCAGGTCCTGGAGGGTGGACTCCCCTGGCCCTCATCCCCGGGACTTCTATGGGTGAAGGGCCATGATGGAATGTGCTAGAACCTGAGTCCAGGCCTGGTGATCACCTGCATTATAGGCTTTCTCCAAGAACACCTTCTG
Source organism: Molossus molossus (assembly GCF_014108415.1). Taxonomy (NCBI): domain Eukaryota; kingdom Metazoa; phylum Chordata; class Mammalia; order Chiroptera; family Molossidae; genus Molossus; species Molossus molossus. Next base: position 72,582,537 of record NW_023425351.1, read on the forward strand.
CTCCTGGGGTACCAGGGCAGCCTGGCTGCTCTTCGACTTGCACAGGAAGATGGTAGTGGGGTGCATCGGTTTGTCCCTGTGGGCGGCGGTCTGGGGCGCCTTTCCGCAAGACACGTCCTTCATGGATTCCAAGATGTGGGAGGAGATTCTGAAATGGAAGCGGGCTCCTGGGTGCACGCACCTGGGTGCCCTGTGTGTGCTCATGGATGTGAGCGCAGGGGACACTGATGCACCTGGGTCTGGGTCAGGCTGGGTCACATCCTTCCAGGCGTCTGCCCTTCCATTCAGTGGATGACCGAGCCCTGGGAGGAGGCTCACGTCTCGCAGCCTCAGGGGCACTGTTGAATCAGCAGCACTGCCTGTGGGCTCGGGGGGGCCTGTCCCCCAGCCAGTGTTGGTGGGACAGACAAGGCTGGTAGGACTGGAGGGCTGGGACACGACATCCGGGCAGCTCTCTCGTTGACTCAGTGGAGGACCCGGTCTTTTCAGGACCACGCAGTCTGCCCTGGCCACCGCCCGTGGCTGGTGGGGTCTCGGAGGGAGGTCAGAGGGTGTCGGGAGTAGGTGGGGCAGCGGCATATTAGAGAGTTTGTCTCTCTATATTTTACGCATCCACCACGTAGAAAAGACGTCAGATCCCGTCACTCAGCATCCCCCCGTGGTTCCCCGTACAAAAAGGAAAGAGCGCGGCTTGAACGAAAAAAGCGAGTACATCAGACGTGCACATATAAAGTCAGGATGCAAAAATCAGTCATGTTTCTATACTGGCAGTAAGTAATTGGGAATTGAAATACAAAGGTACCGTATACAACAGCACTAATGATTATGAGGTGTGTAGGTATAAACCTAACCGATGATTGCAGGATCTATATACTGTAGAGTACAAAATGATGATGAAAGAAATGATGAGGACGTTAATAAGAAGAGACATACCATGTTCATGGATCAGAAGACTCACTATCGTCAAGACATTAGTTTTCTGTAAATTTGTCTAAATACTTAATACAATTCCAATGAAAATCCCAGGAGGATTTCTTTCTTTCTTTCTTTCTTTCTTTCTTTCTTTCTTTCTTTCTTTCTTTCTTTCTTTCTTTCTTTTTTTGAAGGAACCAACAAGTTGTTTCTAAAGTTTATGTGGAAAAGTGAAGGAAGTGAAGCCAAAACAATTTGGAAGAACAACAACACAGGAGGAACACCCGACTGATTTCTGATTTCAAGATGTATCACAAAGCTCTAGCAGACGAGACAATGTGGTGTGACGAAATCACAGAGCTATGAACAAATGGAACAAAACACATAGTCCAGAAAACGACCCACATCTACAAGGCCAGTTGATTTTTGATGAAGGTACGAAGGCAGTCTAATGAAGAAAAGACAAATAGATGGTGTAGCAATGACTGTATATACAGGTGCAACCCCCCCCAATGTAAGCCTCCAACTATGTACAAAAATGAACTCAAAATAGATCATAGACCTAGAAGCCAAACCCAACATTCCAAAACTTCTAGGAGAAAATGTAGGAGAAAATCTTCGTGATCTTGGCTTAGACAAATATTTCTTACGTTGACACCAAAAGCACTATCCATAAAAGAGAAACATCACAAAATTGGGTTTCATCAGAATGAAGAACTTCTGCTTGTGGAAAGACACCTGCAAGAAAATGAGAAGCTAAGAGCTGTGGACCTGGAGGGAGTATTTGCAAATCACGTAGCTGATGAAGGACGGTTTCCAGAATATATGGAGAACACGACACAAGACAAAATCACCAACAACTTGTCCAAATATGGGCTGAAAATGGGAACAGACACTCCACCCAAGGAGACAGACGGCAAATAAACACACAAAACACGCTCCACCAGCCTCAGTGGGACATCACCACGTGTCAACTGGAGCCGCTAAATCAGAGAAACGCGACACACTCAGCGCTGGCGAGGTTGCCGTGTTCCTGGACGGTGCCGGTGGCGCTGGCGGGATGCCGACGGGTACGCCGCGGCCGCTCAGCTCTTTCACACCGAGGCCTACCCGAGCGCCATGACAACGTGCGTCCACCCGAAAGTCTGTACACAAGTGCGTTTAGTGGCTTTGTCATAGCCCCAAGCGAAAACCACACACATGTCCTTAAAGTGGTGGCCACGGAAACTGTCACATCCATAGAAACACCGCGTGGCAACTGCGGCAGATGAATCCCTGACAAATGCGACCACCGGGTGCTTCTCTGTGCATTACGCTGGGGGAGAGAAACCACACCCTGACGCTACGCGGAGCCTGGGCAGAATCACCCCTTCCTGCCTTCATTCATTCGGTGGGTGTTTATGAAATGCCAGCCGTGTGCCTGGCACTGCTCCGGTGAACAGCACACGCACAGACCCTGTCCCTCGTGGCACGCCCATTCTTGGGGAGAGACGGTGAGCGGACAAGAAGCTACGTGTCATGTTGGCGGGGGACAGAGACACGGAGGACAATCAAGCGGGGACAGGGATGGACAAGCTGCGGGGCTCAGCGGGGCAGGGCCGAGGTTGTGCCCAGGGGGTGTGCCGGGCCACTAAAGAAATGCCCGAGAGGCTAATGAATGAAGTCATGCTGGGACGAGGGCAGCTGCCCCCCGCCTGCCTCCTTGTCACCTCAGCTCTGCCATCGCAGCCTCAGCACCCAGCGAGGTGGCCTCCCACCAAGCCCACGAGCTCGGGCAGGCAGAGGCTCAGGGACCCGTCCCAGGCACGCGGCCTCTGCAGAAGGGTGCAGGCTCAGACCTGGGCCCTGGGCCCGAAGCCTTCACCCTGGAGGGCTCGGCATTTCACAGGAAGCCTGGCTGGTGCCACCTCTCTGGGCATCTCAGACCACAGGGCCTGGAGCCTAGCCTCCCTCTGTGCCCAGGAGGGGCCTCGGGCCAGCTGGCACGGGCCACGGCCACCACTAAGACCGTTATCTCTCCCCAAACCCGCATTTAGCCCAGCGGCGACCAAAACGGAACACATTTCTAATCCAAAGAGATGATGGGAACACGGACAGACAGCTGCAGACCGGAGGGTGTTCTCGCCTTGGAAGCATCTAAGTCGGGCAGAGGAGGAGACGGCCGGACATCCACACGGAGATGAGCACGCGGTGATCAGGACTGAAGTGGAAGGTGCCAGGCTGCTCCCCGGGACAGCCCACAGGAACGGGCTCACGGGCCGGAATGGGCTCCGGAACCGCCCAGGAGAGTCTGGGGAACCGGACCTCCCTGTGCCCCCCTGGAGGGCACCCTCCAGTCAGGAAGGTGGAGCTGCCCTTAGGCCGTCCAGGACGCTCAGGACACTGGGGCCCAAGGCCATCAAGGGACCTTCCTTGAAGAAGCTGGAGCTCAGGGGAGCAGGGCGTGTGTCCCTCTGGGCACTTCCACCGCAGGCGTGTGGACTGGACTGACACCCGCCTGCTGCGCACGGGACTCAGCAGCTACAGGGCTAGGTCCCGGTTCCCTCCCCCAGCTGCCTCGCTGCCCCCCAGGGCTCAGTGGGGGCCATCCCTCCCCAGCTGCGTCCTCAGTTCGGGGCCTGGGGGTCTGTCCTCAATCCCCATTCCCCCCAGGGAGGTTCTCTCCAAGAGAGGAAGAGGCCAGGGGACCTGTGGGAAGTAGGGTATCGGGGTCCCCTCTTGGGATCCCAAAGGTCCTGGCCTGGCATTGGCTAACCTGGGGCTCTGGGACATGGTTGATGATGTCCTCTCCGCTGTGATGTGGCTGTGTTGCTTTTCCAAATGCTGCCTGTCCATCTTGGGGTGCAGTTCGGAGAACCCACAGGCCCTGTTCTCATGCCCAGAGGAGCAACCCTCTCTCTGGGCACCTCTCATCCCTGGCCCTGCCAGCCCTGACCTCACCCCTGAGGTCACAATGGTTCCACATCCAGGGTCACTGTTGTGAAGCCAGACATGGTGTCCCGGGCACAGCAGGGTGTCTGCGTGTACTTGTGTCCCCGGTGCGGCCTTCGACCCGGCCCTCCCTCTCTGGCTCTCAGCCGTCCCCTGTAAGAGCCGGGGAGCCAGCCCCCGCAGACACCTTGGCTGCAGCCTCGAGAGAGACCCTGACAGAAGACCCAGCGAGGCTGTGCGGGAGCCTGACCCAGGAAACGGAGAGCGAAGGGAGCGGTTTGAAGCACGACGATGGTTTGGGTCGCTCGCTACACAGCGGGGAACTGCTCATGCTCCGTGCCGGGAGGCGGGCAGAGTCAGGGTTCCGTGTGACTATCACACTGTGCTGTGGTCGGACCCCACTGCAGAGGAGCTGGGTCCAGAAGCAGACTGGGGACCCCCAGCACGGACCCTTGTCACCAAACTCAGCGTTTGGAAGCCCTTGGTTGGAGTGAAGAGTGAGGCTGTGAGGGTGCTGCAGGGACCGTGGGGATGTTGGTGTCGGGACCTGCTGGGCCATAGCCCCAGCCCCAGGGTGCCTCCCTCTGCCCGCCAGCCGGGACTGGAGGGCCCAGGCCACCATGCTGTGCCCGCAGCCCCTACACTCTGCTGACAGCCACATGCCCAGGCCTGGGGCCACGGTGGGTGAGTCTCAGACAACAGATGGCCACTGCCCACCCCCAGGCCACGGAGGCTTTAGGGCTGGGCCCGGGGTTCAAACCCCAGCTCTGGAACTGCTGGCCAGATGACCTGAGGCTGTGACCCCTCTGTAGATGGGCCACCGATGCCACCTCGTCAGGCTGTTCTGAGACACGAGAGCTTTTCCGTGAGCGGTGCTCAGCTCAGCACGGAGGCCACCGCGCATGGCTGCGGGCATTCTGGGCGTCCTCGCCAGGCCCTCAGGCCATGCCTTGGAGGTGTCATGGACTCCTGCTAGGGGGCAGGAGAAGCTGAGGCTCGGGGGTGTGTCTGTGGAGGCCTCCCCAGTCCCTGGCTCTGTCCCTAGCAGGTGACCTCGAATCTGCAAACCCAACACAGGCCCAGCGGTGGGTGCTGTGGTTTCCTCCGAGGCCCAGGGAGGGGAAGTTGTCCACGGGTCACTCTGCAATGGCAGGGTCAGCACGCAAGGCAGTTCTCCTAGACCCCCTTCTCCATCCTGCCAGCACCCACGGGGGCGCACCTGGTGCCTGTCTCCCCATGAACCTTGCAGGACCCGGGCTTCCAGCCTGGTGGCCGCTCCTCACAGCAGCCTGGGAGCCGGGCGTGCTCACCGCCCTGCACGCTGGCGTTGGGATGAAGCTCAGGCAGGTCAGGAACTGGCTGGGGAGTCAGTGGTGGAGCCAGGTTCAAACGGAAGCTTCCTAACCCCAGTCCAGGGGGAGGAGGAGGCCCATGGACCACTTCACACCTGCCCCTACCCCCAGGGCGCCAGGACCTCCCCAGGGTACAAGCCCAGCTGGGGCTTCTAGGCTCACTCGCCTGCACCTCCCTGTGCCGCCAGCAGATGGCGCCGTGGGCCCAGGCAGGACTCCCTGCAGGGGATGCGGAGAGGGTGGACCCAGCGTTCTTTCTGTGACGCTGCTGTCCCCACCCGCAGCCCTCCTGAACCCTGAATGGCAGGTCAGGGAGTGTGAGAGGTGACCCTGACTCCACCGCAGGGGTGGAGCTGGGGCTGCGGACTCTGCTCCACTGGGGGGCTGTCGCTCTGGGGGAACACCAGGTGCTCTGACCTTGGCTCCTTGGCAGGGACCAACTCCGATTCCTTCCCGGCCGCTGGGGCCACACAACAGGCTGCTGTTCCTGCCCTAGGAGAAGGGGTCGAACCCCGGGCCGCAGCCCGGCCCAGGCCCTGCTGCTGGGACCCCGACTCTGTGCCCTCCAGCTCCTCCCCCTGGCATTTGGCAGCCTCCAGCCCTGCCTGGTTCAGGGAGTTACTCCCCTCTCTGGCCTCCTGTGGGGTGGCAGGGAGAGCACCCATCTGATGGGTCTACTCAGTCCCTGGCACCTGGGGTCAGTCCCAGCCCTGCCGGCCCACCCAGGCTCACCCTGCCCTGCACACGCACACACACACACACACACACACACACACACGCACTCCATCTGCCGGAACCTCCCCAACCCGCCACTGCTCCAGGGGCCTTTCTCATGGCCTTGGCCAAGCCCATGCCCCTCCCCCAGCCCCCCGCCTTGGGGTTTTCCCTGGCCTTTGGCTCATAGCCAGGGTCTCCCCACTGGACCCTGCACCCCATGAAGGTGGAGACCAGGAGTTTCTTCCCCGCTGGGCTGCAGTGTAGTAACACCCACAAAGTGCCTGCTGGGTGAAAGGGGCTGCCCAAGGGGGGTCCTGCCTCAGGGGTCTGGGACCCATGGGATGAGGACCCAGAGTCCGCAGGAGCCTCCTGGGCCCCAAGCAGGTGCACTGCTGAGGGACACCTCATCCTCCAGGGCTCCCTCCCCCCTTCACACCTCTCTCCTAATCTTTCACAGAAAGAAGAGGGGAAAATGGCAAAAGAAAGAGGTTTTCTACTCCACTCTCTGAAAATGAGATCTTAAAAATAACTGCAAGACAGTGGCGGCACAGGAGGGGTCATCTGGAAGAGTGGGCTGTGCCGAGCGGGTCCAGCAGGGCCCCCGGCCCTCCTCCTGGCCACCACCCTCGCCTCTCCCCCTGGCTGTGGCCCATGGCCTGTGCCCTCCTGGTCTCTCTGCCTGCACCCCAGGGAGGCAGGAAAGGGGAACTGTGCAGCGGGGGGCTGCTGAGAATGGAGGTGACCGTGGCGGTGAAGGAGGAAGGCATGCGTGAGTGTGAGCCCCGCTGGAAAGTGGGGCCCCCACTCTGGCTTAACACCTTTGCTCCTTCTCCCGGCTCACCGCTCACCAGCCACGCAGCCTCCTGGGCTGTCTCCTGTCCCTGGGACACTGCCTTTCCTACCTCAGGGCCTTTGCACGTGCTGTTCCTCAGGCCCTGCCCTCCCTTCACATGACATGCAGCCCTTACCCGCGGCATCAATGTCATTCCCCTGAGGCTGTCCCTGACCACAGAATGCTACTGAGGTGCCTCTCCACACCCACCACTGCCAAAGCTCCGGTCAGTTGCCTTATCACAGGTGGTATTTATTATTATTATTATTGATTGATTAACTTGTTTTTTAACTATCTCTCCAGCCAGACCATAAGCTCCTTGTGGTGGGGACTGGGGAGTAGGTGATACTGGCCCCCCCACCCAGTCACTGCAGCCTTGACTTTCTTTGTCTTAGGGAGCTTCCTGGCCACCGGCTGAAGGTGCCAGAGAAACCACTCTCCTGGGAGCAGCGCTCAACCGTGGCTGACACGTGGGTGGGTGACGATCAGGGCTCTTCACCCCTCCGACAGGAACACCCCGTGGGACCGTGCCCCAGCGGCTCCCAGAGATGACCACCTCTGTCCCCTGGGTATGCGTCCAGACCTCTTGTCCTCACACTGCTGCCTTAGGATCTGCATGACGCCCCCCAAACATCTATGTTCTAATTCCTGGAACGTAGGGCTTCATGGCCGAGATTCGGTCAAGGATCTTGAGGTGGGGAGATGATCCCAGTTATCGTACAATCACAGGTTTCCCTGTACGAGGGAGTTTTGATACAGACAGAAGAGGAGGCCATATTGCCGCAGAGTCAGGGATTGGGGTGACATGGCTGCAAGCCAAGGAGTGCCAGAAGCCACCAGAGGCTGGGACAGGCAGCCACGGGTCATCCCCCAGAGCCTTTGGAGGGACTCGGCCTGGCGATACCTCGATTGCAGCCCAGTGACACTGTTTTAAACCTCCTGGTGCGGGGTGGTTTATGACAGAGGCCCTGGGAAACTAACGCACTGTGTTTCTTTTTTTAAAAACTCAGAGGGCAGGCGGGTGGAGGGCGGGAAGAGATAAACCAACGAACGTATACGCATATAAGCACAACCAGTGGACACAGACACCAGTGTGGGGAAGGGGGGAGAGGAGGGAGTCAATGCAGGGAAAAGGAGAGACATCTGTAACACTTTCAACAATAAAGAAAAAAACCACCGTGCTTTGAAAAGATATACTGCGTCTGTCTTAATTATAGTGGCAAACTGGAAGTTGTCCCTCCAAAGGCAGGGCTGCGGACCCCACTTCCAGCCTGCTTCCCTTGCGCCTGGTTGCCCGGGTGTGGACCACGCTTCCAGCCTCCCTTGCAGCTAAGAGTGACCGTGACTCGATGCTCACACCCGGGCTTTGAAGGGAAGCACACCATTTCCCCTGGCGTTTTCACCTGCTTCCCGGGGTTGGAATGCAAAGTGGCATGACTCCGTTCAACCCAGCAGATAAACACAGTTTATGAGCCTCAGTTTCCCCATCTGCAAAACAGGGCTGAAACCAGCTGGCCTGAGATGAAATGAGAGCAGTAACGACCTCAGAGGAGCGATGATATACTGCAACAAAATAGAAACTGGTCCCGGTCATGGCATCTCCCCGCTCCCCAGGCCCGGCTCCCTGGCCACCTGGGACAGCAGCCTGGTGGCTGCCAAGCTCGTCTTGTGGGGGCTGGGGGGGGGCGCGTGGGGGCTGTGGGGGGCCGCGAGCTCTGCAGCTCCCCTGAAGCCCTCGTGAGTGTGCTGCAGGCTCGCCGACAAACCTCGGAGGTGGGCAGAGGCCAGACCCCCACTGCTTGAGCTTGAGGGGGGCCCCACAGCCCCTCCCTGCCTGCTGCCAGGGCCAGGCCCAGGCTCCCCTCCCCCAGAGGTTAGGGGCTCATTTGGGGGAGAGGGGCTCTGCCCTCCCACTGGGGGTCTGGCCCAGACAGGTGCGCAGGCCTTGGGGCTCCCAGGGAAGTGGGAGGCAGAGCAGCTGCAGGTTCCTCGCCATGGCAACCACAGCCTCCCGCCCACCCGCTCACAGCACCTTCCTGGGCTCCCACAGGGTCCTGGAGGCCGGTGCTGTCCGACCCCTATCTCGGGGACTATGGAGTTGCTGGGAGAGGCTGCTGACCAGCCCTGGGCCCTGGGGTACCTGTGAGATGAGAAGGTGTCGGTGGGAGGGGTGGCCAGCCTCTGCTGGGTCATGACCTCCACTGCTATGTGAGCGTTTACAGGCTGGGGCTGCGGACACCAGAGAGACAGAGCAAAGGGGAGGGAGCGGCATGCAGGCCATTAACCTGGGTGGGTGGTGGAGGTGGGGGAGGTCTCAGAGCCAGGATGGGGGCAGGATGGCTCCTGAGCAGGGCCAGGTGAGCGGCAGGGTGTGGGGGAGGGGCCATGGTGCCCACTCAGCTCCCTCATCCTCTCCCCTCCCAGCCCAGCCCACTTCCAGGTGGGCCCCTTTAAATGCAAGGTTCTTTCCTCTCCTAGGAGGCCCCTCCCACAGTCTCCTGGGCAGCCAGGTAAACACGCCTGACCCTCAGGCTGCTGCCATGGCCTCCCCCTATCTCGGGGACCCCAGCAAAGCAAGTCTGCCACCTCCTTCTGTACGTACCCCAGGTGAGACACTAGGTGGGGGAGGGGTGGGGGAGAAGGGGGTGCCCATGGCATCTGGGGCTCTGAGACAGAGAGAAAGCAGCCACCCCGCCCCTGCCCCGGAGGGTAAGGGCCCCGCTTAGGTCCCACAGCAGGGCAGGGCTGGGGTTGGGGCCTGGGCCTCGGCCCTTAACCAACAGTCCTTCTTCCTGCTCTCCGGAGGACCAGCTGCCCTGCAGCCCTCCCAGGGGTCCTGCAGCCTTGCACCCCTCAGCCTGAAGGTGGGGAGGGTCCTCTTCACTTCTCAGGGCTCCTTCCAGGTCGTTCTCTGGCCCCTCCCCCATATACCTAGACCCCCACTGCTGCATCCCAGGTCCTCAGAAATCCCCTTCCACACCCCCACTTGAAGTCACTCCTCCCCCGCCCCACCCCCACTTCCTTGAATTAGATTCTGATCACTGACCTTCTCTCCATCTCTGTTGTCATCAGTTGGTGATTTCTTCCCTCACACTGGCCCCTCAGTCCCCCAGACTCCTCTTAAATACCTTGTCCCCCCCCACCCCCACCCTGGGCCTCCTCAGGATGCAGACTGCAGCCCAGCCCCAGCCCCGCCTCAGGAGTGTCACTCCAGTCAGGCCCTCTGGGGCAGGACCCCAGCAGCCCTTGGGTGGGGGGAGCCACGGTCTCTAGCAAGTTCCCACTCCTTCCACCTGTCCTGCCTGCCCCCATCCCTCTGCGTGACCCTCACACCCTCACACACCCCCTCCCATCTGGCAACCCCCCTAGTTCCCTCCCCCTCCTTGCCTGGGCCCCTGCAGCTGGGAGAGACTCAGCCACAAGAATGCCGTGGGGGCTTCCACAAGCTGTGCCCCTGCATTTCTCCTCTGTCCAGCCTCCCTTCAAGCCCCCCCCCCACGCAGCTGGCGGCCCAGCTCCCCCTTTCAGGAGCAACCAGAGCCATGGGAAGAGGACTCGGGTGGGTTCCTGGCACGAGAGGCACCGCCCACCTGCACCTGTGCCTGCAGGCTCCTCCCGACTGCTCCTGCGCATGACCCACCCCTGCTTCTGTCAAGGCCAAGTTTGTGCCAGCCCCTCACCGCAGTGCCCTCCACGCTTCCCCTGCGGCGCCAGGACACTCTCTCCCCTAGGTCTTCCATCAACACAGAAGCTGTTTACCCCACCCCTTGACCCCCCCTTTCAGCTACCTGATTTCTCTGCGTTCCCTTTTACAGCAAAACCCCCCAAAAGGTTGTTTGTACTCGCCGCCTCCCAAGCTCCCCCCCATCTGCTCCGGAACCCACTGGAAGCAGGCTTTCTCCCACCGCTCGCTCGAGCAGCTAAACCCGAGGGAGTTCTCGGCCTCGTTTGAGGTCACCTGTGGGCAGCTCATGGCGCAGGCTCTTGCCTCCTGGTGTGGCTCTTGGTTTCCCTTCCACAGCGCTGCTGCTCCTCCCAAGACGCCTCGCTGGCTGCCCCTCTCCTGCCCTCATGTCCCTGGTGATTTCACCCAGTTCCGTGGCTTTAAACAGCACCGTCCAGGTGTCTATTTGGCCGGGAGCACCTGCCCCATCCGCTCCTCTCTCAGTAAATGGGGTCAGGCTCAGAGCCTCAATGTCGTCCTTCTTTCTTCGCTCCAGTCCCAATCAGCAAATTCTGACATTTCTATCTTCGAGACATATTCAGGATCTGAGTACCCCTCAGCACCTCCCTGGCCCCGTCAGCAACCCCTGTGCCCTGGGTGACTGCCCTGGGGGCCTCATGGTCTCCCCGCTGCTGGTCCCCCTCCCCCTGTCTGCCCCACCGCACTCACCCGGCCCACTCCTCTCCTGCTCCTGGGCCTCTCTTCTCTTCCCTCTTGGGGCCCCATCTAGGACTCCCCTCTTCTCCACAGCTTTCTCCCACCCCCGACCACAGCAACACTTCAAAGCCCCTCCCCTGACTGCCTGCCCGCCTGTTGGTGGTGCGTGTGAGGCCAGGCCAGTGTCTGGAACACGGACACGAGGGCGGCCCTGCAGGGAGGAGGCCTCCCCTCCGCCCCTCCTGGTCAGAGGCTCCTGCGGCCCCGGAGCTGTCCACGGTGCTGAGCGCCACTCGCTGGACCACAGCTTGGAAGCTGTCCGCGGTGCTGGACGCTACCGTTCTCCCGGGGACCCGCGTTGCTGATGTCTGGGGCCGAGTGAGGAAAGTACTTCCGGTGATAAGGCAGGTTCTCCAGTGCCTTCTCGTTTGCGGGGGCAGCAAAACGCATTTGGTTGCTTCTATTCTCTAAAAGGAGAAACTGAGGCACAGGGAAGTTAAATGACTAGTCCAGGCTCTCACGGTCAGAAGGTGGGGCCTCCAGCCCAGGTCTACTGGTTCCTTGCCTGGGAGCGCACAAGGACCTGCAGGTGTGGTTCACAGCTGTGTTGCCTGGCACAGTGCCTGCCTGGCACACATGGGTGCCCATGGACATCGGTGTGAAGGGGAGACGACGATCCAGAGGCTCTTGGCTGAGTGGAAAGGGATCACTCAGCCACAATTTTGAATCAGAGGCAGGGTGTGGGCATGAAGCAGCAGTCTGGGCTGCCGTCTGGGGTCATGGATGGGCTTTGAGGGCACAGGGACCCCAAACCAGGGGCAAAGTGCTGTGTTCTGAGAGCGGGACCCTGGATTTCACCAGAGCCCCCAGTCCACACATGACTCACTAAAAGACCATAGGACAGAGACTGGAGAGACTCTCACAGTTCTCCTTCAACCTGCCCCCAGGGAGGGGGTCCAACAGAGACAGAGCCAACTCACCTTCCAACTTGCCCCTGTCCCCTGTGGAGCGGCTCCTCCCTTGCCCCAGGCCCAGCAGTGCCAGGCTGGGAACAAGACTCACCTGCTCCTCCCCACTTTATCCACAAGGCCTGGCATTTGGCCCCTCCACCTCCCCTGCTGGCCACTACTTTTGTCCCTACTTCATTCTCTCCTGGATCTGATCGGACCTCGGGCATGGGTCCCCACAGTCCACTCTGCACAGCCCGATATCAACTTTCAACTGAGAGTGACCAGGTCACCCCTCCCCCAGTCTCCACGGTCTGTGGGAGGAGCCCAGCATCCCGAGCTTGTTTGGGAGGCCGTGCATGGTTAGCCTGGCCAAGCTATCCAGACTTCCTCTCCCCACGGAACGCTCTATCCAAATAATATTAGTGGCGTGTACACCATTCAGAGCCTTTCTGCTCTTCAGAGTTCGAGGCGCTATCCCATCTCAGCCACCACGCACCCTCCCCTCTGTCGTCCAAGCCTCCATCAGACGGCATGGTGTCCGTCCTCTCTCCCCGCCATCCATCTGTTTGGCAGCTCTGCCTGTTGCATGGTGGTCACTTATCCTCATCCCTTGTGGCCCGGTCCCACAGGTGCCGCCATGTCCCAGGAGCTCCCCTTCCCGGACATCTACGGCGGGGACGCACAGCTCTGGGAGGCACACTTCCGTGGCATCGGGCGAGCCTACCGTGTGCTGGGCAGGGACGACGACTTCTCCATCCGCGTGCTCACGGAAGACTTCACGCTGCCCTTCCCGTTCGCCTGGCCACCCGGGCCTGACCCGGCCAACGGGCCGCTCTTCTACGACCCTCGCGATCGCACCGGCTTCGACTTCCTGCTACGGGGCCCGGGCGCACCGCCCCCCGCGCTGCTGCGGCCCTTGCACAACACGGCACAGGCGGCCCTGCGCAAGCAGCACCTGGAGCGCTTGGCCGTGAGCTACGCGCAGGCAGGCGCGGGCCAGCGGCCGGGCCTCCTGCTCCTGGCACCTGGGCATGCCGCCAGCACCACCTTCCAGGGGCCCTTGGGGCCTGAGCCTGCCACCCCTGGTGGAGGCATCTCCAGACTGGGGTAGCCCTGCGGTGCCCCCAGACAGTTAATAAAGAGTGCTTCTGCTTCTCCTGCCACCAGAGGCTCTTTGCTGGACACACCTGGGCAGGCATCTGGACCTGGCCGGGCCCTGATCCTCACTCTGCCCCAGGGCAGGCCCGACCAAGTGGGGCAGGAGAGCCACGTGGTCTCCAATGGGTCGTGAGCGAAGAAGCGAAGTCAAAGCAGCAGACAGGACAGACCCCAGGGGCGGCCAGAGGGAAGTGGACCTGGGATGGGGGTGGCTGGGCTCCCCGCAGTGCTTGCGCTCTGGGCCCTAGCCGCAGCCCTGCGGTGGGTATGTCGGCTGAAGTCCTGGTTCCTCCGAGGAGCAGCTGGGGTCTGGTTCCTGGTGTGTCTGACTCAAGTTCAGCAGTTTTTCCATTTTCCGTGACAGACCTTGGGCTCCGGGAGATGGGATGGAGAGGCAGAGGGAGGACAACAGGTGTCAGAGCAGAGAGGAGACGCAGGAGCCAGGAGTGCCGGCCGAGTCAGGGAGAGGCTGACGGGAACCTCCCCCAGAATGGCTGCCCCCTGCCCACCCCCACCTGCTGGCTCTGGGGAGAAGGGGTGCCTGCTGCTTCCCACTTTGGGGCTGAGATGTCCCTGAGTTGGGATCGGCCGCCCGTGAGCTGGCCTCTGGGTGCATCTGCCCCTGCAGGTGACAAGCCCTGGCAGAGCCCTGGCTACTGCGGGCTGGGGGACCCCAGCCACCCCTCCCCCAAGCTGTGTGCCCACGGCCCAGCTTCTCTCTCACTGGGTTGGATTCCAGGTGCTCTCACAGGAGAGCAGAGAGAATCAGAGCTTTCTTTTTTCCCCCTTTCTTTTAATTTGGGGTTTATTTATAGCTTCCTGATCGTGGGTAGAAATGTTTTTTCCAAAGCCTTGCTTGGAGAAGCAGCGACAGGAAATGCTCCCCTCTGGAGGAGGTGTGTCCAGCCTCCCCTCCTCCGCTCCCCCGTGGCCCCGCGAGACCTGTAGCTCCTGCTCCAGGCTTCTTGCCACCCACGGACTTGTCTCTTCGCTTTTACAGAGGCAGAACAGTCACAGTGTGATCATTCACGTCTGACCAGCAGCGGGGCCACCGCACGACGACATTGGGCGTCAACGTCCTGTACTGCACACTCATTGTGTGGGTCCCCCAGAGGCAAGTGCAGGAGGTTCACTGGGGAGATGACCATGGAGACAGGGAGGGGAGGGAGAACCCAAGACAGAGAAGGGAAGGAAACCAACAACAGGTTTGTCATACAGCAAGTCCCCTTTGGGCAGCTGCAGGCCCCACTGGGGACCCTGGGAGACAGTGTGGGGCCCGCCTCAGACCTGTTCCACCCCAGGGACCAGGAAACCTCCCAGGGACATTGCCCTGTGGGGGACAGCATTGTCTCTCAAGGACAGAAACTCTCATAACAAGTTCACAGAGTAACTTCACAACTGTCGTGTGTAATAAGAATTTGGGGTTTCTATTTAGTGTGTTTTTTAAGTAGAAATGTGTCCAGAAATGTGACTGGGATATAACCTTGCTGAGCAGAGGGGCTGGGCACCCCGAGGGTCCCCCTTCATTCTAGATGCAGGCAGGGCCCTGGGAGAGGGTAGGACGCAGGGGCTCAGCTCAGAGCCCGAGGCTCCGCTCTCTCCTCCTGGCAGCCACCACAGGTGTCCGAGGGACACAGAGCACCCTCCGTGTGCAAAGGGGCGACTTCCCAGTTTCCCAGGAACAGGTTCCCTCCCCTTTGCTCCAGTTTCCTCGGGAACAGACTCTGAGGAGCAGCGAGGATGTTTAATTAATTGCAATTACAATCTTCAAAGGAAGCCAAGAGTTGAAAGTTGTTCCTAATTACAGTGTTATGATGTCGGCCGGCTCCCCAAATTGATTGTGTTAGAATTTCTGATGGAGGATTAATTGAGTTGCTTCGAGGACCCACTTTGGGTCCCTCCCAGTCAGAAAAAGCCCATGTTCAGCCCGGCAGAGGCTCGGGGCCGGAATGACAACGAGCGCTGGGGGTGGGGCGGGGCTGCAGCCAGCCACTCGGACGGGGTGTCCACGAAGGTCTCTGAGGCCGAGGGCGCTGGTCTGGACCAGCGTGGAGGTGAGGGGTGGCCAGCTGGCGCCTTGGGGTCCCGATGCAGCCAGGGGCGGTTCCTGCCGCCGCCTCCAGGCCCTGCCAGGGGGCACTGCGCCCCAGCCCCGGTCAGCCGGCAGTGCTGGTGATTGCTGCTGGCCAATGACTCACGGGCCCCAGGCATCTGTCCCCTCTCGGCCAAAGCACCTATTGCCAGCACAGGACCCCCTGGAGTCCCTTTCCTCTCTGGCGACCCCACCGCGCCCCAGCCGGAGATTCGGGGCTCGTTTTCTTGCACGGCTCCAGCGGGCCTCTCTGACCGTCTCAGGCCTGCAGCAGGTGGGGCCCCTGCAGAGTGGCAGGCCCAGCGCACGCAGGACAGGCCTGCTCATAGCAGGGACAGCGAGGGGCCGAGCGCGGGCCTGTGTGCCTGCCTGGGTCACCGTCGGCAGAGCAGATGTGTGACTTTGGCTAAAGCCGCTTCCTCCCTCTGTGCCTCAGTTTCCTCATCTGCCACAGGGGAGGCCGGGAGGACTGAGCGCGGAGGAGCAAGGCTGTGGACAGGCATCACGAGGGCAGCTCCGTGGGCCGCGTGGTGGGTGAACCCAGAGACCTAGAAAGGAGTACGGTTCAGACTGACAAACCTCAGAGGAAGGAGAGGGGGTGGGATGAGATAAACGAACTTACATGCACGTGTGCGCAACCAATGGACACAGGCGACGATGCTGGGGGTGGGGTGGGATAGGGAGCGGGGTGTCTGGGGGGAAAAAGGAGGGACGTCTGTAACAAATTAATAAAAAACAAAAGAAGGGATCACTTGCCATCTCAGGTGCTAAGGGGCTCAGAGGGGGGCCCCTGCAGAGGGGAGATCTGAGCAGAGCCCTCAGGGAAAGGAGCCAGGAGCCAGACCGCTGGGGGAGGGAGGCAGGAGGGGAAGGCAGGTGCAGGGAGTGAGACCGGCCGGTGGGTGGAAGTGGAGGACGCAGGCATCTCTCGGGGCCAGGACCTGGGTGAGGGGACTTGTCCCGAGGGCAGGCGTAGAGCAGAGAAATGACGTGGTCTCATGAATATTTTAGGGCACGCATCCTACGGGGAGTGATGTCCCCAAGAGAAATTCAGTTCTTGGGGGTGAAGAAACCTCACCTTTATGAAGCACAGACGCACACACAGTGGCCGGCAGAGGCCCGGTTCACCCTTGGTGTCGCCAGGTCTTGGGGGCCAAGTCAGACACACATGCTCGACAAGGCTCCTCGGTGCCCGTGCGGGTGACAGTGACGAGGGCAGGCTGTCTGGAAGCCTCACTCTGCGGCCGCGTGTTGAAACCAGCTCTGGTGGGCGGGATGGAGCCAGAGCGGCAGGCTGCGGAGGCAGCGGGGTGAGCCCCCCTGGAGATCCCACGGACGGGGCCACGGGGTTCCCGAAGGTCAGGGATGCCCAGGGCTCGGCTGGAGAGCGGGAGGGACCCAGGGGTGGGGCAGACCCTGCACAGTGAAGGCCTGCAGGCTGGTGGCGTGCAGGGACACAGGTTCGGTGCAGAGGACAGGTGTGGTGGCGGCTGAGACGCTTGAATGGCCCAGGAGAGGCGTTGCTGGTCCTCGGGTTTCTCATCTCTGAAATGGGCCCGCAGGCCGTTCCTCTCCGGGGTGGCGACTGACCTTGGCAGGAGACACTGAGGTCCTTTTCGCTCCCCAGGGTGGGCTGTTGCCAGTGAGGGGTACCACTCAGCCCTTTAATTGCTGAGTGCTAACGAGCCCTGAAATTAAATTAGGAAGAGGAGCTGACTGCCCAACACCCCTTCTCTCCCCACCACAGGAGAGTTAATGCATCTCCGGGACAGATGTAGGCTGGGGAGGGGCTGTTCCACCAGGAGCGTGGGGGCCCGGAGGTAGGCAGGGCACCCTGATATTCAGGCCTTCGTGTTCACGTGGGCCCCAGGGGAGAGGCGTGACCAGGGCATGCCTGAGGGCACCCAGCCCCAGACCAGGTGGGTCCCCTCAGCCCCTCCTTCCCCTTTGGGGAAACTGAGGCATGCCGCAGTGGACTGAAGGGCAGGATGCGTGTCCGTGGTCTGCTCAGGGCCTGGCTCAGGCAGCAGGACTGACCAAGTCTCCTCCAGCTGTCGAGGTCTTGGGCCTGAAGGCACCTGTGTCTGAGGCGGGACACCTGGGGAGGGCACCTGTGTCTGAGGCGGGACACCTGGGGAGGGCACCTGTGTCTGAGGCAGGACACCTGGGGAGGGCACCTGTGTCTGAGAAGGGACACCTGGGGAGGGCACCTGTGTCTGAGGCGGGACACCTGGGGAGGGCACCTGTGTCTGAGGCGGGCGGGGCGTCCCAGGGGGCCTCGGGCCTCTGACTCCAGCCCTGTCATCAGTCACCGGCCATGCTGGGCCTCAGCCGGTTCCCAGGCTGAGCAGGAAAGAGTCTCAAAGAGCTCCCCCACTCCCCTAAAAGACACAATTGTTCCAGATCCATGAATCGAGGTTGCGGCCCACCCTTCCCGGGCCACTTCCTCGCTCCTGCAGCCAGTTCCACATTAATCTCCGCTAATTGCTAGCGGGAGTCGTTTATGTCAAGAGCCATTGTTCCTGGGAATAAAGAGAAATAAAAGCCGCTGCCTTTCAGGAAGCTGGGAGAACAACGCCAGGCCCGGACGCGGCCCCCCGGCCCCGGCCAGCCCACGTCCAGCGGCCCCGAGCTGCGTGTGACCGATGGGCTGCTGGCCGCCGCTGGACGTTCGGGGAATGAGCACACCCGCCACGTTCTCCGCTTTCTGAAGTTGTTGTGAGTTTCCTTGAAACCGAGGACAGTTTTTTTCCCTTTCTCCTTTTTTTGGCAACAACAGCTGGGAATAAGCACTTTCTGAAAACTGTCACTGATTGCGGGGGAGGGGCCGGGAGGAGCCCCACGGGCGCCAAGCCCCCAGGCCCTGCTCTGAGCGCACACCCAGGAGGAGGCCTGTCCTGGCGTTTGGGGAGGTCAGTGCTGGGCGGTCAGGGCGGAGTGAGTCGGGGGTGGGCGGACATCACCCCAGGGCTCTGGGGCGGCGGACCCAGAGGCCAGACGGAGGGAGGGCCGAGAGGAGGCTGCCAGTGTCCCTGTTTTCATGTGCACCGGAACATGTCTCAGATCCGGGCGTGCACTGGCATATTTGGGTGTGATTTTCCTCTTATCAGGGCATCGTGCCTGCTGCCGGTGAATTCTGGTGGACACCGACCTGTGGGGGCAGGCGTGCAGGGCTCGGGCACTGTGTGTGCGTGTGCCCGCCTATTTGTACACCTGTGCTTGGGAGTGTGTATGCCGTGTTGGTGTCAACACCAGCACACACGTATGCACACACATCCCTGTATGTATGCTGCATGTGTGAGTCTATGGGCACTTGTGCCCACCGTGTTTTTGTACACAAGTAACATGAAGGTCTCTGAGGTCCCCTCGCTGGTCTCTGCCACAGCGTGCTCCGAGTTCCGTGACTTCCAGCCTACCCCCCCTTCTCTTCCGAGCCTGCTCCCGGGGTGCACCTCCAAGCCCCACACCTGGGTCAGTGGTGACATGCGGCTGCTAACCTCCCTGGACTGCTTCCCACTGGCCCCTCTACTGCTGGCCCTGGGAGTCTCTGGCTCCTCCGGGCTCAGGTTGCACTGCAGGCCTACCGGACAGTTCCCAGTGGCAGCTCAGGAGGCCTGGCAGCCCCTCTGTCCTGGGGTGCTCTGTGGGGACAGCATGCAAACCCTTTCGATGTGTCGCCCACAGCTGGGAGAGGGAGTGGACTCTGCCCACCCACACAGCCACACCCTAGGAGATGGTGTTCCTTTTTGAGCGTTTTACAGCCAGACAATGCCAGCCCACCTTCTCTCATGTCCCCAACCCTACCTCATTGACTGGCAAGGTTGCCTGGCTCCTTCCCTCTCATCCTCCATCCTCCCCCGAGAGCCTGGGCTTCAGCTCAGTCAGAAAGACTCTGGCTCACACCCAGGTGCCGTCTCATTAGTGGCGCCATTCCGGGCAGGTGCCGAAGGCTCTGAGCCCGATTCCTTGTCTGTCAGATGGGGTGCTGCAGGATGAGCTGAGCGAGGGTCTGCGGCTGCAGGCTGGGACCCCCAGAGGACTCGGGGACCGGGTGGGAAGCGAGGAACCTCCGGTCTCCAGGCATGCCGGCCCCTCCACAGCACTGAGTCTCAGCTAAGACCAGATGGTGTTTGGAGCATTTTAATAAGAGCTATTTGCAGTGTAGCTGCCATAAAAAAGTTCCTGCTTAATGAGCAAATGCATGTCGGTAGCGAGTTAAAGGCACTTGGATGTTTTAAATATTATGTATGTTGTGTTCGTGTTAACAAACCTGATTTTTAATTACACCTTCCCTGCTGCCTGGCTGGGCTGAGGGTAGGGGAAGGGAGAAAAAAATCAGGCGAACCAAGTGGGTGTTGCTGTCAGTAACCACAGTGTTTCTCTGGACCGTCCCCTCCGCAGACACTGAGCTGATGCATAGGTACCGGAGCTGGGCAGGGATTCTGGGTGGCTCCACCCTCGCTCACCCTGGTCTCTGTCACAGGTTGAGCCCTGGTCCTGGTCACACTGAGCCCTGGTCCCAGCTATGGACTGAGCCTGGGACACGCCCGGATGACCTCGCTCCCTTTGCCGGCGGCTCTGTGGGAGGCAAACGGTGCGTCTGAGCAGGCAGGGAAGCGGGGCCCTGGGACCACCCCACGGGCCTCAAGGCAGGCGATGCTGGGCGGGCTCTTTGCTGCTGGCTGAGCTGTCACCCCACTTCCTGGACACCCAGGTGTTCCCCTTCCCAATGTTCACGATGTTCGCGCCGGCCTCTCAGTGAGGGTTCGGGAACCCCTCAGGGACCTGGTGGTCTCCGGTGCTGTTCGGCGAGGCCCATGCGTGTGTTTCTGGTCCCGCCAACCAGCGGTGCGGGTGGCACCCACTCTCCGCTCACAGGTCCCGTGTTGGCTCTGGGAGGGGAAGTGCCTCCCAGATGTCACCTGCCATGGAGGGCACAGGTCTGGGGCACTGGGCCGGGAGGTTCCTCGCAGGTGAGGCCCCAGGAGCAGTGGCTCCCAGGAGGCCAGGCGAGTCGCCCCTGGGACAGAGCTGTGTGGAGAGGAGATGCCAACGGAGGGGGATGGTCCCGGGCAGACAGGCCCTGTTGCCACCACCAGGGTTTAAATGTCCAAGCTCCCCCCGACCCTGACACTGTGTGTGAAGTGGGACCGTCGTTCACTCAGCAAACACCACCTAAGTGCCTGGGACTGTCCCAGGAGGAGACCAAAACACGCAGAGACCCCTGCTCTGCCAGAGCCGGCACCTGAATTCACCAGTTCCCAAAGTGTGGTCCGTGGAACCCCCAGCGGGGTTCCAAAGATGCCTTCAGGGGATCCACAGAGTCAACAGCCCCTTCACGACAACAGCTGTGGTCACCTGCGCAGAGCGTGCAGAGGCTGCCACGGGCGACGGGAGGGGTGTGGAGCGCAGAGCACGGGCAGCGCCGAGCTCTGGCGGCCGTCGGGGCTTCAGCGCCACAGGACCCGACCGTCTCCGGGACGGCCACGCGGGGAAGCGCCTGGCCTGGGCGCGCGGTTCTGCGTGAGGAGGTGGGCAGAACTGCCGGGCACGAGGGGGTCCTGAGGAAATGCCCTTGGCCGTTGTTTGAGTTACAGGTTCAACCAGCTGTTGTCTGGAGGGGAACAGCAGCCCCGGGGGGCCTCCCCCGAGTGGCCTGTCAGCCCAGACGTCAGCCCTGCTCCGAGGCCCTCCCGGGCCCTCCCAGGCCTGTGTGCCGGGGCCAGAGGACCGGCCAGCCCGGAACGGGAGGAAGCCGGGGACAAGCCACAGCCTCAGAGGGACCTGTGCTGAGACCCGGCTCTGCCCCAGCAGCCCAGTGGTCCTGCTGGGTCCTTCAGCTCCCTGGGGCCTTTTCTCTCTTCGGGAACATGGGACAGTACCCCTTCTTCTAAGGTCTTCTGTGAAGGCCAGTTCGTAAAGTGCCCAGCATGTGTAGAAGCTCCCAAATTGACCCCGCTGATCACTGGGAATGATAACCTTCGGGTAAACCTTACAAAATAATCCTAATGTGTCTGTTCTCAAGAGGGGGAAGCTGACCTGCCCAGGGTCCCAGGGCTCCAGGAGCGCAGTGAGGCCTACCTGATGCCCAGGGCTGGCCAGTGCATCCTGCCCGGCACCCCCCGGCAGTTCTCCTGGGGGTCCTCCCACACGGACACCCCACTCTGGTCTGCAGCTCAGGCCTCTAAGAGCTGATTCCTCGGGTGACTGCCCCATCTGGAGCTGGCTTCATGGCTGTTGTCATGGGAACTGCCTTCTCACGGCTACATGCCGCTGCCCGGGAGGCCAGGTCGGACAGAAGGAGGGAAGACTAGAGCTGAATGAGCAGGGATGGCATGCGGGGGGCATTCAGGGGCGCACTACCAAGGACCCAGCATCCCTGGTGCCCACTCCCTAATCTGGGTGGGCTGGCACCCCCCTCCCCCAAGATGCTGAGAGACCAGCTCTGCTCACCTTCTTCCTGATTGAGTCCCTGGGAGACGTTGCCTTCCTGGATGGCGGGGGGCACCGATCTCTTCACCTCTGCTGGGCTGGGAGGTGGGTGGGGAGACTCCCAGAGGGACCAGATCCACACAGGACACTTGTCACCTTGTCAGGTCATTTCTAATCAGCTGGCTCCAGGCTGGCTGGGGAGCCGAAGGAGGAGCCCCTCTGCGGAGCAGACGCCCCCAGTGCCCTTTTGGAAGCCAACGCGTTTGGAAGGGACTGGACCCATCACTGGGCAGGGGTGATGTTCACCTGCTGGGGGCCGAGCTGCCAAACGTGTAAATTCTAATTAAAGTAGAAATTAATCCTCTCCCCAACTACCTGCTGTCTCCAGTCGGATGAGCAAAAGTTTTCTGCTGCTAATTAATGTTATCGCTAGTTAGCTTTATTTACATAAGCAGATATAATTCACAAGGCTTTGGGGGAGCTGCGGGAGAAACACAAAAAACCAATTACCTTGATCCTCCTCCCTCTTGTATTCTAATCACAGGCTCGCAGGGTCCTCCCGGTGCAGGGTGGGCCTCTGATGAGCCCAGCTCGTTCCAAACGGGGAACGGCGGCGTTGGCACCCGCGCAGCTGGCGCGGAAGCGGACCACGCAGGCAAGGCCGGGGAATGTGAGTGGCATTTACTTCCCAATGTGGCGTGTTTTTGTTACCCAGTTAAATGGGCTCTAACTACCCCATTAAAATCCGAAAAGTTCCTGGCAGATCAATAAATCGTGTAGGCTGTTCTGGCGTTCAGCACATTTTGGGGAGATTGGAGTCTGCCTGGTTGACTGTGCTTTCTGTTGCTCCCCTGGAGGGTCCATGCTGCCGGGGTCCTCCGAGGGGGGCAGCTGGCTGGATGGCAGCAGGAAGCCGGACCCCTGGCCCAGAGGTCTCTTCCCCACAGGGCCAGAGGAGACGAAGACTAGAAATTCAAACAAGCTGCCCGGTGAGTCTCCATACTGTAGGGAGGGCAGGGGCGGAGGGCATGCTGGACGCTGGCCCGGCTCTGCCCAGACTTCAGGGAAGCCACTCAGCCTCCCGGGCCTCAGTTTCCACACTCGTGACCTGGAGGTCACCTGCCTGTCCTGTATGGGCGGGGCGGGGCTCACACCTGGGAAGGTGCTGACCAGCCCCGTGGCTTGGCCACCACCTTTGCTGACCTAGTTTCTCGTCTCTCACCCAGGAGGGGATGTGGGAGCTGAGGCCAGTGAGGGAGGTCTGGTTTGTTTCAGGGGAGTAAAGTCGCCCTAACTTTGAAGCGCCACCCTCCCCCGCCCCGCCCGTGCAGGGAGCAGCTGCACAGTCGGGGAGAATTTCCCTTCCAGAGATTCTGGTGCTTCCCCCTCCTCGGATGAAGGGAAGAAATCATGCTGAGTGGAGAGTAATTACCCAAATTGGGCGGAAATCAGTCATGAAAGGGAGAGAACTGAAGCAGCCCGGCCAGGACACGTGCTCCCGGGCCTGCTGGAGACCCGCCTGCTCCGCCCGCCGGGCACAAGGGCGCTGTCCTTCTCCAGGGTCCTCAGATCTGGTGGCCTGTCCCCTGCCCACACCCTCCTCGCCTTCCCCAGGAACTTCCAGTGCCCCTGCCTCCAGGGCCTGGAGGAAACCAAGTCTTAGCTTGCTAGCAGCACAAAATCATAAAACATATTAAAGTAGTGGAGACATTCAATTCTTTCTCTCCCTCTTAAAAATTATACTACTTTCACCTGGCTGAATGAGAATGGATGCGATCAGTGACCCTCGTGAGCGAAGGACGAAGAGGAGTCCCACCCCCACGCACTCGGGGCGCCCACCACACTCGGGGCGATCAGTGACCCTCGTGAGCGAAGGACGAAGAGGAGTCCCACCCCCACGCACTCGGGGCGCCCACCACACTCGGGGCGATCAGTGACCCTCGTGAGCAAAGGACGAAGAGGAGTCCCACCCCCACGCACTCGGGGCGCCCACCACACTCGGGGCGATCAGTGACCCTCGTGAGCGAAGGACGAAGAGGAGTCCCTCCCCCACCCACTCGGGGCGCCCACCACACTCGGGGCGATCAGTGACCCTCGTGAGCAAAGGACGAAGAGGAGTCCCACCCCCACGCACGCGGGGCGCCCACCACACTCGGGGCGATCAGTGACCCTCGTGAGCAAAGGACGAAGAGGAGTCCCACCCCCACGCACTCGGGGCGCCCACCACACTCGGGGCGATCAGTGACCCTCGTGAGCAAAGGACGAAGAGGAGTCCCACCCCCACGCACTCGGGGCGCCCACCACACTCGGGGCGATCAGTGACCCTCGTGAGCAAAGGACGAAGAGGAGTCCCACCCCCACGCACTCGGGGCGCCCACCACACTCGGGGCGATCAGTGACCCTCGTGAGCAAAGGACGAAGAGGAGTCCCACCCCCACGCACTCGGGGCGCCCACCACAATCGGGGCGATCAGTGACCCTCGGTGAGCGAAGGACGAAGAGGAGTCCCACCCCCACGCACTCGGGGCGCCCACCACACTCGGGGCGATCAGTGACCCTCGTGAGCGAAGGACGAAGAGGAGTCCCACCCCCACGCACTCGGGGCGCCCACCACACTCGGGGCGATCAGTGACCCTCGTGAGCGAAGGACGAAGAGGAGTCCCACCCCCACGCACTCGGGGCGCCCACCACACTCGGGGCGATCAGTGACCCTCGTGAGCGAAGGACGAAGAGGAGTCCCACCCCCACGCACTCGGGGCGCCCACCACACTCGGGGTGATCAGTGACCCTCGTGAGCGAAGGACGAAGAGGAGTCCCATCCCTACGCACTCGGGGCACCCACCACACTCGGGGCGCCCTTCCTGGCTCTGCCTTCCAGGCCGGTCCAGCAAATTGTCCACTTTCGGAAAGTTGCTTCACTTTGTTTGAAGAAAGCTGTTTGACACTAAAAACAAACAAAGTTTTTTTTTTTTTTTTTTAAATACTCACCCAAGGATATTTTTTGACTTATCATCAGATAGAGTGAGAGGGAGGGGGAGAGAGAGAGAAACATCGATGTGAGAGGGACACATCGACTGGTTGCCTCCTGCACGACTCTGACCCGGGCCCGGGATGAACCACAACTGAGGTACCCTTGACCGGAATTGAACCTGAGACTCTTTGGTCCATAGGCCAACGCTGTAACCACTGAGCCAAACCTGCCAGGGTGAAGCTGTTTCCTTGAGGTACGACTCACCCACCATGGAAACTGCCACCCTGCAGTGTGCCGGGTGGTGGTTTCCACTGACTCACAGATAGGTCTCACCATCGCCACAGTCAACTTTAGAGGGTCGTCGTCACCTCAGAAAGAAACACCACCACAACCTGTTCCCATCACCCCCATCTTCCCATTCCCCTGTGCGACCACGAATCTGCTTCCTGTCTCTGTGGTTTGTCTATTTTCCACATTTACCAATGGAATCATATAATATGTGGCCTTTCGTGTCTGGCTCCTTTCACTTAGCCTGACGTTGTCAAGGTCTGTGCGTGCTGTAGCCTGCGTCAGTGTGCCATTCCTTTTTTACGGTCAAATAATATTCCACTGTATGGACATACCACATGTTTATGTGAGCACCAGTCAATGGGCACTTGGCTGTTATGAGTAATGCTGCTACGAAGATTTGTGGCAAGAGTTTGCATGGACATAGGTTTTCATTTCTCTCGGGTACAAACCTAGGAGCGGAATTGCTGGGTCATAAGGCAAAATTCCGTGTTGAACTTTCTGAGGAGTGGCCGGACTTCTCCACAGCAGCTTTGGGGTTCTACCTTCCCCCCCAGGGTGAGGGTTCCCGCTCTTCCACTTCCTCGCCCGCCACATGTGTAGTAGGTGAAGTGGCATTTCATTGTGCATGTTACATTTTTAGCCAAACTTTTGCAGGCTTGTTTGAACCCCAAGTCCCTCTCTGAGGGGCCAGGATGTAGAACAGCCCCCCCCCACACACACACAATGGCCTCATGCAGGGAGGCGGGGGTGGGTGGCAGTACTGTGCCGGCCTCGTCCTGTCAGTCCAGGACCCAGGGCCTGTGTGGGGTGGCGTTCAGTGTGTGTCAAATAAATCCAGGAATGAATGGATGAATGAGTGAGCGTGTGACTCAGTGGGCAGCCTGCACTCACACCACGGCCTCCTGCGGCTGGAAGAAAACACGGGGCTAGAGCAGGACTCCGGGCAGACGGGGACCCTGAGGCACGAGGCCGAAGCTCCACACCGGCCTGGGCAGAGCTGAGGTCCAATCCGGTCTGCCTGGTCTTCGCAGGCAGGTTTCTCAGGTGGCCCCCAGGACGGTCGCCCCGGTGAGTACACCCTGCGCAGTCCTGGCGCTGTGGACGTGGTGAGCCATCCTGCCCTGGTTCGGTGGAGTAGCCTGTCACAGCTGGCTCGAGGGGAGGCCATCCTAGGTGGGCCCGGCCTAATCAGGTCATCTCCCCACAACCGAGGATCTTTGGGGAAGGGAGCCACCCCCTCTGCAGCCAGCGACTCCAAGCTCAGAAAGCCATTTGGTGGTTTAATAGCTTGGCCGAGTTCACCCCTCACAAACTCCATTGTCTATTTAATGGTTGAGGAAAAGCAGAAAACAAGCCAGTTTATTCAGAGTCTGCATCTCAAAGCCACTTCCCTCCACCCCCTATGCGCCCCCTATGTGCCCCCCCCACCACAGCGCTGGGCTATGGACCTGTGGGCGGGGCCGGGCTATAGTACCCATGGTGGGGTTTTATCAAGACTTTAATTTTGTTGTTGTTGTTGTTAATCTACACCTGAGGATATTTTTCCATTGATTTTTTTAGATAGAGTGGAAGGGAAGGAGGGAGAGAGGAAGAAACATCAGTGTGGAAGAGACACATCGATTGGTTGATAGCCTCCTACATGTGTCCGGACCAGGGCCGGGGATCGAACCTGAAACTCA
Organism: Molossus molossus; assembly: GCF_014108415.1. Lineage (NCBI taxonomy): Eukaryota > Metazoa > Chordata > Mammalia > Chiroptera > Molossidae > Molossus > Molossus molossus. Next base: position 72,609,234 of record NW_023425351.1, read on the forward strand.
GGTCCGCAGGCCGACGCTCCAACTGCTGAGCCAAACAGGCCAGGGCTTGAGACTAAATCTTTAGAGCAGTTTTAGGTCTACAGCCCAATTTAAGCAGAAGGTAGAGATTCCCATATACCGGCGCCCCACACCTGCGCAGCCTCCCATTACCCCCGTGGAGTGATACATTTGTTACAACGGATGAACCGACACCGACACACTGTAACCACCCAGAGCCCTACTTCACATCTGGCTCACCTGGTGGTGTGCGGGATGTGGGTTTGGACAAATGTGTGGCGACACGTATCATTCAGAGTTTTCACTGCCTCCCAGCGCTCTGTGCCCACCTATGTATCCGCCTGCACCCGGCGACTGCTGACCTTTTTATTCTCTGGTGTTGCCTTTCCCAGAATGTCATACAGCTGCGACCACACAGGACGCAGCCTTTTCAGATGGCTTCTGTCACTTAGTGACATGCCGTTAAGTTTCCTCCAAGTCTTCCCATGGCTTGACGGCTCATTTCTTTTCAGTGCTGAGTACTATTCCAAGGTCTGCACGGACCACAGACTATCCATTCACCTACCGGATCCCCACTGACAGTTCCCATTGGGCCCCCTCCCGGCCAAGCCTGACTGTACTTCCTCCGGGGCGGGGGGCTGGACACAATGGGGCTCAAGTGGATGCTTGTTGAGTGACTGACAGATGGACTTGAGTCAAGAAGGCTCCTGCCTGACCCCCACAAGTCCACCTACCAGTGGGTGAGGGTGATGAGGACCTAGAACAGGTAAAGTGCTGTCGGACGGCAGCTGTGTGATGCGAGAGTCACTTCCTCTTTGGAGCTTCTGTTCCCTTGTCTGAAGAATGGGGACAGGGAGGCAGCCACCCCATGAGGCCCTGCTGCGATTTAAATGGGGCTGCTGGTGCTGAGGGTGAGCAGCGCCGTGGAGCAGGGAAGGCAGTGTCCGATCCAGGGTGTGCAGGGATGCTGGTGGTCTGGTCTCAGGGCAGGCCTGGCTCAGTGCTTCTCAGGCAGCAAGCGGACCGGGACCCAGGGACACAGCACCTGCTGTCACACCCGCTTGTCAGACGTGGAGGCTGGGGCCTGAGTGCGGGAAGAGCCAGCCTGCGTCCCTCCTGTCAGACCACCTCCCGGGCTCATGCTTGTCAAGGTGGGCTGGGTTTGCTGCTGTGACAAACAGCCCCACCCTCAGGGACCTCACGACTGAAGGGCGTGCTTCCTCCCGGTGCAGTCCGCAGGAGGTGGGCGGGCCGAGGCCGGCACCCTGCTCCAGTCTCCAGCACTCCCGGACCTCGAACCTCGAACCTCGAACCTCGACCTCGAACCTCGGGGGCTCCACCTTCGGGCCAGCAGACCGGGAGGGCAGATCTGCAAGGTCAACGGGTCTGTGTTCCCCGGAGAAGTGACACGGCACCTCCCCTTGCAGCCCCCTGGGCGATGGGGGGCAGGCAGAATGGTTGGGAGCTTCACCATCCTAATCACTGTGACCCCAGCCGGGCTGCCTCTGGGAACCTGTTTGCTCGGCTGCACAGTGGGGACACCATCTGCCGAGGGCCATGTCCAGGGACCGCATTCAGCCCTGCAATTGGATTTGGGTGTGGGGACCCCTGTGCCCCGTTGTCCGGCATTACCCCGCAGGAGGGGGGACTTGGGGCTGGAAAGGGCCTAGCAGGGGAGGCTGGCTGCCAGCCCAGTCACGGGGGAGGGGCAGTGGTGGCTCAGCTGCTCTCCAGAAAGTGACATTTGGAAGGAGGCGGGCCTGGGCTCACTTAACATTTGAGAGCCACCAGTGAGTGCTCCCTGGGGCCAGCTAGATGCATTCGCGACATTAGCTGGGCTGCCGAAGCTGGCAGGGAACATGCAGGCAGGATTTAGGGGTTCCAGAGGTGTGCTTACCGCTGGCAGCTCCCTCCTCCAGGCCAGCGGAGGGATGGAGGCGGGAAGGGTGCCTGAGAACATGGGGTTCTCTCCCATCTGCATCCGTGGACCCCTGGGCCTCACCCTCCTGCCACCAACCCCTGACCTCCAAACCTGGCCAGCCTCTTCCATGGGCTGGGTTATCTGGGGGGTGCCCCACCCCAGGCCTGACCTGGAGGGTCCCAGGGACAGTCTGTGCTGCTGCAAGGTGAGGGCTGGTTTGGGGACCTGGAATCCCAGGAATGGGCTTGGGGACCAGCCTTCCCCTCTTGTGCTCTGATTCCTGAAGGACGTCCTGACCCCCACCCCAGCCTCCTCCCCCTCAGCAGAGATGCCTCCAGTGTGCCCGGGCGCCCCGCGGTTCCTGCTCAGAGCAGGCGCTCCCAGGCGCTGCTGGAGGGCCGGCCCCTCCCAGCCAGGTGCACTGCGGGCTGGGCTCTGGCCCTGGAGAGCCATGCGATGGGACACAGCCCTTCCTGCACAGCTGGCTCGTCAGGACGCAGAACATCTGGGCCTCGCCCTCTGCTCAGGCCCAGGGCTCCTTTCCCTGGGACTCAGTGGGCCGGCCCAGCCCAGCTGCCATCAGGAGGCCTCACCTCCTTCCTCTGTGGCCTTTTGAGATGGGCTGGGCTGCCCGCTTCTGTGGCCTTCATCCAAGCTGACCCCTTTGCCCCAGCACGGCCCGCATCCCTGCGACAGAGAGCCTGTGGGACCTGGCGCCGGGGTCACTTCCTTGGGAGGCTTTGAACACTGGGATGTGCCCTGCCTCGCAGCTCTTGGGAGCCCAGGAACTGCCACCACGTGAAGACACAGGGCCCAGGCACCTCCAGTAGCCCTGGGGACAGTGAACCAGACGCCAGTCATGTGAGCAAGGCCAGCTGAGCGCACACGCCTACGTCAACCCGGCTGGCATCGTGCAGGCCAGACACGAACCATCCTGGCTGAGCCCTGTTCCGAGGACCCACCCACAGCATTGTGAACAAATAAGTGATCATTGTGTGAGGCTCCTTAGTCTGGGGACATCGTCACACAGCAGTAGCTCACGGACACTCAGCACTCGGTCGCCACGTTACGGTTAGACAACCCTGTGGGGAAGGGGGAAAGAGAACACACCTCAGAGTGAGGGGGACGGGCGCTCAAAGCCCGCTCTGATGGCTCCGGGTCCCTGGCCTCGAGGTGCACTTCACGTCTGAGGCCAGATGGACAATGAGAATGGAAACATTGTATCTCAGGCTCACAGGGTTATTGCAACAACTGAGCACCTATGAGGAGTGCACTGTCATAGCATAGGGTCCACACAGTAAACGGTAGTAGCATCCTTCTAGCTTGTGCCGAGCATTCCCCCCGCCTGCACCCCTGCACCCCTGCACCCTGCAGGATCCTTGTGCCTGGGGGGTGCTGCTGTCCTGTTATTTCTGGGAATATGTTTGTTCATTGTTCAACTTGGCGTTTATAGTGGAGGTTCCAAGAACAGTCAAAGCAGATGAACGTCCCGTGCGCAGGGCCCACGGGCAGCTGGCCTCCCCTTGCTGCTAATTCAATTCTAGCTGCGGCGAGGAGGCGGGGACAGCGGGAGCTGGCTGGGCCCGGGAGCCACAAGCTGCTGCAGGGAGATAAAGCCCTTCAACTGGATGTGATCACACCCCCCTGGGAGCCCTGGGCTCTGGCACTGCCTGCCCACGTGTGGCTCCGCCAGCCTGTGCCAGCCCGTGGGACGGCGCAGAGCCTTGGCCCGTAGGCAGTCGGTCCCGCCTGGCTCATGGTTAAACACCCCGCCCTTGTCACTGTTATCATTGCTTTTGTGTCGTTCTCCTTGGCCTCAGTTTCCCTTCCCGTCAGATGGGGTAACACTCTACTGCTTGCACTTGGTGGTGCCCCATGAATGTGGCTTTGTCTCTTCCCTGGCTTGCTCTGCCCTCTGCGCTGTGGGCTCCCTGATGCCCGTCGAATGATGACATGATGCCTCTTTCTTCCCTGGCCCTGCGCTGGGACCACGTGGGGCTGGCCCATGACCGTCCTGGTCAGAGGGGAGCCACACCGGAGTCAACAGATACGAGTGCGTTCTCCAGCCGAGGAAGCAGGGGAGTGACCAGAGCCTGGGTGGTGGGGTCCAGACCGTATCCGTCTGAAAGATTCTGGGGTCTCTGTGGACCATGCTCCATTTCCATCAAAGGGAGTGGTCTGGTCCCTGCAGGATCCCAGCGGCCTGAGCATGTGCCAGTGGCTGAACATAACCAAGTATCATGGTGTAGACGGAGGCTTGCTGGGTGGGGGGACCGGTGTGTGTGCGTCTGCGCGTGAGTCTGGGTTCCGGTTCCTCTCCTGCCCCAGCGTCCTCCATTGCTCGGGTCCATCCCACACCAGGGAGGAACTGCCCAAGAGGAGAAGGAATCTGCTTACCTGCCTCAGGGGCCAGGAGGCTCACTACCTCACAGACAACCCAGTGTCTTGCATACCACTGACCTGTGCGCAGGCTCTCCTCAGACTAAGCCAAGCCACACTCCTCTCCCCGTCCCTGGCCCTGCCCCCAGGACCCAGATGGTGATCCTGCCTGGGCTCTCCGGTGAGCGCCCCAGTGTCCTTTGTCATCCTGGCCACCGTCCCCCAGGCTTGGTCAGAGGAAGGCCAGCCCTGCCCTCAAGGAGGCCCTCATGTCACCAGCACCTTCCTTCACACCCACTGCCTCCCGGAGGGACTAGTGGTGCAGAAATGTGCTTGTTCACACACACACACAGGTACACACACAGGTACACACACTCACACACACAGACACACACACACAGACACACACACTCACACACACATAGATATACACACACAGACACATACAGATACATACATGCCACACACACACACACAGACACACACACACACACAGACACACACACTCACACACACATAGATACACACACACAGACACATACAGATACATACATGCCACACACACTCACACACACACAGATACACACACACAGACACACACACACATAGATATACACACACAGACACATACAGATACATACATGCCACACACACTCACACACACACAGACACACACACAGACACACACACTCACACACACATAGATATACACACACAGACACATACAGATACATACATGCCACACACACAGATACACACACACAGACACACACAGACACACACACACAGACACACACATAGATACATATACACTCACACACACACAGACACACACAGATACATACATGCCACACACACAGATACACATACACACTCACATACACAGACACACACAGATACACACACATAGATACACTCACACACAGATTTATTCACACACACAGATACACACAGATTCACACACACGCAATCACATACAGACACAGATATGCACATGCACACGTGGACATGGACACACATGCAGGTGTACACACACACACAGACACACACAAATACAGACAGAGATTCACACACACAGACGTGCACACACACACACACACACACAGATATGCACATGCACACGTGGACATGGACACACATACAGGTGTACACACACACACACACACACACCCCCCTCCGCGGGTCGGACGATGGCCCCGGAGTGCCAGTCATGTGCCGTCTCCCAGCCTTTGCAGTGAGGTCTGGGGGCGAGGGGCCTCTGGCCTTCCTCGTATCTCTGCTGAATCATTGCCCCGGCAGACCACTGTCTGTGCCAGCTGACGGACCTGCCCAGGGCTCCCGGGCAGGACGGGCCTCCTGCCACCACCGAGGTGGCTTCCCCAGGCCCTCCCACCAGCGCTGCCGGCCCCTGGGCCCTCGCCAAGCCAGGCTGGTGCAGGCTGGCAGCTGACGTGTTTATTTGCCCGGCGGCGGGGTGAGCGAGCAGGCATGGCGGTAATTGGTACATTTTGTAAGCAATCATCTCCTGGCACCTTCTGCCGCAACGTGTGCGCGTTAATCACGGCCAGCGGCCAGGCCCCTCGCCTGACAGCCTCATTTTCCTCCCTGGAAGGATGGAGCCGTCTGCCCTGATGGTGTTATCCGTTATTCCTGGGCACACCTCTCCCCTGGCACGAGGCTGGAGCCAGGGCCTGGCGGGCGGACGAGGGGGCGGCAGGCAGGGGACAGCTCGCATCCCAGGGCCTGCAGCTGGCCAGGCCCGGGCGGGGTGTCAGGGACCTCACGTTGGTTGATCCTCTGCAGAGCACTGAGTCTATTTCAACAGCTGAGACACAGGCGGGAGACCCCCCAGAGGTCACACAGGTGGGATTGACCCAGCGCCCCTGGTTCTAGCCACCCATGGTCAGAATTTGTGGGGCCCACTGCAAACGAAACTCGAGGCCCACTGGGCAGTGTGTGTGCAAGGACACGCAGAGAGGGAGAACCCCGTTGGCCAGGACGCACTGCGGGTCAGGGAGCAGCCTGTGGCCCTCTGTGGAAGGGACTCCCTGGGCCCTGCACTGTACCTCCCTGGCCGGGTCCCCTGACTGCTGTCCTGGAGGCCACGGGACACTCGCCTGCACAGGGGCAACCAGGAGGGTAGGGGCACCCTGTCCTAGAGCAGGGCCCCCCCGTGGGACAGGAGCAGGCAAATGCCCAGCCCCCACCCACAGGGGTCACTTCTGAGCCCTGGTCACACTCTGCTCGGGCACTTAGGCTGCCCTCGGTGTCTCTGAGCGATCCCACCATGTAGATGACACCTCCCCCACCTCCTGGTGGTGCGACCGGGCTGTGGCCTTTGAGCCGTGGTGTCCTGGTGTAGGGCTGACAGCCCCCGGGATGAGCTGGCACCTGTGAGACACCTGCCTGGCTGGCGGAGTGCCCCGGGCTGGTGGAGGGGGTGGTCTGAGGACGGATGCCCCAGCTCCCCCGTCCCCGCCCGCCTGGCCACAGCCTGCTGCCCTTGCCGCCTGGCCAGTTCCTGGCTGGACGGACGACTCGCCGAGCTCCGCGTGGAGTGGGGCCGCTGGGAAGATGGAAATACGACCACCCTCCTACGACGGCGTAGCAGGGAGCGTCAGACACGCAGGACTTTCATGCGCCCTCGTAAAACGGGCTGTAATTCTCTCCCTGTGCTCTGAGTCACCTCTGGGAGGAACAGGACCTCCCCGGAGACCCTGGGAGTCCAGCTGAGGGGGAGCCGGTCCTGTGCCTGGGCGGCAGGGGAGAGGGGTCGGGCCCCTGAGGTGGGGGGCAGTCTGAGGAGGTCACAGGAATCTGCTGGATCGCTGCTTTGAGGAGGGGCCGGTGGGGATGACGAGGAGGGTGCAGAGGACCTGCTCAGGGCTGCCAGGGCTGGACCAAACCCGAGGGCAGCAGACCCCCTCCTGGCTGAAGAAGGTGCCAGGTGCTCCCGACCACTGGTGAGCTCTGGCGGGACCGGGGAGAGAAAGGCTCCTTCCACCTGAGCCCCATTCAACCGAGGCCGCTTCTGTGGGTTCTGAGCCAGGTTTGGGGGCACACCGCCCCGGGCCAGGTCAGGGTTGGGGGTCCTGCCTACACCCGTGCCCTCACAGGTGTGGTCTCACAGGGCACCTTGAGGTTAGAGACGCTGTCCTCTGCCTCCGTCCCTGTGCCTCTCCAGGAGGGCAGGGGTCAGGCCGCGTTCTATGTGTGTGACCTACAATCGTCCAGTAGCATTTCCTGGGGTCCGTGCTGGGGAGGCTGGAGTTTGGGGCCTGCCGCCTGGGACATGCTCAGAGGGACTGGCCATTCCCTGTCCTGCCTGATGGCCATGTCACTGCCACTGGGGGCCAGGAGACCCACAGGAAGAAACAGTCCAGGGGTGAGCTCTAGCCCAGTGGATCGAGGCCCCGATCGGGCAGAGCCAGCAGAAATGCCCAGGACAGACAACGGCAGGAGGGGAGGGCTTCCGTGCCCCAGCATCCTCTAGGGACATGGGGGCCCAGCCAGGCGGGGTGGCCTGGAGCCGGCTGGCCAGGCAGAATAGGAGGAGGTGACCGGGTGTCCAGGGGAGAAGCTCCTCCCCAGGGTCATGGCTGCTGCTGGGTCAGGGCCCCCAGAAGGAGTGAGATTCCCCTGAGGCAGGTGAGGCCTGCTGGATCCCCTCAAAACCATGGAGTGCCCCGGCCCATCTGCACAGAAGAACAGGCTGGAGCAGCGGTCAGGCAACCGAGGGCAGAGCTTCGTGGACAGAAAGGCCACCAGCACGTTGGGCCCCTCCGCTCTCCGCTGATTCCCCGAAGTTCCCGCCCTGCTCAGGTGAGCGCTTCCGCTCCGCGCTGTCCGCGTTTCCAGTGGTGAGACCTCCTCAGGTCCAAGGGGTGGGTCGTGTCTATGAAGCTGGGCTGAGACACGCTGAGGTCCACTCGCCACGTGCTGGAGCTCACCCTTGGCCAGACCAGCCCTCTTCACCGCAAGGGGCCCTGCATTCCCTGGGTGCCGGGCCAGCGGAGGCGGAACGTCCGGGAGGACCTGCCCTTCCCCAGGGACGGTCAGCAGACCACCTCAACTCTCCTGGGAGGCGATGACCTGCTCTGACTGTGGGTGTGCTGACCTCTGGCCCTTGCTTTGGGGCCCCGAGTAAAGCCGGGGGGAGCAGGGCGGGGCAGGGCGAGAGACGCCGAACCAGCCTGTGATTATCATGGAGTGGAGCGGGCCATGAACGTGGGTCAACTAGAAACCCATTTCTCTGGGTGTTAAACATTACAACTTGTTTAATTTTCCTGATCCTGAGCATTGGAGCAGGTGTCTCTGCCCAAGCCCCCCAGACGTGCCTGGCACGAGGTTGGTCAGGGTGCCCGAGGCTGCCAAGGTCTGCTCTTGTGCCCGAGCTGGGCCTGGAGTCTCCTCCCATCTACAGGTGGGGAGACCAAGGCTCTGAGGGCCACGTGGTCCTCGCAGCTCCTACAGTCATAAGCAGCAGATTCGGGGTGCCCAGGGGACCTGCAGGGCGAACACACAGTGGGTCCTTCATATCAGTGTCCTCTTCACCCCCAGCCCGTGGGAGGGACGCAGCCATGCCTCTGGGTGGTCTTTTCACAAAGACAGAGGTAACATGGCAGTTGGTCCCCCTGTGAACCCCAGGGGGCTCCTCAGGGTCAGGGTGTGTGTTCCCTAGGGTCACCTGATCCCTTCGGCCTGGCAGTCCCCACCCTGCTCTGTTTAGGGTGTCCTCACTCATCCACGGAGCCTGGGCCTCACACGCTGTGCTACCGGCTGCTTCCATGGTGGGGACAGGGCCCTGGCTCTGGAGGTCGGCGGGCACTGATGGGGCTCAAGGAGCAGCTCCGAGACGCCCCGTGGACGCCAGTCCCTCGTTCACTCCTGCAGGAAGCATGCACGAGGTGCCCCTGTGTGCTGGCCCTGTGACAGGAGGTGTGAGGAGGGGCGGCCTGCCTTGGAGGGAGGGGGCCTGGGGGGCAGTTCCCGCCCTGAGCACATGCTCTGTGACGAAGGGAGCCCAGGGCTCCTGGGATGCCAGAGAGGGGTGAGGAGGAGGTTGTCAGGAAGAGAAAGGGAGGATCATTCAGTGCCTACTCTCCGCCAGGCACAGAGGCACAGGCCAGCTCTGTGAGGCTCCCCAGAGCTCCAGAGAGGAACAAAAAGGGAGCAGGCTGAGAGTCCAGGGGAACAGCTGTCATCCACTGGGACTGGGTGTGCATCAGGGAGGCTTCCTGGAAGAGGTGACTGATGCGGGACCTGAAGGGTTGGGAGCGTTAGAGGTGGTATTCCACCCGAGGGACTGCACAAACCCACCTGGCAGGGCAGCGGGGGCCTGCCCCTTATCTCCGGGGTCACTGCAGGAGACCTCGTCCCTCAGAAGGGTGTGGGCCCAGCAACCACCCCGGCCCCCGCTGCAGGTAGATTCCTGATTGAATAACAGTTGTTAACAACAAAGCTTTAGGGCACCACCATGCCCGAGGCCCAGGCGATGCGCTTTCCCAAAGATCTTTGGTCCTCGTTAGTTTGGGGGCTCCTCAGGCCGCGTTTCACAAATAAAGAGACGTCTCAGCAAGATCAGGTGACTTGCTGAAGGCTCCAGCACCCCTGAGCTGTGACGTCTGGGCTCGAACCCAGGTCCCTGGTAGCAAATGCCACACTGCTTCTGGGGAGGCGCCGAGCCCCTCGTCTGGGTGGAGCTGATTCTCACTGAGCTCTCGTCTGTAGCCTCGGTTTCCCCATCTGTCAAGGGAGAGGCTGACATGGCTGCTCTGTGGGCTCCCCGCCAGCACCCATCTGTCCCTCATGCCCAGGCGGTTCTCCCTGCCTGTGCCCACCAGCCGGAGCCCATGCCCAGCCTGGCCTGGCGTGTTCCTTCCCTCCCGGCACCCACCAGGCTGCCCGCCAGGGCCGCGCTCCCCTCTGAGGACAGTCATCTTGGGTTCCCTCCAGGAGCCAGCCCTGGGGTGAGGCGAAGGCTCCGCTCTCGCTTCCAAAATCTCCGACACACTTGCCCGGAGTTGTGGGTGGCAGATGGAAGCTGACGAGCTGAATAAATTAAGGCACGATTACTTTTAAGCAGACGTCACATTAAACAGCTTGAGACCCCGTCAGGAAAGCACGCCAGGCCACGTGTCAGGGCGGAAGCGGGCTCTCCGTGATCCGCGGACGGTTCTGGGACGCAGGCTCTGTCTGCAGGCTGGTGGCCAGGGACCCCAGGCAGCAACGGGGGGCAGGCGACAAGCAAGCAGGAGCCCGGCACCTGGACCAGGAAGCGCTGTGTGACCCGGGACGGCCAGGGGGCAGGCAGTGGCCTAGGGGGGCTGTGCGGGAACTGGGTGGGAGTTCTGAAGTGGCGAGACTCCCGCTGTGACTGGCCCACGCTGGGGACCAGGAAGACATGAGTGGGCACTGACTGGCCAAAGGCTGGGGACTCGTGGCGGGGTTCGGGACAGAGTGCTGCCCGTCTCAGCGCCCCCCTGGACACTCACTCTTACAGCGAATGCTCCCCCACACCTCCAAAGAGCAGCTCTTGCTAAGGTCACCCAGAGGGCGTTGGACCAGGCCCTCCCGGCTCCGAGTGGAAGCTCTTTCCACGCCATGGTCCTGGAGACCCAGCCAAGGCTGGTGGCGTTTGGGTTTGGACAGACGGTGTTTTCGGTGCCTCGAGACATCTGGGAGCTGGAGGTCTCAGCTTGGACCTCAGCAGAGAGGGCTGGGCTGGATACAAGAACCCCATAGATGGGGCCGGATCGGACGCCCCTCCGAGGAGAGGGGCCACACCTCCCATCTCATCAGACCTGGGTCAGCCCGTTCTGAAGATGGGCAAACTGAGGTGCCAGGTCTCGGGATCTGCTCCCTTCTGCGGAGTGGCTCCCAGAAGGCTCGGGGCTTGTGAGACTCACGATGATCTGGCTGCGAGTCTCCCAAACTATCTGAGCTCAGTCACCAGGAAGGAGCAGAAATGAGTCAGAGCTTTCGGAGCAGAATGCAGGGCAGTGCGCTGGGGGTGTTGGCAGCTCATGTCTCCTCCCCTCCCAGGGCCCCGAGAGGCGGCTCCAGCTGGGAGTGTGGGAGGACGAGGCTGTGAGCCAGGAGGACCACAGAGGACTGAGCCAGGCTTTGGGCCCCTCGAATGGACGGGAACCGACGGGGCAGTGCTGACCCCAAATTGTCTTCCCGTTTTGTGGACATTTCCCGTGTGGAGGTGCGGTGGACACACTTCTGACCTTGGTGGGGCCATCTTGGGGGAAGCTCTCGTGAGCACTGGCTCTGTCATCAGACTGACTGGGTGCAAGTCTGGGCTCCCGACCCCCTAGCTGTGCGGCCTCAGGCACCCTGCTGAATCTCTCCGTGCCTGGGTTTCTGAATTATACCTGCGCTGCGAGGTGGTGGTTAAGATGCAATGAGTTTGTTCACAGAAGGCGCTCAGCGCTGCCCAAGAAAGGCTGGTGGTGAACTTGACCCCCATGCCCCACAGGGCCCTGCTGGAGCCTGGGGCAGAGATGGGCAGCTGTCCAAGGTCCTGATCTAGCTGAGTTCATCTCTCTCTGACACCTGGGGACCTCGCCCTTGTCTGCTCAGCTCCATTCGATCCTACCTTGAGCCTCAAAACCGTGACTCCTTGATATGGAATGCCCCAGCCCATCCCACCCACCCCAGCTCTGCAGCCCCGGGAGGGGGCCCCCCATTCTTCCCACTCCTCCTTTCTCTGTGAGCTGTGTGTGGGGGCAAGGGCGCGGGCTCTGTGTGATGTAGGAGAACCCCTCCCCTTCCCTGAGACTCAGTTTTCCTATCTATAATGAAGTGGTTGGATTCAATGATGTCTTGTCGTTTTTTGTTTTTTTTTAAATCAATCCCATCATCTCCTGTGTAGGATGTGAGTGGGTATCATAGGCCTTGGGTCCTGCATGGGCCTGAATTGCAGGTGCAGTCCTAGTACCCAGGCCTCACCCACTGAAGCTGGCACCATTCTGGGTTGTTGTCTTCAATCCAGCCACCAGGCACGCTGGGCCCCAAGATCCAGGAGCGGGGTGCAGCGCGGGGGCAGGAGAAGGCAGAGAGCCTGGCTGCTCTTGGGGCCAGGGAGAGGACACACTGGCCTGCTTGGCTCCTGCTCCACGTGGCATTAACTACAGGGACGCCCCGAGCCCTTCCGTATAGGGTCTGCCATGGCAGAAATGTGTGTTTGGTTTCTTAGCCTTTCCTTTGATCTTATTGCAAAGGAGGCAGGGTGAGAGGGAGACACACAGAGACAGAGAGAGAGCGAGAGAAGTCACGGTGGCCCAGAGAACGAGGTCTGGGAAGGCGTTTTGACAGGACAGCGAGTCAGGAAGGTCCTGCGGTCGCCTGGAGTCCACCTTTCTGTATTACCACTGCTGAGTGGGGCCCTGCACACGTCATATCACAGGAATGCCGCGTAACAAAGTGACCCGCAGCTTGGTGGCTGAAACCACACGCATTTATTATTTCTCGTCACTCGAGGGTGGGCCGGAGGGTTGGTGGCTTTGCTGATCTTGGCTCGGCCCTCCCGCCCAGCGGGCTGGTCCGGGCTTGTTCTCAGGCAGAGGCCGGGGTCCAGGAGAGACAGGCAGACAAGCACGTAGATGTCTTGAGACCTAGGCTTGCGGTCGTCACTGCTCCTGCAGTCTGTTGGCCAAAGGAGGTCACTGCCAGCCCAGCTTCCAGAGGTGGGCAACTGGACTTGGCGGAAGGAAGGCTTTAAATGGCAGGGAGCAGAATTCGCTTCACTGGCACCTAGAGACCACAGCAGCCATGATTTCACTGTCAGGATGATGGGAGCGGGCAGAACAGGAATTCTGACGGAGCACCAGGTGTCCGGTGTGTCTGAAGGGTCCCCCTTCTGCCTATAATTGCATGGATTTGGGGGAATGAGTCTGCCACACACTTATCCGCATAGTACCGACACATAGTAGGTACTCAGCTCCCGCTTGTTGAAGAGATAGCCAAAGCCCCACCTCCTCCAGGAAGCCCTCCCTGACCACTCTCTTGGGCACAGAGTGGCTCAGAGCATAGACCTCAGAGTCAGGCAGCCTTGCCCTTCTCTAGCCTTTCTGGGCCTTAATTTCCTTATCTGTAAAATGGGATAAAATAGCAGTCCCTTGGGGTAGCATGCAGTCCACACTCTCCTTTGTCTTCCCGGCTTGGCCACATGCAGTGGCCCCCAGGAGTGCTCAGGGGTTTTCGTGGGATTGGACGGAACACAGCTCACAGCAGGCCAGCTGTCCCTCCGAGGTCCCCAAATGCCAGCCGACGACTTCCTCCATGCAGCCTCACCCCAAAATCGAGGGTGTCGGAGCAGCATCCCTGAGGCCCCTCTGGCCCCACCTGTTCTGGGCCTGTTGCCAGGCCCTATGACTCAACACTGCGATTATACTTAAGTGTGAGAGGCTCTATTCTGGGCATCTAGGATTCTGTTTTGATTACACGACTCATCTCTGTGATCTGTTATTTTGTTCTATGATCAGGGTGCACTGTTCTCTTATTATCGTCCATGAGTCAATGACTTTCCAGGTCCCGTGGAGAAGTGTTCGGAAGCTGGGCTGCACGGGGAGGGAGGGAGGGGGGCAGGGGTGACGAATCTGTGGGTGCACCTGTGCACCTGCCTCGGGGCTGCCGGGGTCCTGCCCTCACATCTGCCCTGGGGTTGGGGAGCAGTGGCCTGGAGCAGGGACCAATGGAGCCTTCCTGGAAGGAGTGGGGGTCTGACCCTTATGTGGAACATGTCTGTGGGGTCCACAGAGTGGCCTCCTGCTTTATCGCCTCCCTGCACCACGCCCCTGTGGCCGGGGACTGGCAGGCTATGCCCACTGGGAAGGGATAAAAACCCATTTTCTGTAAGGTGAGGGAGGCTGGATTCTCCCCAGAAGTCAGGAGGAAGTGTGGCCTGAGGATGGAGACACTGCTGTGGGGTGAGGCTGGGCGTTGCCATGGCTGCTGTCTCCTCCTCCCGCTGGATTTGCCCAGAACCTTCCTCAGTGACCTGGAGCTGTGCTCCTCGCATCCCCGGCCAAGTCTCCACGCTGGCCCGTGGCCTCGCTCTGAGCTGGCTCCTTTTCTCCTGCTAAGTGGACAAGGTCAAGGACCGTACCGGACCAGGACCTCTGAGAACTGGTTCTGACCCAGCCCCTCTGGGGGCCGAAGTGAGGTGGCTTTCCTCTCAAGTCTCAGTCTCCCCTGCTTGGCCCCGCCTCCTCAGCGCCCTGGCTCACTGTCCCGACCAGTGGCCCTCCTCTTCTGGGAGGCTGCCCTCCCCTTGCCGGCTACCTCCCCGCAGGAGCAGGGGAGGGGCCGGACGGGCAGCAGGAGCCATGCAGGTCCCGGCATGGACACCAATGTGAGAGGTCAAGGCTATGAGAGCCAAGAACTGAGGACCGAGCTATTGCTAAGAGCGTCGAAGAGAGAAGTGGCAGACTCTGGCCTGTCCACCATCCACTTAGCGCCGGCGGCGAGGGGCGGGGCCTCCGCGGAAGCATTGGGAGAGAAGCTCATGTCCTGCAGTTGGGCAGAGATTGGACTTAATTGGAAGTAGGTAGAAGGTGGGGAAACACCAAATTCTTGGGGAGCCAGTTCCCAAGTCCCTGTGGGGGCCTGACAGGGAGGCAGTGGGCCCTGAGATTGGGGGCTTTCTGGGGAAATGCACTGAGAACCCTGAGCCCCCAGACTGCCCTGCTGGAAGGGTCTCAGAGGTGCCAAATGAGGCAGGTGCGGTTGGGGCAGTGTGCCCCTGGGCTCTGCCCACCAGACCCACAACTAGGTCAAATCTCAGAAGCCTGTCTGGGCAGCGCGGGGCCTGGTTAGGGTGGGGACCTGCAGGCCTGGGAGAGAGGCCTGGAAAAAGTGGGGAGGCAGGCATAGGACTGGAGGGGGGCTTGTTTTCCTCTGACACTGGTCTAACCTCTGGGCTGGGGCGGACTCCTCTGTTCCCCAGGCTCTTGGAAGCTTCCAGTCGAAGGAAGTACAGATGCAGAATTGTCGTGGCAAAGGGAGGTCTGGAGCCCTGCAGGCTGCTCCCCCGCTCACGAGGGGCCCTGGCGCAGGGCGTGGCCCCACGGAGATCACGGTGTGGCCTCCTCTGTAGCTAAGACGATGGCAGATGCTGGGGCACCTCTGGCTGACAAGGTCCAGGCGGCAGAGGCCAGGGGAGCCCCACAGCCTCTGGCCTGAGCTGGTTCCGGGCCCTGCACTGTTTGTGGTTGGTTCGGCCGAGTGTCGCTGGTCGCAGGCCAGTGCTGAGCTTCGGGGGTTGGAATTCCAGGGATCGCTCAGCCCTCCGGCCTCCCCCTCCCTCCGCCTGCCTGCTGTGTTCTCACCTGCCGCAGGGGGCTGGGTTGGCTGCCGCCCGCCCCTGCGCCTCTGCGGAGACGGCTTTCCTCCTCCACGCCAGCCTCTTCGGTGGAGCTCTGGGGGCTCACACCTTCCCCGGAGGCCCCTGCTTCATAAACCCGACTAGTCCCTCTGCCGGGAAGCCGCCCCCGTCCACACAACTTCCTCTCGGGAGCAGTGGGGACCCAGCACACCATTAATTATTGTCACAGCAAAGGAGGCACCCCCACTTCTGCCTGGAACAGGAAGCCCCCACGTGGCCGCCTCGGACGGTCCCATGGGTGGGTGGGCGGAGGGGGCAGCGCGGTGACCACGTGGGCGCTGCAGGGCCCAGGTGCTGGCGGAAGGACCTGCGTGCCAGGCCCAGCCCTCGAGGGGCCTCGCGCGTCGCTGAGGCTGGCGGAGGCTTTATTTTCGGAGCTGGCTTTGATGTGGGGATGTGTTGTTGGCTGTGTCCCTTGGGGAGTAAATTTAAGAGAAAATATTACTGTTTCTTAGCAGAGGCACCGCACAGCGTCTGCAGAGGCCCCCACCCCCCGCCCCACTACTTGGCGCCCTGTCAGATGAGGCTTCTGGGAGGGAGGAGGGAACCTGGCCTGGGCTTCCCTGCCAGCTCCCCCTGGACGCACCAGGTGGTCTCAGCAAGTCCGTCCCTCCCTCCGGCCTCGGTGTCCCCAGCCCACGGGAGGTCTCTTCTGGCTTATGGGGCTGACCTCTGCCCCCATCCACTCCTGGGGAGGAGGGATGAGGCATAGACATTTTCCTCCAGCTGATCTGGGGGTGGTGTGATTTGCATGTGATTTGCATATGGTTTGCATGAATATGCATGTAGATTTCATAAAGACCCTGGCTCCAGGCATTTTAAGAAAATTTCAGCAAATAGATGCAGGTAAAATGCCTATGATTGTCCTGAACCCCTGAAGGCAACTTCGCTGAGGACTCTCTCTCCTGCAAGATGAGTCCCCTGCATTTTGTCCTCCAGCCCCTAGTCTGAGGGTCAGGACGGGTCAGGGTCAGGATGGGGCAGGATGGAGTGTTTGTGTCCCCTGACCCGGCCAAGGCTGCTGGGACTCAGAGGAGCCTTGGGACTTCCCAAGGGATGCCCAGCAGATCAGGGTGGAGGCAAGTGCTTAGGTCCCCAAGGTCGGGGTGCCCCAAGCGAGCCTCCAAGATACCCCCATCCCTGCAAAACTCCTCCTGATTCAGGAACCCCAGAGGGGGAGAGGTGCGGGCCCTTTAATTCAAATCAAAGCTGCCCTCCCCGTCCCCTTCCCTCCACTGCTTTTCCTCCCCGGCTCTGGAAGGGCCCCTTCCTCTGAGCCTGTGTCTGGACCGGTCCCATCCATCCACCACCTTGTCTTGTCAATTTCACCCCTAAATACCTCTCACATTTCATACTGTGAAGCTGATCACACCACCCTCCAGAAACCAAAAGCCAAAACGAAACAAAGCAACAAAGCCCAGACACTCTGTGGCTTCCCCCTGCTCCTGGAATAAAGACAAAGTCTTTCACAGGGTGCAGCCTCTCCTCCAAGCTTCTGCCTCCTCCACCGGCAGCCAAATGCAGAGCCCCCCCCCCCAATTCCGCCGCTTCCTCCCTTCATGGGGCGTTTGTACCCACTGTGCCCACTGACGGCCTCCCTCTGCCTCGGCCCCAGCACAGCTGCTCCTGACGCCCTGCTCCTTGCTCTGACACCACGGGTGTATTTGACATTAGGGGTGTGCAGTTTTGCTAGATTCCAGTCTCCCCACCCCGACAGTGAGCCTACGGGGCAGGGCCCGTGCCTGCCTGCTCACCCTGGTTGCATTGCATGCTAGGTGCCCAGTGAGGGAATGAACGAATGAGTGAATGAATGAGTGAGAGAATGAATGAATGAATGAGTGAGCGAATGAGTGAATGAATGAGTTGGTGAAGGAGCAAATGAGTGAATGAATGAGTGAGAGAATGAATGAATGAATGAGTGAGCGAATGAGTGAATGAATGAGTTGGTGAATGAGCAAATGAAAGAATGAATGAATAAATGAGTGAGCGAATGAGTGAATTACTGAGTGAGTGAGTGAGTGAGTGAATGAATGACTACAAGCAAGATTCCTACCTTGGTGTCAGACGACCACACAGACTGGGCCCCTTGCGTCAGGACTGTGTCTCCTCCCACATGGCCCCACGGTGCAGGAGGTCCAGCCCCGGGGGAAGGGAGCTTCAGCAGACTGGCTGCAGCCATGGACAGGAAATGTGGCTACACCCACAGCTTCCTGCCTCTGTCAGTGGGGGGCACATGCTTTGAGAGACTTTTGTTCTAGGCTTTAGTTGGCATTCTGCTCCATCTGTGGGTGACAGGGCACGTGGGCAGATGACGCTGCTCCAAAGAGACCCGGTCCGCAGGGGAATGCTGCCCTGTGGAACTGGCCTGGCGTGGGGGCGGGGAGGCTTGCCGTGGGGCCTCTGGCTCCTGGGGGCTGGGCCAGCCTTCGGCGGCCACCAATCGGCCTCCACTTGGCTGCAGGTGGTGCTGGCACCATTTAGCGGGAAGTACGCAGGGCCAGGACGGGGCACACTCCTCCACCCAGTACGTGTCAGCGAGTGCACCCCAGAGATTCCGGATGCGTGAGGCGCAGGGAAGCCCCTGGGGATGCTGAGGGCCGAGTGCCTTTGCTTGGAGAACGGGGACATCAAGGCAGAGCCAGGCCCCTCTGAGGCTTGGTGAGCTGAGGTCCGGCAGCCCGGACAGGAGGACAGAGGGAGGAGGTGGGCTGGCCCCGGTGAGATGGAAGAGGAGGCACCGGCTGGAATGGTCAGCTGCTGCCCCCCGACGTCTGTCTCAGGCTGCCTTTCTCAAGGTCAGATGTGCAGACCCTCCAGGAGGGACGCCGGGAAGCAGAGCCCCCGATTCCCGCTCCTGCCTCCAGGACTTGCTGTTGTGGGGCCTGGGGAGAGCACAGGGCCACCTCTGAACCTCATTCTGCACCAGCAAATGGAAGAGCAATCACTGATGGTGGGGGTCCGGGTCCAGGTCCAGGTCGGGGTTGGTAAAACTTTGTGCAACAGTTCAGAAAATAAATTGTGTAGGCTTTGTGGCAAATATCAATACATGGGCATGACAGCTTCAATAAAACTTTATTTATAAAAACAGATGGTGGGCCAGATTGGAGTTGGAGGTGCAGGCAGCTGAGCCATGGTCAAAGGGGTAGGGAACCATCCTCGGGTAGCCTTGCCTTGACCTTGTGAGCAGTCCAGGCCACGTTCTCTCTCATGAACACACTCATCCTTGGGGGGACACCGGGGAGGGCTTCTTGGATGAGGTGACGTCTGAGCTGCCTGGAAATACGAGAAGGCTCACTGCAGGCTGAGGGGACAGGGGATTCCAATAGAAATTTCGGGGCTCGAGGAAATTGGCGGAGGGGAGGGGGCTGCAGTGTGCAAACTCCGGAGCCAGAGGCTGTCAGAGTCCCAAGACCATGATGAATTCGCCCTGGCTCCCAGCGCCCACCCACGTGCTCCTGAGCCCTGGTGATTTATGACGGCTGAGATTTTTTTAAGCTAGTGGTTTTCGGAGAAAAAAGAAAGGTCACAGCAAGTTAGGTCTTACATATCTTATCTTGTTCTCCGCCAGCCGGCAATCCCCTCTGAACTCGGCAGAGCCCGTGGGAGCCTCCAGTGGGCTGTGGGAATCGCCCCCCAGCACACCTGGCTGAGCCCGAGGGCTGAGAGGAGACGCCCACATTGAGCTGGAGGAGGGGGTCTGGCTGAGGTGGGGAGGAGGGAAGCGACCTGGCTGGGGGCGAGGTGGTGGGCAGCCCCACCTGGCCCCCGGTGCCAGATGTGGTCAGGGCCAGCCCCCACAGCTGCCCAGGCCCCATCTGGTCCCTCCCTTCCCTGTCCTGTCCTGGCCTCTCCTAACTGACTTGGCAGCAGCTGGAGAAGCGAGGTTGGCAGGTTTGTTCCCCCAAGCTCAGGGCTGTGAGTAGCGGCCTCCGGTGGAGAGAGCCCCGTTCCTGGAAGGGGGCCGCCCCCACCTGGCTGGGGTTTGCCCACCCCAAGGTGCAGGTGGGAGACAAGACAGTGGGTGCCGCCTCTCCATAAAAACATCTACATGGTCTGACTGTGGACCCCAGAATTAAGTCGAAACCCACAGCTGTTGATGTTTGTGAAAAATACCATTTGGTAAGAGGCAGGGAGATGTTCTGTTCAGCAGGCTCCATTCCATTTTTTGGGTGTATTTTATTGATTTCTGCACTGAAATAGTGCTCTCGGCGTTTTAAAATAGAAACCCAGGCAAAGGGATCCCAGACGCGGGATTTAAGTGGAAATGGACTCAGCCCTTCACGAAATCCCCTCGAGAGCAAGACGCTCGGCTATAGGCCCCGGCCCAGCTGCCTGGCCCTCTCCACTCAGCCATGACCCGCCCCCGCGCGGTCTGGACAAGTCACTCGGACGATTGCTTATCCAGCTTCATCACTGGGCCGCGGAGGAGTTTCCCTTTTCTCTGCTGCTGCGTGTGTGTGTGTGTGTGTGGGGGGGGGGGGGCATGCCGCCGCCAGCAACGGGCGCCCGAGGAACCCTCCGGGCTGCCCGTCTCTCCTCTGGAGGGTCCTGTCCCCAGGCTGTCCAGGGGCAAGCCAGCCACCGTGGGTCCCCTCCCTGCACTCTAACTGGGGGAGACCCTGGGGGTGCGGGGCAGCCTTAATGGAGCCCCCACCTTGGGGAAGACACCCTGGGTGAGAAATTCCATATGGGATTCAGGTCCCGACCCCTTCCTGTCCGAGGACCCTTCGCCTGCGGTGGGAAACGCGCCTCCGTGTGCGGTGTGGGCTGGCTGTTGCTGGGGGAGACCTGTCAGCGTGCCACCTGCTGCTCCTGCCCTCGGTGCACCCCTTGCAACCTGCAGCGTGCCCGGCCTTGACCGTGCAGGGCGTGGCGGGCTCGCTGGGCTGCGGGGGCGGGCGCTGTTCATTCACGGAGCCCTGTTGCCGCAGGACTCTGAGCGGCGCAGCCCCAGGTCACCTGTGCGGCTGCTGCAGCGGACGCCCTTCCCCGCCCCCCGCGCTGTGGTGTCAGTGCAGGGACTGCCCCCTTCCTGGCTCCCAGGGGGCTGAGCCACCTGCCCTGCTCAAGATGTGGGAGCGGGCTTCCGGCCCCTCTCTGGTTGCCCCAGCCGAGCCCTCTGACATCACCCATGATGTCTCCTCCTTTCTCTGAATTCTGCCTCCTCTCCCTGGTAAGTCTCGAGCCCCCATCACTGCTCAGGTCACGGCCTCCTGTGGAACCCCTGCTCTGACCTGGCATCAGCACCCACAGCCCGCGTGCTACCAGCGCCTGCTCCTCCTCCCCCACCTGCCCTCCCTTGGCTTTGGCTGGCGCCCGGTGCCCTCAGAATCCAGCGTGGCTCTGGCCAGGCACTCAGTGCCTTGCAGGCTGTGGCCCCTCACGCTGGAACCTCTGCCCATCGAGCCCCCGCGTGGCCGCTGTCCCTTCATTAGGTCAGCGTCTCTGTGGACCACCTCCGTCCAGACCACAGGGCTCCTCAGAGGGAGCAGTCCACACAGGCTGTGCTCACCCCGCCCCCCGCCCGATGGTGGGTGGGCAGCACCTGGCCAGGCAGAGGCAAGAATGACCTTGTCTCAGAAGGCAGTGACATCCCTGTTCTCAGATCTGCCCAGGGACCACTTCCTAGTGGACTGGCCCCCACTGCAGAGCCCAGAGCGCCCTGCCTGGACCCCCATCCCCCACCTGCAGAGCCCAGAGCCCCCTGCCTGGACCCCCACCTCCCACCTGCAGAGCCCAGAGACCCCTGCCTGGACCCCCATCCCCCCACCTGTAGAGCACAGAGTGCTCTGCCTGGACCCCCACCTCCCACCTGCAGAGCCCAGAGACCCCTGCCTGGACCCCCATCCCCCCACCTGTAGAGCACAGAGTGCTCTGCCTGGACCCCCATCCCCCCACCTGCAGAGCACAGAGTGCCCTGCCTGGACCCCCATCCCCCCACCTGCAGAGCCCTGAGCTCCCTGCCTGGACCCCCACCTCCCCACTTGCCTCCTGCCTGCAGCCCTCTTGCCTCCACCAGACCCTCTGCCCTTGACCTTTGTCTTGACCTCTAATTATGGCGCTTCCAAGTGTGGCCCTCTGTGAGCCATTTCCAGGGCTCCACGCAGGCTCTCTTCACCTGCTCCCTGCACCCCCACCTGACCGTATCCCCTGAGGCTCCGGGCGTCTGCCCCTAACTCCAGACTGGGCAGCAGAGCTCGGACAGGGAGGGAACCGGACCCGGCACGGGGAGAGGAAGGTGCCAGAGGGCAGGCGGGGGCAGGAGGCTGGAAAGAGGCTGAGAAAGGGGGGTGGGGGCTGGAGAGACAGTTAAGGTGGGGGGAACTGGGGTGCAGGGGCCGGGGTGGATGCTGAAGCCTCTTTGGGGGCCCCTTCAGGGTTCACGTGAGTCCCAGAAAGTCAGCCCGGGGCCCTCCCAGCAGCGCCTCTTCTCCAGCTCTGCACCCCGGGGGGCAGTCAGCCCGTCAGCTGGGGCTGGTTTCCCGCGCAGATGCCGGGAGAAGTTAGCTGGTCCGAGCTGCAACTACATAGCGTCTTTTTTTCTTTTCATTTATGTCGTCTCTTCGTCTCCTCTTCCGCCAGGCTCCTTCCCTCTGGCTGATGGCTAGAAGGGACGATTTCAAGGCCGGACTTGGGTGGCTGTGGGTCCCTCCTGCCCAGCACCCCATCTGAGGTCTGGAGGCCAGGCCGGCTCGGTGCCTATTTTCTGTTTCCTTCGTCGCTTCCTGAGAGACGGAGTCGTAGCTGTGACTGCGGAACAGGGGAGCTCTTGCGATTTGTCCAAGGTCACGATGTGAGCAGAGGCCTCGGCCGGTCCCTGAGCCCTTGCTCCAGATGCCTCCAGAGTCTGCAGCGAGAGCTCTTCCCGGGGTTCCAGCGGGGGGGACCCGGGCAGCCGGGCTCGCTCCCGAGGCCTCCTGGCCGACGGAGGAGCAGGGAGCTGGCCAACAGGGCTGCTTAAGCCACTGGGTCCTGGCGTTCGGCCACAGAAAACCTACACAGGGTGCACGAGGGGTGAGGACGTGGTGGGGGTGCCGTTCGCGGTCCTGGAACTGGAGCGTGAACTCAGAGGGGTTTCGGAGCAGCCACTGACATGGGGAAAACCACCCTGATACCAGAACACCCCACCTACATGAGGACAGGTGTGAGAAACGGGCATGAGTCCCACCCCGGCCTAGAGTGCCACCGAGTTGTCACCTGGCTTCCTCCGACCGGGCCCCCTGAGCGGGAGGCTGGTCCTCCCCGCCCCATGGGACCAGGGGCAGGACACACTGCCCTTTGCCTGGCCACCAAGAGCAAAGTTCCCGAGTTGGTGCCCTGAGCCTGTAGGCAGCTTCTGCGGACAGACTCGCACCTGGCGCACCTGCCGCACCTGCCGCACCTGGCCCCGTTCTGATCCCGGCGGTCTCCCTGACGCCTCACCCCAGCGTCTGCCTCCTTTTCCGAGCCGCCGGGTCCCTGCTGCTGAGAACGGAGGCCCTCCCTGGCGGCGGGGGCTGATGTCTCAGAGCGGGGCGCGGGGCTGGGCCAACCGGCAGCTCAAGGCACCAGAGAACTGTACGTGGTCGGGGGGGCCCGGGCCTGGCCAGGAGGGAGGTGGGCTCTGGGTCACATGGAGGTGTCCCGTGGAGGTGTCCCCTGGGCACAGAGGTGTCCTTGAAGGTGAGCAGGAGAATTCGGAGGAGAGTCCTCATTCTGTCCCCAGTGCCCCTGTCCCCCATGGGACACGGAGGTGCTTGCTCAGCAGCTGGGGCAGGAGAAGAGGCTGCTGATGGGGGAGGGGTCTGGCGTTAGTGGTGATGCAGCCTCAGGCTCAGAGGTGTCCCCTGGCCTCCTGGCCTCCAGCCTGGGCTGACGGCCGCCTCTCACCCCACACCCAGCAGGGCCCGGGGAGGTGGGAGGGATGTAGTCACCCCCTCCTTTAGGGCCACAGAGCCAGAAGACAGTTGTGAATCAAGGTGGGGAGAGCTGGGTGGCTGGGGGGGTGGGATGAGAGAGGGGTCCTCAAGCCGTCCCGGGGGACTGGGTGCCTGGGCCCTGCCTGCCTCCTTCCCTGTTGGCTCCGCACAGCGTGTGGACAGGCAGCCATAAGCAAGGCGTGGTCGGGCAGCCCTGTGACCGGCGGGGACAGGCTGAGGGACTGAGGCTGGCTGCCGCCCAGGCTCCAGGTGTGACTGTCCCCACCCCGTCCAGGTGTGACCGTTCCCGTTTCCGCTCCTCTGCTGGCTGGTTTCGGGTGGCTCTTCATCCTCTCGTCTGCAACCCCAGGGGGATGGTGTCCTGGCACTTTCGAAGGGAGGTTGAGGAGGAAGCTGAGGCTGTGTATGGCTGTGAGTGGAGAGGTGGCCTGTCCTGTCCGCATCAAGGGGGCAGGGGTGGGAGGGTCTGTTCCCCCCACGGCAGGGCCTTGGGGCGCTTAGCGGAAGCAGACCATCCGTGGGCTCAGCAGCCCCTTGCTGTCGCTTTTGCAAGCTGGAGTGTGGGGTAGGACCTGCCTCCAGCCATGCCCGACGAGCAGGCGGGATCTCTGAGAAGCAGCCTGAACCCACAAGCCCCACATCAAGATAAAGCGAGTGGCCTGCCCAGAAAATAGATGTCCACGTCACCTCTGGTCCACATGAGCATGTGAGGTGGGTGCCAGGGCACTGCTGAACGCTGGCAAGTGACTGTCCACTGTGCCACCCTGCGGGCGCATCCCAGCCGCCACTTCCTGTCGCAGCCGAGGCGCCGTGGCTGGCGCAACCGTCAGAGCCACCCTGGCCACGCCGCCGCTCCGTGCCTCGGTTTCCCCTCCGTCTCCGGGTCCGGGCCTTTGAGAGGCTGGGATGGGCCGGTGCCGGACGTCACCCCCACCAAGCAGGCGCCGATGCCGCTGCTCCCCCCAGCCCGCTCCATCCCCAAAGCAGGGCTCTGTGGTGAGAAAACGGAAGATTAGATATTAATTTAATTTAGTTCAGGTTCTAATTGTCTGGAGAAACTTCTTACACACTAATATTAATTTATTTCCACTTAGGGCCAGTTACGCTAATTCAAATCCGCTTGAAGTGTTTAAACCACTGATATCACGAATCAGATAAAACCGGTGGAGGACCGGGCAGGTGGGGACAGGGCGGTCCGCTCAGGAAGAAGGCTCCACCCTCCCGCCTCCAGCCAGGGACTCGAGGGCGGGGGGAGGGCACAGCCCCCTCCCCCGTGACCTTGACCTTGGCTGCAGGAGGGTCACTGTTGCACCTCTCTCCTCCCACCGTGTTGTCACTGCTGTGCCCTCAGGCCCACTTCTGGGTGCCCGCTCGTCCTTCCTCAGGACCACAACCCGCAGTGCTCGGTCCGGGGGTCTGCAGCCCTGAGACCCAGGCTGCAGTGCCCTGCGAGAAGCTCGGAGGGGACAGGGGTGAGGTGGTAAGAGCGTCACCACTTTTAAGAAGGATTCTGCTGCCCCCGCTGATGTGCTCAGTGGTTAGAGTGTCGGCCCATGGACCCAAGGGCTGCGGGTTCGATTCTCAGTCAAGGAGACGTACCTCGGTTGCAGGTTTGATCCCCGGCCCCTGTCAGGGTTGTGTGGGAGGCTGCCAATCGATGTGTCGCTCTCACATTGATGTTTCTCTCTCTCTCTCCCTCCCTTCTATTCTAAAAAAAAAAATCAATGGAAAAGTATTTGTGGGCGAGGATTAAAACAAAAAGGAATGATTCTGCTTCCTCTCATTTTCTCCTCCTTCCCAACCCTGCCTTCCCAGGTCCATGGAAGACAGTGTCTGGCGGTCTCTTCAAGTGATAGTGTGTCACTGTAGTGAGTCCAAGCTGGGCCTACAGGTGCATGCTCAGCGTACATCCCGAATAGATGGATGTAGAGAGCATGGGGTGTGGGTGGGTGGGTGGATGGAGAGACAAATATATGGAGGGTATGAGTGGGTGAGAGGTGGGTGGGAAGACATAAGGATGGGTCGATGGATGGGTGGATGGGTGGGTGGGTGGATGGATGGGTGGGTGGATGGATGGGTGGATGGGTGGATGGATGGATGGGTGGGTGGGTAGGTGGATGGGTGGGTGGATGGATGGGTGGATGAATGGGTGGGTGGATGGGTGGATGGATGGATGGGTGGGTGGGTGGGTGGGTGGGTAGGTGGATGGGTGGGTGGATGGGTGGGTGGATGGATGGATGGGTGGGTGGATGGATGGATGGGTGGGTGAGTGGATGGGTGGATGGGTGGATGGATGGATGGATGGGTGGGTGGGTGGCAGAATGGATGGGTGGGGGGTTGGGTGGGAGGATGGATGAGCAGATAAATGGATAGATTTGTGGGAGGATGAAGAGGTGGGTCGGTTGACGGACTCATGGTGGATGGAAGCATATATGGGTGGGGGTGGACAGACGGATGGCTAGGTGGGAGGGTGGGTGGGTCGAAGGACCCTCACGTGTCTGTGGATGGATGGCGGCGGAGGCTGGGTGAATGGACAGAGGATCTGTGGATGGGTGACGGACGGCTGGCGCGTGGACTGCAGTTAGTGGATTGTGGCTGAGGCTTCTCCAGTGCTGAAGCCTTAGGCCTCCTCTCCCACGAACAGTCAGGTATCTGGCAAAGGCCCCGGACTGGCAGGTGGGTGCTGTGGACTTAAACCTGGTCACGTGCAACCTTGGGCAACACACTGCCCCTCTTCGACCTTCAGTCCACTATCTGCAAAACAAAGGGTTGGAGCCGTTGGCCTCTGGGTCTTCTTGCTTCCGTCAGGTTCTAGGAGTGTCCTGCCCTCCCTGCCCCCTGCTCCTCCCCCGCCCTCCTCCCAGGCAGGGGCCCGTCTCTTCTACCTCCCGCCTGCCTCAGACTCACGGCCTCCCGGGGGCGACAGCTCAGCTGGCCTGCGGTGAGGCCTGGCAGGTGGCCCGCTGTGCCGCCTTCTGGAGCGGGCTGTCAATGCCAGCTTCCCGGGCAGATTTGGACAGGTGCCTGGCCCGGGTTCGAGGCTCTCCTTCACCGTCTTGCTGCGGGAGGCTGTCTGTCTGCATGACCTCCTGGCTGAGGACACAGCCCCTCCAGGGCCCCGACAGCCGCCATCTGGCAACGTTCGGTGGGGGCTAATCCGGCAGCGTCATTCTTATTTGGATAAAGTTGGAGTGTCACCACTCAGCTGGACGCACGGCAGGAGGTGGCGCCACCTGGCCTTCACCTGTCCTCCCCACCGCCGTCCTCAGAACCTCGGGATGCTGCCCGAGCTGCGGGGTGTTAACGGGACCAGTCAGAGAGAGGAAGAGCAAAGTGACATTCTCTCCACAATGACTGCAGAGCGAGGACGGCAGTGCCGGCCGCACCCTGGGGCCGCGGTGGCTGTGGGTCTGGGCTCCGCATCCTCGGCGGGAGGAGCTGGCCAGCAGGGTCCCCTCCCCAGTTCTTCCTGCTGGCCAGCGACCCGGTGCCTCGGCTCCTGTGTTCACCAGGGAACATGACCCACCTCCCCAGGTAGCTGTGAGCACAGGAGGAGGGGCCCTCTGCAGAGGGTCGGGGGGCACCTTGTCCTGGAGAGATCGGTCCCTTCCCCGCCTTTTAGAAGGCTGCTGCTGAGTGGGGCACAGGACCCTCTGGCCAGATCTGGTGGCCTGGACCCTGTGACCTTGGCTTTTTTGCTGGGCCCCTGACCCCCCTCCACCCCCCCCCCAGGACCTGGAGCCGAGCGGGGAGCATCACAGGCCCACAGACCCACATGCTTGATGAAAAGCTTGGGGACCAGGAGGCCAAGGCTCACCCTGGCTCAGTCCACTCTGGGCCTGACTCCCACTTTGACAATTATGCCTGGGAACACTGACATGCACAATGTCCCTTCCAGTCCCTGTGTCCCTGCATCCAGGGAGCCCCGGGCAGGCAGCAGCCCCCCCCCACCTCCTCGGGGTCAGGGTCTTCACGGTGCGGTGACAGCCCCGGAGTGGCGCCCCCTGGGGGTGTGCAAGGTGGAGGCCCGACCACCCCCAGCAAGGGGACCCCTGTCTTGTGTGGCAGCCAGGACAAGGCTCTGCAGGGTGTGGGCACAACTGAGGCCACGTGGAGGGTAAGGGGTCCCAGACGCCAGTCCTGGCCGTGAGCTGCAAACTGGGCTCGGTTGTCGCTATGGGGACGGGGCTGAAATCCTGAGGCTGGGTCCTCGGCGGCAGGAGCTGTGGGGAGATGCACTCTCTGCCCTCCTCCTAGGTGAGGCCTTGGCACACGCCCCTGTGAGGAGGCGGAGGGAGCCCCTGTCCTTCCTCCCCCGTGCCGGACCCTGTCCTTGGCCAGCCTGAAAGGCACTGGCTCTGGCCCTGCCACTGAAAACTCCCTCTCCCTCGGACTCCGTGTCCTCGTCTGTGAAATGGGTGGTCAGGGAGAGACCCTGCCGGCTGCTGGGTGTCTGACCCTCGACCTGTCGGGTGAGGCGGGTCCCTGAGGGGCAGTGTTGCTAGATGTGCAGAGCCAGAGGTTTGAGGGAGCAGAGGCCGCAGTGGGGTGCGCCATCCTCTCCTCTTGCCCACCTGTCCTTGGAAACCAGCCCCCGGCCTGTGCTTTGGGACGGCCTTTGTTGTCATGATTTCTTCCCTGGGGAATGTGCCGAAGAGGCCAGGCAGGGCTGGCGCTGTCCACGTGCTGGGTCTGCATGGCGAAGGCCGTGGAGCCCGGGGGCTGCCTGGAGGAGACGCCGGGACTAGGTGGGAGGAGGTGAGCGGTCTCAGCAGGCGGGAGCGCCTCTGGCTCGGGGTCTTTTCCAGGGAGGCCGCTGAGGCCCAGGGACAGCAGGCCACACCTGAGGAGTGCCCCTCCCCCAGCCCAGCGCCAGGCACGTCCCGATGAGAGACAGGAGCTCCCTGGGTGCTTGGGTCAGCGGGCAGAGTCCTGAGGTCAAGGCTGCCCTGAGCTGGCTCTCAGGGTCCGGGTGACGCCATGGCTGCTCTGGGGCTGACCCGAGGCCCCAGGGTCTGCAGAGGGAACGGCTGCCCCCTCCCAGTTATGGGCCTGGCTGGGCAGGCTCCAGCCCGTCCCTGTGCCGGTGGCCTGGCTCACAGCCAGCCTCTGGGTGGCAGTGCTGGCCCAGCTACCTCCCTGTGGCCGGGCTTTGCCTCCGGCCTCCGCTCTCCAGGCCCCACTGGCTGAGCCCATCTGATGGTGCCTTTTGTCCCGCCTGGTCTGAGTGGGCCCATGTCTGCAGCCAGGAGCCGCCTGACTTCTAGGGCTTCATGAGGGTGGAGGGAGTCTGCACCTGGAGGGCTACCAGGAGAACTCCTTTTAGGGAACAGGGTGCAGTGAGGGTGGCACAAAACAGGCATGTGCTGTGCTCCAGGGGCTCCGAGGGTCCCCAGGGAACCACACAAATGGGGTCCAGACGGGCCCCCAGCACAGGGCCTCATGGGACAGGACATGGTGGCTGCAGTATGTGCTGGCCAAACGCCCGCCAATTGGGAGGTGGCAGGACCCTTGTCCCTGTGAGTTCTATCCCCCCAGGTCCTCTGCCAGCCCCAATGCTCCCATGGCTCCGTGGGTGGGACCCCCGATGCTTCCATGGCTCCGTGGGTGAGACCCCTGATGTTCCCGTGGCTCTGTGGGTGGGACCCTGATGCTCCCGTGGCTCCATGGGTGGGACGTGCGGATGGGAGGGCCCCCATCTCTCTACTGGCTTCTCTGCTGCCCGCCAAGAGGGTGTGTGTGGTCTGCCAGGGCCTCGCACCCTGGGCTCCAGACCTAGCCCAGCGTCACCCCTGCCACGGTCTGGGGCAAAGCGAGTCGCAGCCGGCCGGGTTCAGGGTGGAGAAGTGGACCCTCCTCTGATGGGAGCAGCTGCTAAATATCATGTCATCTTTCCCCACCGCCCAGGGTGGGCTGGGGTGAGGGAGCGCACACTGACGGGGAGGGCGCCCTGCCATCTGCCAGCCCTGTGATGGCTTTGACAGGAGAGAAATGTCCCGATGTGCTCAGGGTGGGGGAATGTGGCTGGGCAGAGGGGATGGTGGTGGAGGTTTCAGAGGCATCTTGATTCATTCGTTCATTCATTCATCTATTCATTTATTCATTCAATACATATTTATGAGGACCCTTCTTTGTGCCAGACCCAGGGGGACAGGAGACAGCCCCGCCCCTAAAGCTGGTGGTCTGGGCTGTGGGAAAAGGCAGAGAGGCCCAGACGTGTATTCTCGAGTGTTTGAGGGGAGGGAGAGCAGCAGAGTCTGAAGCAGGAGCAGAGAAAGGGTGGTCTGGGAGGGCTGCCTGGAGGAGGGCGCAGGACACTGTGACTTCAAGGAGGAGAAGGCCGACAGCCCAGTGAAGAGCGCAGGGAAAAGCATTCTGAGCAGGAGCACAGCACGTGGGGAGGCTCTGCGGTGACTTCTGGGGACAGAGGAGGAGTGGTTGCTGTTCTCCGGTCCCTGGACGTTTGATGGTTTTCAGAAGGGGCTGTGCACTGGAGCTGGGGTGAAAAGCAAGCGGCCTGTGTCCCTTGTCTGAGCCTCCCCCTGAGGTCGGCGAAGATCGCCCACCCCCGTGGAGAGACAGAGACCACCACAGCAGCCGGGATGACACTGTCAGGGTCCTGGGCCAGCGTTCCCGGTGGCCACGAGCTGGGCGCGGTGAGGACAACCCCCGGGAGAACGTGGGCGAGCAGCAGCCAAATGGGCCCTGCAGCAAGAACGCGTCACCCGGAGGCGACGGCCTGTGGGCCTCGGGTTGGGAGGGGCAGTGAGGACGGAGCCAGCCCACACCTGGCACCTGCTCGACATGCTGCACACCTGGGTGTGGGAGCTTCTGACAGGGCGCCGACGTCCCGGCTGGGCTGGGTACCCAGATCAGATTGGCATCTTTCCAGAGGTGGCCCTGTCTCTGCCGCCAGACAGGGGCCCTGAAGGCGGGGTCCGGCCTTACCCCCAACTGCATGTGTCTGAAGGCAGGGCCTGGCCTCCCCCGTCCAACTGCAGGTGTCTGAAGGCAGGGCCTGGCCTCCCCCGTCCGACTGCAGGTGTCTGAAGGTGGGGCCTGGCCTGCCCCCTCCGACTGCAGGTGTCTGAAGGCAGGGCCTGGCCTCCCCCGTCCGACTGCAGGTGTCTGAAGGTGGGGCCTGGCCTGCCCCCTCAGACTGCAGGTGTCTGAAGGCAGGGCCTGGCCTGCCCCCTCCGACTGCAGGTGTCTGAAGGTGGGGCCTGGCCTGCCCCCCTCAGACTGCAGGTGTCTGAAGGCAGGGCCTGGCCTCCCCCCTCCGACTGCATGTGTCTGAAGGCAGGGCCTGGCCTCCCCCCTTGGACTGCAGGTGTCTGAAGGCGGGGCCTGGCCTCCCCCCTCCGACTGCAGGTGTCTGAAGGTGGGGCCCAGCCTCCATTCTCAATTGCTGCTACATGGGGACTGGGGCTCTGTCATTGCTATCAAGCCCAGAGAAGAGAAGCTGCTTCTAGAATAAGTCCCCTCCCCCTCCTGTCTCCTTTTTTTTTTTTTTTTTAACTTCCCATTTTCTATGAGCAAATCTGTCTCCTGCTGCGAGTCTCTTGGTTCGATTAGAGCCGTCACTTCTAAGCCTGAGAATACCCAAGCTGAGGGAAGGAGCCCGAAACATAAATAAATAAATAAAAGAGAAAGAAGAAAGGGTGACGATTCCCTGTCACAGCTGCCCTGTCGAAGATTTCCTTATCACAGCAGCAGCACCACGGCTGCGGGGCTGTGGCGCCGAATGACCCTGCGGATCTTGTCCTTTGCCTCGGAACATGACAGCCTCTCAGGGACTTTCCTCCCACGTGCTCCCCTCCTCCCCGGCCAGCCCCCGAGCGGCGTGGCTGGTGCAGGAGGAGACAGGCCCAGCAAGACGCGCGCTGGGATCCGGAGCACGGAGGGACCCACATAGGCCCCCCCAGGAGCTCTGTGGGGTGAGCCTAATGGCCCCATTTTACAGATGGGGAGACTGAGGCCCAGGAAAAGGGCAGGCGTGAGAAAGATGGGAAGCTGGCGTCGGGGAACCTGGGCCAGCACCTCCACTTTTCTCTGGATGCAGTTTGCCCACCTGTGAGACAATGAGTGGGTGGTTAGGTGGTCCCCCAGATTCAGAGAGGCCGCCCGAGCACACAAAGCAGGAAGCCGAGGGGCCAGGCTCAGCACGGCACCCAGTGCTTGTGGGAGGAGAGGCTTTGACCTAGGGGAGGTGGGCTCCTTGGCCGCCGCCCCCTGGCGGGCTCCTGCTGCACTGCTGCTGAGCTCTTTCGGGTCCCCTGGCCTCGGCCAGGTGCTGAGTCGCCCCGAGCCTCGCCTTCGTCACCTGTGAAGTGGAGACGTGATTCCCACGTGGAGGGCCACCACGCGGCTTTGCCAGGGTTAGCAGGCTGGGTGCCCAGCCCGGGGATCCGAGTGCCATGCCTCACTCTGCGCTGGCCCGTAGAGTTCAGACAAAAATAAAATCCCGAGGTGCCCGCCTGCTTCTCTGGGAGATGCTGTGGGTGCTGCAGGGCTGGGCATGGAGGCCCCCGCTCTCCCTGCCTCCGCCGGGCTATGTCTGAGCTGAGCACTGGACTTGGAAGTGAGAGCTTGGGAGGGGCAGAGGGGCCTGGCAGGAGCGCAGAGGGGAGAGCAGGGAAGGGAGCTGTGCCCGCGGTGGGCACACCGGAGCTGCTGAGAGGAGGCTGGGCGGCCAGGGCCATGAACCTGTCCGTGTGCGCACCACGGACATGCAGGTGTGGGGAAGGACGGGGAGGGGACGCCTGCATCAGCACCAAGGACAGCAGCCTGTGCCCTCACCTCAAGGACCCTTCCCTGTCACCAGCAGCAAACCTCCCGGCCACTTTAAAACAGACTTCCTGATGGCACACTAGACACAGCCCGGCGCCCAGCCCCTCTGGGCTGGTGGGGGCTGGACAGGTGGACGCAGCACCACCACAGACGGTCAGGGCCCGCATCCAGGAAGCGGAGTTCTCCGGGCAAGGTGCTCCCAGCCGCTCTGGCGTTTCCTCCTGGTCCTCCTCTGCCGCAGCGGCTGGCCGGCACCCGCCAGGTGGATGGCAGAGGAGACTCGCTCTGGGTCTGGGGGCCTGAGGTCCACCAGAGTGGCTGCAAGCTGGTCCAGGCTGCGGGCGGGTTCGTGGATCAGGAAGATGGGTAGGCCTGGTCCCGCACACCTGATGGAGCCGGAAGTGCAAAAATGGGCAGGGGGCTTCCTGGAGGTGGTGGTACCAGACCCAAGCCTGGGAGGGGAAGGCGAAGGGGGTCTGGGCAGGTGAAGAAGGTGCAGGTGTGCTGTGTGTATGATGTTTTCTTTTTTATCCTCACCCGAGGACATTTTTCCATTTTTTTGTTCAGATAGAGTGGGAGGGAGAGAGAGAGAGAGAAACATCGATGTGAAAGGGACACATTGAGTGGTTGCCACCCGTATGACTCAACCAGGGCCGGGGACAAACTACAACCGAGGTACGTGCCCTAAGCGGGAACCGAACCTGGTCTCCCTGGACCGCAGGCCGACATCTAACTGCTGAGCCAAACCGGTCAGGGCTCTGTGGAAATTTTAATGACCACAGCCACCTGCTTCCTGAGCAGGGGGAGAACCGGGGTGGGGAGGAGAGGACGTGGAGGGAGGTTGTTAGGGGCTGAATGTTAGGTCCTCCCCCCAACCCAAACTCAGACCCCAGTGTGGAGCTGAGGTCATGAGGGTGGAGCCCCTGGATGGGATTAGCGCCCTCACAGAAGGGACCCCAGAGGTCCTCCTCGCCCCTCTGCCCCAGCAAGGACACAGGGAGCAGTTACTGTTTATGAACCGGGGAGGGGCTCCCACCAAACGCACCGGACTTGATCTTGGACTCCCAGCCTCCAGAACTGACAGTAAGTGTCATTGTTCAAGCCCCGTCTGTGCTGATGTGTTGTAGAGCTTGAGCTGACCGAGGCAGGGGACCTTGAACCGCACTCTTCCAGGGAAACTAACCCACGCCATCACGTCCTGGCTGGAGGGAGACCCCGGTCCTCGGTTCCTCTGAGCCAAGAGAGCCTCCACAGGGCTGGGGCAGGGGTCACCCCGACGGAAGGCTTTCACCCTGGGAGCAAGGCCCTCGGTGGGATGGCGTCCGGAGGAGAGAGGGTGGGCATGGGACTCAACTCCATGCTCTGCTTGGTGACTTAGGCAAGTCCCGCACCTCTTTGAACCTGGGATCCTGATGGCTGGACAGGGTCACATACGTCCCAGGTGGCTGAGTCGGTGGGTCCCTGTCCCAGAGGGCGCCTGTTCCCGACTTCACCATGGAGACAGCTCTGGTGCTGTGTCCGGGGCAGGACTCCGTCCTGGGCAGGTGTGAGCTGGGGCTTTACGTGCAGGGACACGGGCTGTGGTTTCCACATCATTTCTCACTGGTATAAAAAAAAATCTGTCTTCCACTTATTTTGTTTCTTCTCCTTTCATACTGAAAATCACCAGTGCGGCAAATTGGGGCGCCTTTGTTTGGGGGCCATAAAGCGAGATGATGTACTTGAGATGATTCATGTGAGTTGAAAATCAAGCGAGCCGGCCGTGAGTGACAGCGCGTGGAAGCGCAGACCCCGGGGTGTGTGGCGGCTCCGCTGGTCTTTGCAGGGTGTCTGGGGAGAAGGAGAACCCCGGCTCACATCTGGCCGCTCCTTGCCTGGCGGGGCCGCTCTGCACCCCCCTCCCCCCGGAATAAAGCATCGACCTGTGCCTCCCACCGTCCTGCACTGGAGCGTGGGTGCTCACATCCTCTGAGGTCCCGGGGACTGTCCTACGCTGTCTGCCTGGTGTGACCAGCCCAGGAAAGTCCGAGGAGGTTGGTGGGAAGGAGGAACCTCGCTCTGGGCTCTTTGTGGGCCAGTTGTGGGCGGACTGGGACTCTGGGAAGGCGCCCTGGCCATCCTGTCCCTGGGTGAAGGTGCCCTTGGCAGGTGGGACCGATCTGAGCTCGTGAGATTAGCCCAGTGCCAGAGGGCGAGGGAGGGAGCAGCAGGCCGAGCTCGGCGGCTGTCTGTCTGGGTCCGTGCGGGCTCCCTGGCCCATGTCCCTCTCCCGGCCCTGCACAGTTGTCCTGACCTTTCCCGAGCTGCCATCTGACGGGCGCCGGCTCCCTCTCAGGTCCGGAGCACCTCACGCCCCGCCTCCCCCCGCTCATCCTGTCGCCCTCAGAGTGCGCCTCTGCTTTGGGACAAACGGCCAGGGTCCCCTGAACCCACTGCCTGGGGATCAGTCCTGCACTTTCCCGCAGACACGTCACCCCTGAAGGCCTCCCCACGAGCTCTCTTTGAAAAGTAATTACTATTATAAACAGGATCAGAATGACTAGAGTCATTACAGAAAATTCCCCACCGGGTGGAAGTAGAGAGAACCGACCCAACTGTCACCAGGTGGCAGGTCGGAACCACTGTGGCCCGACCCACCCGCCTCACCACAGGCTCCAGCGCGTCGAATTTCCACCGATTTCGACACGTGCCCGGGAAACAGGAGTTCCTGTCAGAAACACAAGCACCTACCATTGTCATCCCTAAAACAGCAGCGACTGCTCCGTGTGAGTCCCCGGCGCCGCCCAGCTCGCGGCCCCTCGTGGTCCATTTTCTGAAAGCTCGTGGGTTCGGGGTCCGAGTGGAACATGTTCTGCCACGAAGGCCCCGCCTGCGGGTTCCTCTCCGTCTCCCCGTACACGGAGGTGCTGAAGCCACTGGCGGGCCCGGATCCTGGATTTTGTTGACTAGAACCCTTGACCGGTGGTGGGGCCCAGAGTGGTCCAGCTCCGGCCCGTGTTCGGTGACATGTGGGCCCCGTCTCCTTTGTGACGCCGGCCTTGGGGTGATGGGGACCGTGAGCTTTCTCCACGAAGGTGAACGTCACCGAGAGTGACGCTCGAAAGGTCGCCCCCGCCTCCCCAGCTGCTCCTCCGACGCTCGTGTCAGCGTCCGGCGGCTCTTCGGGTCCTTCTCGCACCCGAGCAGGCGCCATGCCCTGCAGACAGCTCTGCTCCCTCCGCCCTTCTCTTTCCAGAACAAATCACCGCCCATCGGCAGCGGCGATACAGTACGCGGTTCCCGTGTCACCCCACGGGGAGCGGACATTTCCCAGGGCGTCTCTGAAGGACGAGGCTTTGAAAACCCCGACACCCCCCGAAGGAGGGGACCCTCCTCAGCAGAGCCCCGTGTCTGCGGGTTCGAGCTCCCCTGGCTGCATCACAGATGGCGTTGCCCAGTTTTTATTAAAATTATTCTCAAAATAACATTCACACCGACGATAGATAAGTCTCCCAAATCTCCGCGTTCTCAGACGCCCCCGCCATCTCTCTCTTTTGCTTTTTTCCTTTGTAATTTATTCATGGAGGGAATCTCATCGTCTGTCCTTTGGTGGGGGAGGAGGAGACTTCCTGAAGTCCCTGCTTCTATCCCTGCCCCCTGTGAAGGGGCGGGTCAGCGCCAGGGTGTCGTCCCTCGTCCCTCATCCCTCGGGGACGCGCAGCATCTGCTGGTCGGTCTCTTTCTCCGTGTCCTCCTTCCCACGCCCTCGCTCCTCAGGGAACCGCCGGGCGGTGCGGATAAAGCCCGCCACTCCTTCTGAGTTCACTGGCTGACCACTTCCCCCCAAAGAAGCGCCTGCCCCCCAAGTGTTGGGAACTGGGACCACGTTCCTCGAGGAAGCACAGCCAGGGTTGTGCGCGGTTCTTGCTATTGACTCGATTTCAAAATAAGGAGCCAGTCGTCCTGCATCCGCCCACGCCCCTCCCCCCTCTTCGTTTTCGAACTCAGGACCTTGGGCGCATTTGATCAGTTTCAGTGCATTGGCACTGAGAGTTCCCTGCTTCGGCTTGTGGGAAGCTCTCCTACTTGGCGCCAGGTCCCTCTGCACGACCCCCGAGTCCTCGGCCACGGCCTGGCCCTCGGGTCCATGAAGCTCCCGGCTCCCAGCCCAGCTCTGGATCCGGCCGTTTCTCCCGGGAGCCCAGGGCCCTGGGGTGGGAGCACCCTGCTCCCGGGTCGGTCTTCGTTTCCGCGTCCTTCCTCACACACCTGCATTTCTTCTGCAAGGTTGAAAGCGTCGGTCTGATGGCGGCCGACCAGATTTCACTCCGGGACGTCAGGTCTTCTCTCTGTCACAGGGACAGACTTCGCTCCTAAGGGCACGCAAGCGTTCTATCTGTATGTAAATACAGTGCCGGAGCAACAATACCAATATTGTGAGTGACAGTGTGGCTGCTGAGACTCATCAGAGGTTTTTCTCTTCGTGACTTTTTCCCTTCTGCCCTGAGGGTGCAACCCTCGGTGTCATACTACAAAATCACCGTTTCCAATTCACCTTAAATGCTTCCTTCCCAGCTTGTAACGCTAACGACTGGATACGGCGCTAGGTTCATTGGGTTTGTTTTGCCTTTAATTTTTAGTGGCTGTTTTTTGAAAACGTAATTCTGTTGTCTAATTCCCTGGAACGGTGGCTGGTCTCTTCAGGAGGGTCCCCTTCCACCCCTGCCCCCGCCATCCTGTTTCGGCTTCCTTCTTCAGCTATGGATTTTTTTTTTCTCCTCAAATGTTTGCTCGGAACCCCACGGCTTCTTAAATACATGCAAACGACTGTGCATATTTGTGTCCCTGCTGGTCTGGGTTGGGGCCAAAGGCAGCAGCCTCTGCTCACGGGGCTCCCTCTCCGCCTGTTCTCTCGGATTGAGCCCCCGAGGCTGCTACTCTCCAGTCCCCTCTCCCCAGAGCCTGGCGTGAGGCTTCAGGGGTGGGATCATGTATTTGCCAGAGGGATGAATGCAGGTCATTCTGGGGGTGCAAGGGAGTCCTGGGGCCTCCCTGGGGAGGCCAGAAAGGTTTCAGAGACAGGGGTGCTTGGGCAGAGGATGAGCGGGGTCCCCCAGCTGGTCTCAGGCGTGGGCTGGGCTCCACCGCCAGCCAGGAGAGGGTGCAGATCCGTGCAGGGCTCCTGCCACTCAGCAGGAAGGTAGAGCAGCTACCCCTGGGGTGCAGCACTAGGTGCCACTCAGAACCCGGCTCCGGGGGTGACTCGGTCGCCCACGTGGGTGGAGGCGGCATGCTTTGCTCTCTCCAAGGCACTGGCCTGAGAGACCGGGAGTCAACGGCAGACGTAGCTGGTGGGGACCGAGAAACCTGGAAACCTGCTTTGAGGATATGCAGACACCTGGACTTTCTGTACAGCGGGGAAGGCCCAGGGGAGGCTGCAAGCACTCAGAGGGGGACCCCGATCTCTCAGCTGGCAGGCAAGCTGAGCCGCTGGGAGCCCCCGGGGACTCGCCTTCCACACCTGCAGCTCCGCACGCTCCTGTGTGCAAACACCCGATCACGTCTGATTACAAACCATTAGTGCAATTAGGTCGGCCCCTCTCCACTCTCAGGCCGAGCCAGCTGTGATGGGGGCCAGGCATGGAATAGCAAGCAGCTCCCGCAAAGGCAGCGTCTGCCGGCCGCGCTCAGGCCTCGGGAGCCCCTCGGCGGGCCGGGAGCCAGGCTCCGCACCGTCCCTGGGGGCGGGGACAGAACGGCCAGTTAGAACCACAGCCTGGGTCTGACTTGGCTTCGGCTGGACCCTCCCCTGCCTCTGGCCTTCCTGTGGTCGCCTGCGCAGGGCTGCTCTCATCAGCCTGTGGCACTTCTGCCGTCTGGATGTGCCTCTTTCATCTCGGCCCGCAGCCTTTTAAGCCCCGACACTCAGTCACCTCCGGCCCTTCCACCCCAGGGAAGCCGGAGTCAGGGAGACCCCGCGTGTCATCCCCTGACCCTCCACGCTGAGCACGGCCCCAGCCTGCTGGACTTGAAAGGGCCACGTGAGCTGCGCACTGGACCGGGCGCGGGGGAGCCTGTTGGCGCTTTTTCTGCGAGTCGGCCGTGCGTGTGCGGTTCTTCTGAGCCCGCGGACCGGCTCCGGCTCCCTGCACACTCCCCTCCCCAACTCGCTGCCCAGAGCTTTGATGACCCTGTGTGTCCAATCCCAAGACAGCGGCTGCCTGAACTCCTCCCCCCTGAGGTTGGGACACGTCCCCGGGTGCTGAGGTCGAGTTGCTGTGTCCCGTGGTGTTCAGGCCGTGGCTGCGTGGCTGGCTCATGTTGCATCTACCCAGTTCGCAGACGAGCAAACTGAGGCAGCGTGGAGAGGCGACCAGCAGGGCAGGGTTCCGCCGGTTCACGGCCCCGCCGCCGCGCTGAAATTCTTAATTCAGAAGCAGGGGCCCCTGTTCTCATCTGGCCCCGAGCCTGAGTCATGATGCTGGTCCCAGCCGCCGGGCTCCCTGGGAGACCGAGAGCAGGACCAGGGGAGACCCGGCTCTGGGTCCAGACCCCCACAGGCTGGCGTGAAGCGCGTGCCGGGCTCGGGCGACGGTCTCCCCTGGCCTGGCGCCCTCCCCGCAGAACCGAGCGCCCGCCTGAGCCGGCGACCGGGAGCGGTCCAGCAGCAGCTGACGTCGGCGCAACGATCCGTATCGCTGTTCGTGTCACCCCGCGCCCCAGCGGGGTCCCGGGCGTTAACTGCACCCGGAGGAGGGGTGCGCCGGGCGCAGGTCCTGCACCAGCACCCGTCGCCCTGAGCCCGGGGACCCCTGGGATTCCCCATACACCCCAGGCCCGGAGCCCATGCTTCGGAGGAGCAGAGGCGAAGGGCTGACCTTGACGCGCGCTGGAGGGCGAGCTGCACCGTGGACCTTCGTTCCTGGAACGGAGATGACTCTCCGGACACCGGTGATTAATGTGGAGCTGTGTCAGGCCCGCAGCAGAAAGCATTTCTTTTCGGAGCGTCTCCTGAACTTCTCGCTCCAACGTGGCCACGAGGAGCAGGGGCAGAGGAGAGACAGCCGGAGCCAGGGGCCTGGGGGCAGTGGCTGGGGGGCTGTGAGCCACGCAGGCCACCAGAGCCCAATGTGACCAAGGGCCACAGTGGGCGCCACGCCATCTTGCTGAAGTGTCCCAAGGACACAGCGTCCCGCACTGCGGCCAACAGAGAAAGGGCTGTTCCCGGCCGCCCCAGTCCACCACCCTGCCTTGGACACAGTCTTCAGTTGGCTGGGGGTTAAGATTTATGTGTATAACTAGAATCAGGGCCTATAATCTGGCCTGTGACCAGGGCCAGGGCTCAGCCTGTGACCAGGGTCAGGGCTCAGTGTGACTTTCTGGGGACTGGGTGAGGGGTCAGGATGAGGCATCCATCTGAGGCTGGGAACAGAGTGTACCCCACCCTGGGGTCCCTCTGGCCACTGCACTGAGTCTGCCCCTGAAGTACTGTTAGTCCTCAGCTGCCCAAACTCCAGTAGCTTTGGGAGAACAGAGCCTGTGAGGTTACTGCCTCAGCTGAGCTAGTGCCGGAGCTTGACATGTTCACTGTGCAGCCAGCCCCTCCCACCCCAGCTAACGTCTCTGAGCGGGTGGGGTGTCTGTGATGGGGCCGGGCGGGTGGGGTGTCTGTGATGGGGCCGGGCGGGTGGGGTGTCTGTGATGGGGCCGGGCGGGTGGGTGTCTCTGATGGGGCCGGGCGGATGGGGTGTCTCTGATGGGGCCGGGCGGGTGGGGTGTCTCTGATGGAGCCGGGCGGGTGGGGTGTCTCTGATGGGGCCGGGCGGGTGGGGTGTCTCTGACGGGGCCGGGCGGGTGGGGTGTCTCTGACGGGGCCGGGCGGGTGAGGTGTCTCTGATGGAGCCGGGCAGGCAGGGGGCAGCTGTCAGGTTGAGTAGGACCCAGAGAAAGGGTTCTCTCCCAGATCTGCATCTTGGCCTTGACTGTGGGGTCTGGACCCCCCTCGGGGCATGTCGGTGCCTTGGGGGTGGAGGCGGGGAGCAGCAGACAACATTGCTCCAGCCAGTTTCTTCAGGAGATGTTGCTCACACCCCCGTACTTTGATTTTTGCTGTGAAGCACACATTATGTTTCTTTATTAAAACTGTTAATCAAAGGAAAATGCAAATAGGAGACGGAACAGGACAGAAGATGAGTATGTGGAGGACGGAGCTGCCCCAGGGGTGGGTCAGCATGTTTCCTTCAGGCTAAACCTGGGCCGAGTTGGAGGGGCCTCCTTCCTGCCTCAGTTTCCCGTGGTGCTCAGTCTGTGGAAGGCCCGGCACCGGAGGTTTCTGACCAGCGGCCGCAGCGGACGGGTCCCGCCCTTCCGTAGCGCAGGCAGCACTTGACGGCTCTACGAACACTCACCTAGTGAGGTCTCACGACAGCTCGGAGGCACCGGCCGTACTGTCCTCACTTGACGGGGGGACACACAGCACAGAGCGGCTAAATTGGTATCCAGGGTCACACAGCAAGCAGCCGACTGGACCGGGGCCGTTTCACGGGCCCTTCAACAGTGTCCTCATCATAACCCCGTGAGCATCGTGCTTTCTGTGCTGCAGATGGAGACACCGAGTGTCCTCTGTTGACGTGTCCTCTCGGACACGCGGGAGTAGTTTCCGGGTGTTTGCAGTGTCCTGCCGCTTCGGTTACTGATTTCCCCTGAGCTGGAGGACGCCCGGGGACCCAGATCGGCTATAAGCCGTTGAGGTTTGTCTTGGGACCCGGGGCACGGTCTGCGTGGGACGTGATGTGGGCACTTGACGAGAACGGGTGTCCTGTTGGTGGGCGGCTGTCCTGGGTCCCACTGGTGGAGGCGCTGCTGGGTCCCGTCCGTGCCGGTTCCTGCCCTGTCGTTCTGCAGCCGGGAGGGCGTGCTGGCGGCTCCAGCTGTGACCGGATTTGCCCCTCTCTCTCCTCTCGGTTCTCTCCGTTCTTTTCTCCGTCGCTTTCGAAGCTCTGCTGTCGGTTAGTTTGTGGCTACGTTGGCGTGTGTGCCCGGGGAGGACGCTCCCCGTTACGTGGTCTGTGGTTCTTCCATGCTGAGGGCGCCTGAGCGGAAAGGAACATAAACACCCCCCTTTCCTTTCGAGTCCTGCTTGCGGGGTGCGCCCCAGCCTCTCCTTTCCACCTGCCTCCATCGCCATGTTCGAGGTGAGTCTCGGCACCTCAGGGCTGGGCTTTGTTTAATCCACTGTCAGCCTCTGTCTTGCAGTCAGGGCACTGGGCTGCCTCCCCTGCCCAGTCTGTAGGACAAAGCAACCGATTGCAAGGTCTAGTGTCTTACAGTCAAAGCCCCGGAAGGACCAGAGAGGAGGAAAAACTGCCCTCAATGAGCGCTTTCTTCACCAGGAGGTCTGCACCGCACAAGGTTAAAGTAATTATTCAGGCTGAAGGGAAAGTATTCCAGTTAGGAAGAGGAATCTAGACCAAAAAAACACGTGCCGGACCTGGCTGGGCCCTCTCCAGGGGCTGCGTGTCCTGAGAGCCGACCACCAGGCGGGGAGGAAGCGGCCACCTGGCGGGCACCGTCGGCAGAGGCGGCCGCTGGGGCCGGACTGTGTCATGACAAGGCTCGACGTGGCCGTTTGTGACAGGCACAATTAGTAAGGGGGAAAGCAGTAGGGTCTGAGTGCTGTTCCCTTGTGCAAGTGCATCTATTTTTGTTGTTGTTGGTCCTCACCTGAGGGTATTTTCCCACTGATGTTTAGATGTGGAAGAAAGGGAGGGAGAGGAAGAGAGAAACATTGATGTTGATTGGTTTCTCTCCTGTAAGACCCAACCGAGGCTGGGGATCGAACCTGCAACCCAGGTACGGGCCCTTGGCCGGGAATTGAACCCGTGACCTTTAGTGTAGGGCCCACTCTCTAGCCACTTAGCCACAGGGTCCAGGGCCCTAATTGGTTTTTAACCCAATATTTATTTATGTCACTTGCCCACAGCGAAACTTTTGTAAGAAAATGCGAAACACTCCCCTAAAACAGTCCCCCTAAAATCTGGAGGCGGTGGAAGCAGAAGCAGAGGCGTCTAATCTGACTAGCAGAGGCCAAGGAGGCCCCGCCCAGCCCCTCCCCAACAGGTGGGCGCCGAGCCTGTCGGGGCGCTGTAGGCACGGGAACCCGCCGCCCACGGGCCCCCCTCCCGTGCCCAGCCCGCTCTGGGTGTGTGCAGCCTTGTCGTTAGAAGCAGCTTTATTTTGTTGAGACCCAGACATCATCGTCTATGATTGTGACCTAATGTTCCCGATCTGCCTTAACATACATGCTCGTAATGTGCACACTCAGGTGCTCCCTCCTTGGCCAGAAGTGAGCCCCGGAGGGGCCTGAAACCCGGCTCGGGTGATTCTGGGGGTGAAGGCAGAGCAGGACGGTCTAACCACGCGCCAGTCTCAGGGCAGCCAGGGGAGGGGCGGGCAGGAGGGGCCCAGCGCTTTCCCAGTGCCACGTCACAGCGATCTGTGGCGGGTGCTCCAGTCCACGCACAGCCACGCGCCCAGCGTCCTCGTCCTGCAGTGCGTCCAGCACAGAGCCCGCCCCCTTTCTGCGTGGTCGGCTCTGCTATTTACAGCAACCGCTTACGGTGTTTTCTGTACACAGTGTAGAGCCTCCGGGTTACAGTATTTGCTTCGACTCTCCGACATCACTCAGGAAGCTTAGCAGGAGCGGGAAAATGTTTAGCGTATTTTCCCCTGTCCCTCCTTCCTTCCCGATGCTGCGCGGTTTCCCCCGTTTGCCTCGGTTCTGCCTGGAGAACACCTCTCGCCGGTGTCTCTCGCGTGGGAACCTCCGGTTTCCCTCCGCCGGAGACAGCTCCAGCTCCCTCTCCCTCCGAGGGACGTGTCCCCTGGATGTGCGACTCGGGCCCACAGTCCTCTCCTTCCGGTCTTCGAAAGCATTTCCTTCCAGCCCCCGTGATTCCTGATGAGAAACCCACTGTCGTCGTCATTGTCCCCCCAGACCGCGAAGCCTTGTTCTCCGCCTGGTTCCCCATATTCTCGTCTTTTTTTTTTTTTTTTTTATCCTCACCCGAGGATATTTTTCCATTTTTTGTACAGACAGAGTGGGAGGGAGAGAGAGGAAGGGAGAGAGAGAGAGAAACATCGATGTGAAAGGGACACATCGAGTGGCTGCCACCCGCACGACCAACCAGGGCCGGGGACAAACTGCAACCGAAGTACATGCCCTTAGCGGGAACCGAACCCGGGTCCCTCTGGACCGCAGGCCGACGCTCTAACCGCTGAGCCAAACTGGCCAGGGCTTCTCTTCTTTTTCATTTTCAGAAGTTTGATGAGGATGTGTCTGCGTGTGGATTTTCGTGGGTTTTTCCTGTTTGGGGTTCACTCACCTTGAACGTGTATGTTTACGTCTTGCCTGGTTCTAGACGTTTTCAGCCGTTATTTTCTAGAGGACAGAGCAGCCCTCGGTCCTCCTGGGACTCCGCCGGGGAACTCTGGTTACACCCCGCAGGCCCGGGCCCTGGCTCGCTCTGTCTCCGTCCAGACTGGGCCATTTCTCTGGCTCGGCCTCTCAGCTCACAGATTCTTCTCTCTGTCCCCTCCGTTCCGCCGCCGAGCTCATCCACCGAATTTGTGTTTTTTTTAATCTTAGTTATTATGTTTTTTCAGTTCTAAAATTTCCATTTGGCTTCTTTAGCACTTCTGTTTCTTTGTGAGCGCTTCTCACTCTGTAATGTGTGACATGTTGTTGGTGATTTCTCACCGGAGTGCTTCCTGACGTGTGCTGAGGAGTTCTCCCCCCCGCCGTCTCGCGTGGGCGTCCGCGACGTCCCTGTCCTTCAGGC
Source organism: Molossus molossus (assembly GCF_014108415.1). Classification (NCBI taxonomy): domain Eukaryota; kingdom Metazoa; phylum Chordata; class Mammalia; order Chiroptera; family Molossidae; genus Molossus; species Molossus molossus. Next base: position 72,653,451 of record NW_023425351.1, read on the forward strand.
TGAGGTCTTCCTGGGTCTTGGTCTGATGAACGTTTTTTGATGAAAACCCTGACGTTTTCAGTGTTACGGTGTAGACCGGTCTCATTTAAACCTGTTTCGGCTGACTTCGGGCACTGTTCTTGGAGCAGAAGGTGGTACTGCGTCCTCTCCCCCAGGGGTGGGTGGGTGGTAGGCATCCGGGTTTCTCTGTGGGCATCTGAGGGGCTCTCCCCATTACTGTGGGGTGGGGGTAAAGTCTCAGCTCCTCTCACGGCACCCACTGACACTGACGGGGCCCCTGATGGGGTGAAGAGCCCGCTCTCCGCTTAGCCTGCTCCCCCCCCCCCACAGGAGCGCACTGTGGGTGCCGCCACCTGCCAGCCACGCCCTCTACCTGGCCCCGCTGTGCCCCGCTGACCCATGGAGCTGGCATGGACCGACCCTCACTCAGGGACCCTCGCGAGGGGCAGTGGCTTCCTCTCGCCCACGTGTAAGATCAGATCCCAGCGCCAGCAGCCCAGGGCCACCACCATGCCCCCGCCACACCATGCGGGCAGCTCCGGGAGCCGCAGCTCCGGGGAGGCGGGGCAGAGGCCCATGAATATTTCATCGTGGAATTCATGAGGAGCCCTGCTTCCCAGGCAGCTTTGTGCCCAATCCTTCCGTCTCGGTGACTTATGCCTTCGCCCCCTCTCTCCTTCTTGTCAACAGCGGGCGTTCCAAGGAGCCCTTCACTGCTAAGTAGCTTGCGGTGGCGGAAAGAGAAAATAACAGCAGCTGACATTTGTCCCACACGTCCCTTCGCAGGATCCTTTCTCAGCCATGAGCCGGCGGAGCTCCCACAGGACAGAGACGCAGGAGGATCGTGGTTTCCAGTGGGAAGGGAGGGTGTGGGTGGCCCCTGTCACTGCCCCCCTGCTCTGCCTCCGCCGCTCCAGGCCCCTCTCCACATGCCCGTGCCCTTTGCATTGCTCCTGCCTGAAACCTTCCCGGCCGCACCCCAGTCCTCCCTCGAGACCCTGCCAGTCAGCCTCGGCAGTCGTGAAGGCCTCTGACCACTGTCGTCTGTCCTCAGCACTGAGCGGCTGGGCAGGTTGCTCTCCGTGCCTCAGTTTCCCCTCTTCACACCTAGGGAAGGTGGGTCACCCCGGAGGTTCACGTGGAGTGAGAAATGCACATAGGCATGGCAAAGGGTGTGTGTGTGCCAGTGAGCATGTGTGTGTGTGCCAGTGAGTACGTGTGTGTGCCAGTGAGCATGTGTGTGTGTGCCAGTGAGCATGTGTGTGTGCCAGTGAGTACGTGTATGTGTGCCAGTGAGCACGTGTGTGCCAGTGACATGTGTGCCAGTGAGCACGTGTGTGTGCCAGTGAACACATGTGTGTGCCAGTGAGCGTGTGTGTGCGCGCCAGTGAACATGTGTGTATGCCTACATGTATGTGTGTGTTGGCATGTAAGTGTGTCTGAGTGTGTGTGCATGTATTGTCTCTTTCCCCTCTGAGAGCGTGAACTGTAGGACAATTCTAACTCAGGACTGGTTTTCTTTGTATCCATCCCTTTGTCAACAAAAATAAAATGAGCTCCAAATACCTATTAGATTAAAACTTCCAAAAGAGACATGGACCAAGACGCCAACAAGTGACTCCACCGAGGGAAGGAACGCCGGCCCACAGACATGCGACCCCGCCTGTTCCCACACTGTATCAGCTCTGGCGCGTCCAGCTCCGTCCCCTCCTGGACCTGGCGGGAGAAGGGCAGGGAGATCGGGGACCAGGCCCTCACGCTCCGACCACACTCTGGGTGTCATTCGACTTGTTCGTGGAAGGTCATTTGGCCTGTGCCACAGGAGGTTTGAAAATGCTCACTCCCTGGACCCAGCGATTCCTTCTGGGATGTGTTGGAGCAAAGTAATTGGACACCCGCCGATGTGCATGTTGGGGTGCCGCTCACCGGGCTCCCGCACTATCAGCTCTGTTTGTAGGAAGCTGGGAACGGGCGGAGTGTCTGTCGGCGAAGGCGCCTGCACGGACCGCGGCACGTCACGGAGGGGACGGTGGCGCCGAGGGTGTGGTTTATCGACGTGCGAAGATGTCCCCGGCGGTGGTGTGGCCGCAAGGCAGCATGGGCAGCGGGTCCGCGGTGGGGCCACTTTGTAACCCTCTCTCCCCATCACTGCGGCTCTCTCCAGCTCTCTAGAAAATAAGAATAATATAGAATATGCAACTTAAAAACCTATTTACCAACATCTTAATAGCTCTAGCAGATGAGCTGCTCATAATTTTCCTCCGGTTCATCATTCCTTCAGGTATTGTCTTAGTTTTTTATTTTACGGGTTTTTTTTTTTTTCAATCAATGCTTATTACTTTAATAACCATAAAAATGTTATTTTTATATTTTAAGTGATTCTTCTGTGCTTAACGCTGAAGGCAGAGGCCTGTCTCCAGAATGCCCCCTGGACTCGCCATAAAGGAGGAAAAATCTATTTACAAAACATCTTGAGAGCCTGTTAGGTTGGGCGCTGAGTGGGGTGTTCACATGGACGAGCCCATGGGCCCCAGGCAGCAGCTCCGGGAAGTCACGCTTGCCACCTGCACTTCATGCTGAGTGGCCTGCCCAAGGTCACACAGCTCAGACACTAGCCATGCGGAAGGAGGGGCTCATATGCCCATTGGTGAGTGGAGGTGGCTGTTGTCTGCCCCGAGCATGGAGGGTTGGTCAGGGAGTGATGGTCATCACTAACCGTAGACTTCTGGACTGGCCTGAGAAATACGGCTGACGAGGGCCATGGCTGTGTGGGAGGGAATCAGCGGGGAGAAGATGGGGGGACTGCTGAGCCCAGGTGTCTAGAGGAGCATGGAGGGGGAGCCCTGACTCTGAGAAGTGAGGGTGATTCCTGGAGACAGTTCACTCCCGTCCCTGGGCCACAGTGTCTCCAACAGAAAATGGGGTGTCGGCCCTGCCAGACCTCCCTCCCAGGGCTGCAGTGAGGGCCGAGGGGTGTGACAGGTAGTGGGGGGCTGAAAGCAAGGTGAGGGGGCTGCCCCTGGTGTGGTGTGCACTTGGCACTGAGCTCGGGTCTGTGATCAGCCTGCCCCGTGCACAGTGTGGGGCACAGAACTCTCGGCCTTCCTGGGAATTCCATCAGGTGGATGCGTGCACATCGATCCTTCCGTCCCAGCAGCTCTAGGAAGCAAACGATGTGGCCACAGCTGTTTTAAAAATAAGCAAAATAGGCCCAGAGAGGTTGAGAGACTGGCCTGAAGCCACACAGGTCTTTGGAGGCTGCTATGGCATGAATATAGTGTTTCCCCGGGGAGGAAACCCTACCCCCAGTGTGATGGGGTGGGGGTGTCTTGGGGCGGGGATCAGGGTTCAATGAGGTTCTGAAGGTAGGTCCAGGATCGAATCAGACACAATGTGTCTCCAAGCCTCTCTCTCTCTCCTTTCTCTTATAAGGACACCAGTACTTTCTCTGATTTACTTACGTTGATGTAACACACTGTGGGTTTTTAAAAATAAAGGTTTAATTTTAGAACAGTTTTAGATTTACAGAAAAAGATAGTACAGAGTCCCCTCCACCCCACACCCAGCGTCTGCTATTATTGACATCTTCTGTTCCTTCGATACGTGGGTTACAGTCGCAGTCAGGATCGGTCCCTGCTCATCAGCTGAGCTCCCTACTTTACCCCGGTCCCCTCAGCTCTTACCTAGTCCCTTTCTCGGTTTCGGGAGCAGACTCCCCTCGGCTGTGAGTTTCCCAGGCTTCTCGCTCCGGATGACCTTGAGCGTCCCGAGGACCAGATGTTTCAGGGTCTGTCGGATGTGTTTCTCACGACCAGACTGGGGTTGCGTTTCCAGGAGGAAGACCCCACAGCGAACGGCCGTCCTCCTCACCGTACGCCTGGAGTCCACGTGGGAAAAGTACACTGAAGGGAGCCGAAGCTGCTCGCCACCTCGATCCTCAGACCTTGGGGTGTCAAAGGGCAAAATGAGCCCTGGCCAGTTTGGCTCAGTGGTTGGCTCGTCGGCCCACAGACCAGAGAGACCCGGGTTCGGTTCCCGCTGGGAGCATGTGCCTCGGTTGCGGTTTGTCCCCGGCCCCAGTTGGGGTTGTGTGGGTGGCAGCCACTAGATGTGTCTCTCTCACGTCGATGTTTCTCTGTCTCTCTACCCCCCGCTCTATCTGAAGATGAATGCAAAAAATAAAAAAATGTCTTCTGGTGAGAATTAAACAAAAGGGCAGAATGACAGCAGGGCGGGGCGGGGCTTTAAGAAACTGTCCCAAAGAGCTGTCTGCCGGACCACACCAAGCAGATGTTACAGCTGTGGACTGACGGATGCCGACTGAACACTGAAAACATCCCGTAGAATCAGCACCTTGCCGTCCGTGGTTCGCACCAACAGAGGGCCTTCCTGCCGCAGACGCCACTGTCCCTCCCTTCGCCTAGACCCGGCCTCGTCTGCCCATCAGAACCCTGTTTGGGCCTCTGCCTGGTTCCGTGGGTCCCTAACAGCCCTTCCCGCTGATCTCGGGCACACACCTGTCGCCTCTCCCTTTGAAAGGCCTTTGCGGTTAGGTGAGCGTGTCCTGTCGACACGACTCGGATGGTAGACGCTGACGTGGTCACCTGGCGGTGGCTGCGTCCTGGCCCCTCAGGGAACGGCACCTCCCGCCCCCTTTCCAGACTGGAGGTGACGCACAGCCCACGTCCAAGGGTGGGGGAGCCGCTCCCCTCCTTCACTGCGGAGAATCTCCGTGAATTATTGGGTATTTTTGGCATTGGAGCTCTGTCAGGTCTTATTTGTTTATTTGCCCGATCCTGTATCAGCATGGACACAAGGGTGGCTGCTGCATTCCCTGGGCTGTATCTCGGGGACCGCGTTGTTTATCTTGTTGCCGGACCGGCCAGCCTGGGCCGGGCGCCTCCAGGGGGTGTCTGTCCCTCTGACACGCCCCCACTTCCTGGTGAGCACTCCCTTCCTTCCTGACGGGACAGGACGCGCCAGGCCCACTCGGCAGGGTGCCCGTCCAGCCCAGGAATCCGCTGCTTCTGCACGGAGTCCTGGAAGTTGTGCTGGAGACCCGGGTCCAGGCTGGGCGCCTGTGGTGCTGGGGTCGGCGCCTCTGTCCTCTCAGCTGTGTGTCTACCTATTTCCGTGCGTCCGTCCATGTCCGCACGAGACCAGGGACAGTCTGCCCCGATGTCTCCAGCTCCAGCCCCTCACGTGCGTCTCCACGGCCCCAACCACACTGCTTACCTGTCACTTCCCACCCACCAGCGGGGAACCCGCCACCCACCCAGGACGGTTCAGTTCGGGTCCAGGTGCCCTTGGGCAGCAGGGTGGAGCTGCTGACCACGCCCTGTGGGAAACAATCTCACCACCCAGAGCCCCGTGTGCGGTGCCCGTCCCTTTGCCTTCAGGTCAGATGCCACGCGGTTCTGAGTGACCCAGGTCAGCTCTTCCTCTCTGGGTTTTTGATCATAGGTCTTTTCTGGGAAGGAAGGCCCAGGAAGGGACTTCAAGTCGCCCAGCATCTCACCCCCCCGGAGAGCCTCTGGCTCTGCCCTGGGGCTCACCCACCTGTCATTTCTCTGCCCCCAATCGTGTCCCGAGTCAGGCTGACCTTGTTTGCTGAGTCGCGTCCTCCTTCACCGGAGCTTGTCCAGCAGTCTGTCCACGTGTGTCGCGCCTGCCGCACACCAGGCACTGTTCCAGGCTCTAGAGATGCCGGGACGCCAGCACGGGGCCCTCCCAGCGTCGGGGGACGTGACTCCGACTCACGCGAACAGATCGTGACAGTGACGTGTCCCACGAAGAGCTGTTGAGGAATTTAATGGGGAAACATTTGAGGGTTCCAGCTGGTACTCTGTGTCCCCGGGCAGGGGTCTCTGATTTGATCAGAGATGTTGGGGGGATTGACAAAGAGGGGGGAGGGGTCCCGGGCAGAGGGTTCAGCCTGGGCAATGGTCCTGAGGCCCAGGGAGCATGGTGGGTTTGGGGGGCCCAGAATGGCCAGTGGCTGGAGCACCCAGGGTGGGGGATCTGGGAAGCTGGCTGTGGGGTCTACTCCTAAGTGCACCGGAGCCTTGGAATGGTTCTGAGCAGAGTAGGGCCCCAGTCGGGTGTGGACTTTAAGAGAAAGACCCCACTGTCCCGTGAGGAGTGTTGGAGGGGCCAGGTGGATGGGCGGGGCTTCTGCAGACTGTGCCCGCCTTTCAGGGGGAGCTGGCCCCAGGGGGATGATGCCGTCTTGGAGGCGGTGTCCACAAGGACTCCGTGCCACCCAGACCTGATCAGAATGCCTCTACCAGGCTCTTCTCTGCCTCAGGGCCTTTGCACCGGCTGGGGCCCCCTCTTCAGGTCTCAGCTTGAGCGTCACCACCCGGGCCAAGCAGCCTGCTGCTTCTGACTCAGCCCCGTCCTCTTCCTGGGCAGCACGTGCCTCAGGCCCTGGGGGTCTTGTTCCCACTTCTCTGGCCACTGTCCCCTGTGGGACTGGGACTGGTAACAGGTGACAGGGCACCCAACGGCCACCCTGATGCGGTGGAGACAGTGCAGGCTGTCAGCTGCGCAAAGCAACCCCAGCGTGAAGACAGAAAGCACACGCGTCCCCTCACGGGGCGGGGGGCTTGGTTTGGGTGCAGGTTCAAGCCAGCTGCGGGCTCCGGCTGACTCAGCCCTGGGAAGCAGCTTCACTATCACGGGATCTGTGGAAGCGGCACTGGACTCAGGGAGGACAAGGCTCTGCTTCTGCCACCTCCCCAGCCCCTCCCCTCCTGGTGCCCCACGTGAATGTAGAGCCGCTGCTCTGGGCTCCCCGGGGCCTTCGTCCTTCAAATCCCCTTCCCTCATCCCCACGGGATGTCCGGGCCCCTCTGAGTCACGGAGGGGGAAGGGAGGGAGTATTCTCGCTCACCAGTAATTCGGTGGAGTCTTCCCCCAGGGTGACTCCAGTCACTTTCTGAACAGCGCTGCACAGTCGCTCGTCCACTGGGAAGCACTTACTGGGCCTACTGCGTGCTGGGCACTGGGAGCTCAGCAGTGAGAAAGCCCTCTGCCCTCGGACAGATGGCCACCTAACGGGCGAGGAATGAGTGAGGGAGACAGCTCAGGGACGGCAGGGCCAGCCTTCCTGGGCCTCTGAGAGAGAGCTGGGAGGCGAGGCGGGCGGCAGTGTGCCCTGGGCGGGTGCCCAACAGCTCTGCGCTCTTCCTTCCTCTACCCTGGAGGCGATGAACGACTTCTTGGCACGGGCCCGGTGAGGCTCAAAGGGTCACCTGTGGGGAAGGCAGGGCCCTCAGTGGGCAGGGGCCCATCTGTGGAGCCCGCGGCTGCTCCATCTCCCTGCGGGCACGGAGCGGAGGCACAGGGTGGCCCGCCGCCATCATCGCAGGGACCGGGCGCTGTCCCCCACCCCCACCGCTCCTCTCATGGTCACGAGGCTTACACAGGGGCTGCAGGGCAGACCGCCTGCCTCAGACAGCGCCCAGCTCCGGCCTGACAGCTCCTGGCAGCCGCCTTACAAGCCGAGGGAGCAGGGACGTGCCCTGTGCCCCCGCCAGGTGGCTGGTGGGGGAGCTCAGAAGTGTCTTCCTCCTTGGAACCTCGGAGGCCACAGGAGGGCTGACAGAGGGACTTAATGAAGCCTGTCCCCCTCGCGCTCGCGGCCACCCTGCACCACAGATGACGCACGAGCTGGAGGAGCCTGGCGGGGCGTACGAGCAGGACTCAGGCTGAGCCTGCGGGCGGCCCAGGCCGCCGTGATGCCTCCAGGCCCGGACAGTTCCGGGTGCACCGAGTCCCCCTCGCCGGGGCCAGGGACCCGAGGAGCTGGGAGGCGGGCGATGGGGCCTGGCCAGGTGTCCCCTGCAGCCAGGCCCAGAGGCTGCAGCTGCTGGCACCTGCTCCCACCACGCCAGTGAGTGATAGCCCAGCCCGGGGCTGGCCAGCACGACTGGGATGCTCTAATTACCAAATGTCCTGCATGATTAACTAGGAAATTAATAGGCTGAATGCTCCCTCTGCACCTGGCGAGCATCTCAGAAGCCCATAAACCTGCTGGAGTCCAAATGCCGCTGCCGGGCGCAGCTCCGCCCTCCGCCCGCCAGCTCCTGCATCCGCTGGCCTTTCCCGGGCGGCTCTGTGCCAGGACCTCATTCCGGAAGCCAGGCTCGGGGTCTGCCCTGCTGCTGCCCCCGCAGGGCCCGGCCGCCTCCAGGCCCCCTTCCTGCAGCCACGCTGCCTGGGCCCGTCTTTCTCGCCCCCATCGATGTGCAGCTTTCTGTCCCCTTGGCTTTGTCCCCACGTGGGCTCCACTGGGAGGAGGGCTGAGCGGGTGAGGGGCGGGGTGCAGGCAGCCGCCCACCACACACGGAGCAGAACCGTGGGCCCAGAGTGTGACGGGCAGATCGGCTACCCAGCCCGGGCCTTGCCTTTTAAAGGAGGTGAGCTGAGGTTGAGGGTCACAGGCCAGGCCTCTTGTTCCGTCCTCTGCCCCCCGACCCATGGAGGGAGAGTGGGCGTCATCATACCCCCAGGCCCACCGCACACCCAAAAGATCGGTCTCCTCCCTGCCTCCCTTCTCTCCCAGGCCAACAAAGGCACCGTGTGCTCAGGGCTGGCCAGTGCCATGAACATCATGCGTGATGAGCCTGTGACCCCACTCACGCCCTGGGTGACCCTGGGGGCTGTTTCGTCCTTGGTGCCTCTGATTATTCATGTATCACCCGCACGGGTGCCACCTCGCACGGGGAGCCTGCCAGAGCTCCCTGGAAGCCGTCCTGACGCTGCTGGCTGGTCCACGCTCCGGGCAGCTCCTGGGGAAGATGGTCCGGGGTGGGGGGGCGGGGAGGCTTGATGGGTGTGCAGGAACCTGGGACGGAGGGACAGGCAGTGGGAAGGCCTAGGGGACAGGACACAAGACACACCAGGCGGAGTTGCCTGGAGGGGGCTGTTCAAACCTGCCACATTTGCAGTAATTGGCCCATTTTTTAGGTCATTTTCTCTTGGGCTCACTTTTGAGCATTTCGATGATTTTAGCCCATTTGTTCCTCGGGAAGTAAATTTCCAGCCCATGGGGTCACTCCAGCTGCCGGCCAGGGAGACGGTGGCAGGGAGGGGGCGGCGCTGGCAGACGCCAGGGTCCAGGCAGCGGGCCATCAGGGCCCCAAGGAGACCCCTCCTCGGTGGAGGTCAGAGGCAGGGGGCTCAGAACCCAAATCCTTCCGGATTAGCGTTAAGTATATTAAAAAAAAAAAAAAAATCAAGACCCAAAAAGCGAGAATTAAGTAACATGTAATATTCATCATCCCTGAGGGAGGGAAGACTCCCTAAGTTCAGAACTAATACAAGGAGTCAGGAGAGAAAACGTGGACAGATTTGGCTGCATAAAAATGGAAATCTTCTGCATGTCAGAATTAAACCACCCAATAAAACGGCAGAAAAAATGCGGCCTGGGCAACGTTCTCGCAGCAAGTATGACAGACGAGGCTTAACTTCTCTGTTAAATAAAGAGCTTATAGAATATCTGCAGAGAGAGACACGAGCTGCACGTGATGAACTTGGGGAGGGGGCGAGACGGGTTATGGAAGCGACGAGAGACAACACGCCGAAAGCTCACGCACGGAGGGAAAACCACGCACGAGGACCACGATGCCGGGAGAATTTTAGGGAGTGGTATGATTTACATATTTACTTTTCCTCCCTATTTCCCAGATTTCTCTAATTTTAAGGAGTATGTTTTACCTAAAAGAAACGTGTACCAGGAGCCCGTTGATCCTGGACCGATGATTATTCTTATGAGCAGTAGCCGCGGCCGGCATCACGGAGCAGTTGCCACTCACGGGACGCACACTGCTGGTGCGTGAAGCCTCCCGCCGTGGTCTCGGCTAACCCCCAACGCCCCCTGAGGTAGTTATTAGTATCCCGTTTTGAAGAGCTAAGGCTCAGAGAGGGTGAGGACTCCAGCCAGGGTTGCACAGCACAGTGGGGGTCTGGGACTGAATGGAGCCTAGAGTCCTTGGGATGGGTCAGCGATGCTGGGGTGGAAGAGGGTCCCCCGCAGTGCTCCCTGTGTCTCAGCACGTGAGACCCACTCCTGGGTGAAGGAACCCTTGTCGCCCGGGAAGGGCAGTGCCTGGGCTCAGAGATGGAAAGAGCCCGGCCCTGAGGAGGGAGAACCTTGTGTCGGTGCCCTGGAGGCCTTCCTGGAGGAGGCATGTGTGTGGCTGAGCCTGATAATGAGGAGGACTGCAGGACGGTGCAAGGCTGAGACACAGGGAGGGCAGAGAAGACTCAGCGAGTGACGTGCATCTGGGATGCCTGTTGCGGGGAGCCCGGGGGGCAGACCCTGAGGACCAGAAAAGGTCGCCGTGCCCAGGCCTTTGGCTTCCAGGAGACGAAAGGTGTTCACAGGCCTCTGAATGTCACTTTGACAATCGCGTGTCCTTGGGAAGCTGCGAGGAAAGAGCCGGCGGAGGCGGCTGTGGGTGGAGAAAACAAACTCAGACTTTTCCCATTTGCTTGAAACAGTCCTTCGAGGAAGCTCTTCTTGCCCCATTTTACAGATGAGAAAACAGGGTCAGAGAGACAGCTTCCTGGCTCTCATCCCTGTGGCCGCGGCGCCTTGCCTGGCTCCAAGCCCATGGTCCACCAAGACCTAAGGTCAGTGTGTCCACTGCGGGACACCCTGGCGGGGGCTGCCTCCTCCTCCTTTGAGGCTCAGGCCTCCTGAGGGCTCCTCCTGGCCTGGCCTGTTTCTCCTCTCTGAGGTGACGCAGGCCCCCAGCGCACCAACACAGAGACCCTGGGGGCCGGCCGGGTTGACAGCCTGGTGTTCGAGGTGCTAGCCCAGCCCCCACACTCAGAAGGTGCTTCATAAATGCTCTCTGAACAACCGAGTCCAGAGAACAAGTGTATTCAGCTGGGGGGTCTTTGGTGCGGGCTTCCCTGACTCCAGATAAAATGAACGCTGTAGTCGCATGTTCCAAAAATTTCAGTTCAACTGAATTCATGTCATTTACCTCCAACCCTGTTTTTCTCCTCTCAGCTCAACCCCAGTGCTCCCACCCAACTCCTTGCAATTTTCACGTTGACTCCTCAATTTAAGTCAAATCGGGCCAATTTAGTCTCCATTCCATTCTATTGGATTCATTCCGTTCAATTCGATTTTTCTTCTGTGATCCAGGTAGACTAAATTCTTTCCATTCATTTCAATAGTCCCCAATACAGTTGTTAGACTTTACCCAATCCTGGCCAATAATTCAACTGGAGTCAAATTTCCAGTTGGACCCAAGACCACTGAACTCACTCGGGCCCCACCCACTGGTCCCCAGGGGTCCCCACCCATGTGGACCATCGCAGTTCCAGCCTCCCTGCGTCTCCGGTGCCGAGCCCTGCAGGGCACTGCCCTCCCTGACATGGGATGACAAAGAACCTCCCTCTCGGAGAATGATCTGGAAAAGAGGTAACACCCACACGATGCTTGCTTTGAGCGAAGCTGTCGCAAGCCTGTGAGTTCACGTTCTCACGACAATCCTGGGATGAAGGTTTTGGTCTCACTGTGGTCGCTATCTCCATCGGAGGGCCGGGGAGATGGAGGTACCCAGAGCCGAGGTCCCGATCCAGTGTCCACAGCCTCATAGGCTGAGTGTTTAAGTTTCAAACCTGGGCTCCTTGACAGTGCAGCTCTAGTTGACCTTTACATGAAAATAATGCCAAGCTCATCAGTGAATCTGTTCAACAATGGTAAGTGACGATTATGTGCTGATTGTTTTTCCGGACAGTAGGGATGCAGTGGTGAGGGCAGGAGCCATGGCCCCAACCCTGTGCTCCTGTGGGAGATGGACATCGTGAGCAGTGTGTGGTGTCCCTGGCATGGGTGGAAAAGAGATGGGTCAGGAGGGGACCTGGCCTGTATATAGCGAGCACTGGATAGGGAATAAGAGTCGTGACCATCACACGGCACCAGGTCCTTGCTTGAGCCTGGAACACCACACTCCTGCCTCTGAGTCAACAATGTGGCCGGTGCCATCGACACCTCCGTCACAGACTTTGTCGGGAGCAGGTTCCCTGGTTCAACTTGCCTCACACTTTCTTCACCTGCTTTTTGTTATACCTGCATCTCAACGCATCTTGGTTCTTAACATCAACCTGGCTGCACCGCTTCAGCCACCACGGAGATGACCCTTCGGTCTTTCTGGAGTCGCTGGCTTTGGCTGCTCCCGGTAAATTCCTACCCCGAGCGGTGGTCATCCTATGTTTTGTCTTCCGGGATGACATTTGCCTTCCAAGGGCAACAGGACTTGACAACGATACATAGGTGCCCAGAGGTGGAAAGAAGGGCCTGGAGGTTGATCGAGTAAACGTAGAAACGAAATGGGGACCATGGAAGGAAGAGCTTGAAGGAGTTGGGGAAATTTGGGGGACATCTACTATTCCTGGGTGAGGGGCACATTTGGAGTGGGGGGATTGTTGGTGACCCCCACATTCGTTTTCCAGCCAGCCTATGTTAGTTTAGTGTCCCCTCTGCTCCAGGTATACCAAACCTCTCCCTTAGCATGGAGGCATCGCTAGTTCAGCACCTTGTCTCTGTGGACAGCGCCCCCAAGCTTGTATTTTTTCCTCCCTCCTCATCACTCGCCCACTTCATTCTCCAGGGGACCCGTTTATCTGATGGTGAGGGACCAACAACTGGCCCCCCAGAAAGGGTGTGATCTTCAGAGACAGGCTGAGCTGGATTCAAACCACCTCCCTCCGGTCCCACCGGGCTCTGCGGCGTCAGTTCGTGGGGTAACCCTGGTCAGGTGCCCGACAAAGCGCAGGGCTTCAGTGGCTCCTAAGGGCTTTCAGTTTCCCCAGGGAGTGCCCGAGGCAGACCCCAGGGCGGGCGGCAGCCGCACACCCAGGCCCACGCTGGTGTGAGGCTGGGCGGAGTTCTGCTGTGACATCTCCCGAGTCTTCTCTGGGAGTGAAGGGGTGTGCCAGCACCTCGACCCCAAGGGTGCCTGTGTGTTCAGTGATTAGCTCGCGGAATGAAGACTGGCAGCAGGATCCCAGCAGCACGACAAGAGGCCGGGACACCGGGTGGCCGCTTAGCTTGTTCAGCAGCTGCCTCCTGTCCTTGACCAGGCTGGGCTGTCCTGGGAGCAAGCCCTGTGCCTCGGGCACGGCCAGGTCAGACTGGAACTCTCTGGGAAGCCCGTGGACGGAGGCCGTCGTTGGGCTATGGCCTGGGCAACACCCCAGTGATGGTGTATTCGAATCGGAATTTGACCGTATCCCCTTCCCCAGCCCCTGGGTTGGGACATTCTGTCTTGTCTGTGGCTTTTAATCTGCAGTGCGTGGCTGTCCCCTGTACTAGGTTCTCAAGGTCACGGGGTGGCGTGTGGGGCTGCAGGTCCCCAGCCTCAGTGCATGGCTCACCAGGAAAGCTCACGAGCAACTTCTTCCTGGGGGCCCCGTCTCCATGGAGCTTGGCTCCAGATCAGCAGGGAGGTGGTTTTCCTCTAGGGAGTCCACACCAGCAGGCACTTCCAACAAGCAGTTCTGAGGACGGCCAGCCAGGAGCACCGTCTGGCCCCTTCTCCTGGGCCTGCACACCTGCCGGCCCTCCGGGAAGGACGCCCAGCACCAGGGCCGGGCTCTGCTCCCAGCCCCCTGGTGTGTCCTGCCTGCACGGGAGCCCGCCACCCCTCCCCTGTGCCCACAGCCTCTTCCCCAGCTCGGGGGCTGTCCAGAGCTCTGTCCCGAGTGCCAACGCCCTCACCCATGTTCACGCTGCCCTCTGGAGTCGCCAGACACCCCCAGCCTGAGGGAGGCTTGGTGTCACCTCACGGGAGCGGGGGGAGGGGAGACAAAGCCCATCCCTGCTGCTGGGCCACGTGCTGGTGTGTAAGAGTGAAAGAGCTAATTCCCCAAACACCATCTGAGCTGAGTGCATTTTCATGAGGATGACGGGTTTTTTTCAATTTTAAATTAGAAATTACATTATTTTTTCTGTGCCAAAATAAAGATGAGAAATCAGATAAATCTGTTTTGAAAGGGGGCTGGAAACAGGGAAATGTGTCTGACAGAGTCTGTGTTGAGCAAACAGACCTGGGCGCCAACCGTGTGCCTGGAGCTCGGGTCCTCTGCTCTGGCCGGGGCGGCCGCACGGGTCCCGCTGGACGCACCGAGTGGTCCCGGGCCCTGGACCCCGGGTCCTCTGCTCTGGCCGGGGCGGCCGCACGGGTCCCGCTGGACGCACCGAGCGGTCCCGGGCAGTGGCTTGCTCACCTCGGGAGAGGGAGTCCTCGGTGAAGGAATGTGGCGGTCAGCGCTCAGACACTCTGTGCCCAGCCGGCCCTCCAGCCAGCACAGGGCCCACGAGTGGAGGGAGAAACAAGGCTCTGATCATGATCCCCCTCCCATGCCCCCCCCAGTCCCCCACCCCAACAACTTTCTGTGCCGCCCTGGAGGCCGTGCCACAGCACTGAGAGCTTCTCCAGGGTGGGGCTCGGCCCTATGCTTCCGCGAGGCGTCTCTCGGAAACCCTTTCGCCCCCCCTCTACAATTGGGGGAACAGAGGCCCAGGAGCCGGGCTGTGGTTCTGCAGAGGACTTGCCGGTGAAGGGCTCCCTCCCCGTGCAGAGCCAGTTAAGGCCGGCTGGGGCCTCCGTGAAGGCAGGAGGCTGGCCAGGCCCCGCCCGGCACTGGGCCTCACTCCCGGAGTGTGTGAGCCCCCTGCCCCAGCACCATCAGCCCAGAAGCTGCTCCTCCATCAAAAAGCCTCTGCGGACAGCAGGACCACTGGCATCTCGTTTGTCCTGGTGGTCGTGCTGCCCCATCAGAGCCTGGCTGCAGGGGCACACACCTGCAGGACCCTCCTCCAGGCTCCAGCCTGTTCCGATGGTGGCCTTAGTTTCACAGTGGCAACCTGACAAGACGCATGACAACGCCGGGCAGCCTGTTCTGCTGCCACCCCTGCCCGCGGGGGACCCAGGACCCATGGAAGCCCCCCTGCCTCAAGCCCCTGCCCTCCCGCTCTCCCCGGGGCCCGGGCTCCGAGGCAGGCCCAGCTCCTGGTCCACGCGAAGCCTTGTTCATTGCTCAGTGTCCAGGGGGCAAGGTGGTCACTGTCAGGGAAGGTGCTTGTCTTCCGGAACTGGGGGAGCCGTTCCTCTGTGCTCTGTCCCAGGACGCCCTGCTGGGGCCGAGCACAAGGGGCCCACTGAGCGTGGCTGCCCAGCCCCTCTCGAACCCAAGACCCATGGTCTGCCTTCAAGGCCATTGCCATAGAACTTTAAAAACTGAGATGAAACAACACAACGCTCTACCCGGACCACAGAACATACTCAGAATAGATGAAGAAATTCTGTCCATGCAGCACCTTGGGTGAGTCTCAAGGGCACCATGCCGGAGGGAAAACAGGGTCGAAGGTGCAAGCCATGTGGTTCCGTTTACATAACTCTCTCTAGTGACCCAGCGGGAGGAACGGGGGACACACAGTGGCTGCCAGGGGCAGGGTGGGTGGGGGTGGGGGCGAGTCTCAAGGAGCAGCCACACGGCAGTGAAGTGAGATGGAGACCACAGAACCACACACGTGCACGCGCACACATTTACACGCATATGCAAACAGACACATACACGCATGTACATGTACACGCACGTGCACATACAGGTGCATACACAGACCTGCACACACACACACACACACACACACACAGAGTACAGGTAGAAACTGCTGAGTGCCCAGTGTCTGCAGGTTGTCCCCGTCCCTGTCCTGGTTTGGTTGTGAGTGTGGGCATGGGGCAGGCTGGGGAACGGGGACACATGACGTCTGCAACCTGCCGAGTCTAAGTATTTCAAAATAAATGTTTGTTATTTCTAAGAGAGGGAAGGAGAGCAGGAGGGGTGCTGGAGCGGGAGGTGGGGGTGGACTGGGAGACGAAGGCGGAGACACCCAGGGACAGAGCGAGTGTGGTCTGCAGCCGGGCCGGGAGGGCCTGTGGCCAGGGCCCTGGGTCAGGCCTACGGACTCTCTGAAGCTGGCTCCACGGACTGAGCCCCATGGGGGACACAGCTGTGTGGTCTGACACCCAGGCGCAGCGCACCTTCTTCACGACGGGGTCGCGTTCGTTCCCTGGGGCTGCTGTGACGAATCCCCACAGACGAGCTGCAGGCAGCAGGGATTTCTCTCCACCCGTCCTAAGGCTGCAAGTCGGAATTGAGGTGTCGCCGGCTCTGCGCCTCCTCGCTTAGGACACCAGACATCGGCTCCAGGGCTCACCCTAACCCAGCAGACCTGCTCCTGAATGACACCGCACTCTGAGGTCCTAGGGGTCACAATGTCAACAATTCTTTGGGGGATGCAACTCAACCATAACCCAAGGGCCCAGGGCTGGGGCACAGACACGCACTGGCCGTTTCGGGTCAGAATCCACCGTCTCCCCTGCAGTGGAGCTGGCGGCCCCTCCCCGCCCCCCAGCCCGGACCCAGCGGAAACCACACACCACCACAGGTGCGGCATGGTGCTGAGCTGGGGTCCTGGAGTCCTGGGGTCCCGGCACCTGCCCCGGCCCCGCCCACCCCCTGTCTCCTGGGCCAGCCTGGGCTTATCCTCTGCCAGCTTGGCCCCCAGACACACTCGAGAAATGTCTGTTAACGTCTCGATCACAGCCGGCACCCCAAGGGCAGACGAGGAGGTGACAGGTCCCAGAGACGCGAGGGCAGTGAGGCACACTGAGGACATTCGCACCTTGGGCTGCGCCAGAGTTTCCAGAGGTCGTGGTGGGTCAGGGCCCTTCAGAGGGAAGGCGCATCCCCAGGGCCAGGAGGGAGGCTGGTTGTCAGGGGGTCTCAGGGGCTGGAGCTCGGGAAGGTGGATGACGAAGGCGGGAGCTGATGGCCACGGAGACACGTGAATAGGCTCCCCGTGCAGCGCCAGCGCCCTCGGAGGGGAGGCCATGAGGACGGCTGCGTTGTGTGGCGGGGTGGCGGGGTGGCGGGGTGGCAGGGTGGCGGGGTGGCGGGTGGCGGGGAGAGATCCGCCCTGCAAGCCTCCCTTCACCGCAGGTGGCTCAGGCGGGGGGGCAGCAGGGACTGCATGAAAGGCTGCTGGCCTGTGACTAATCCTCCGCTGCGATCTGACCTCCGCAGAGGAAGCTCGTGGGTATCGATCCCGTGTCCACAGGAGCACGGAGCCTCGCTGTTCGCTCCCAGGGCGCAGAGCCGCCCATCACTGCCCTCAGCAGCGGCACGAGGGGCCCGGCCAGGCCTGCCCCTTCCTCCCAGGGCGGAGACAGAGGCGCCTGTGCCTCCCAAGCACAGGGGTGCATCCCAGTTCTCAGCAGGGTCCTCAATGCTCAGCCCAGGGGATGGGCCCTTCCCCACTGGTCACAAGGCTTTCTTCCCAGGAGGGGGCCCTGGGGGCCACCCACTCGGGGGAGAGTCCTGGCGCCTGTGGTCGGGTCTGTGCGTCAGGTCTGCATCATGGGACAGTGCATGGGACAGTGCATGGGACAGTGGCCTGATGTGGCCACTGATAATCCTCACAGGCTCTGCTGCCTCTGGGACAGTCAGACTAGACCTGAGACCCTATGGCAGGATCCATATGCCTCTCTCTCTCTCCATTCTCCATCCCTAAGGCCAGACAGAAAGCCTTCCTCCTCCAGGAAGCCCCCCTGGTGTCCTGGCAGGGGTATTCCCTTTTCCCAAGGTGTCCGCCCTGGGGCACACGCCGGCTATTTTCCCTCGACTGTCGGCCTGGAGAGCAGGGCCCTGGGTCAGACCTCCTGCCTGGGTCCCCCTGCTGTTGGGACACGACCCTCACGCTGACATCTTATGGAAGGACAGAGAGTCTGGGGCAGGTGACTAACTGGACCGGTGACGTCGCTGCAGGAAATGTGGCACCTCCTGCCGTCTGCCATTCCTGTTTTTCCAAGGATGTCCCAGAAGGGGGTCTCAGAAGTCAGCCCTATCCCTACCCAAAGTGAGGGTTCTGGCTAAGAGCTGCCTGGCTCTTCCATGGCAGGGCAGGTGGTCCCCAGTATGAGTGCTGGGGTGGCCGTGGCCAGCACCATGGACACCATGAAAGGAAGTCACTCGAGATCAGACTGACCACAGCCTGGCTTGACCATGGCCCTGGGGCCGGGTCCTGTCCTCTGCTGACACCCTCCTCGGGCTCCTCTCTGAGCTCTGGACATCTGGTAACTGTCACTCTGAGTGGGACGAGGTCTGTGTTTATCCTACGTGCAGACCTGCAGATGCCTTCATCCCATCTGGGCGGGGCCCCTTCCTGGAGACCGGTGGTCCAGCCTGTTCATCGCCAGCAGGTGCTGGATTCAGGGGCGCGGGGAGCTCTGAAGCACCTTGAGGCTCCTTCCTGGGAAGAGAAGGCTACCGAGAGCCACAGAGGCTCAGCCAGGCCTAGTGGGGTTTGCCGAGGCTTAGAGGAAGCCAGGCTGGGGCGCAGACCGCAGAGCCCAGAGCTGTCCACACAGCCTGCCCCCGCAGCAGCCCAAGGCCGCCTGGCCGAGGCTCAGCTGTGCTGGGGGGAGGTGGCCCTGCCTCTGGCGACCTCTGACCTTCGAAGACTCTGAAAGAAGCAAAGGGACAGGTGTAAGGAAGCAAGCTCTGCCCTGGTTATGGCTGAGCTCTGGCCCTGACTCCGGGCAGCATGGTCTCCCCAGCTCGGACCCTGGCAGGCGTGCAGGGTGGGAGGCTGTCTGAGCGTCCCTGGCACAGAGGGTCGGGTGTTCCTTTTTAAGCAACAGCAGCAGATTTAAAGGAGACGGCGATGAGACCTTCCGTTGTCCTGACACTCCTGAGCAGGGGGCAGCGTGGGGATCGTTGACCCACTGACTCGACGAGGAGGTGGAGGTAGCCTCGCAGGGGCTCACTCTGAGCATCTGGTCCTGAGGGACACCGCCGGTTCCTGCACCTCCCTGTGCTCCTCCTGGACCCGGGGGGTCTCTGCACCTGTGGCACTCCCAGTCCGGCCCATGCACGCCTGGGCTCTGGACAGAGAGTTCCTAAGGAACACACTGTCGAGCCAGGCCCTGGAGCCGCCTAAGCCAAGAGGGAACCCTGCTATTCCTGGAGCCTTGCGGCACTCGGCCTCGGGTGCCCGCACAGCTTGCTCTGAACCTGCCCCGGGGCGGGCATGCCGCTGCCAGGCGTCCAGCAGAGAAGCAGTAACCACCTCCTCCCTGCTCCCTCCCCCTGACCCACTCGAGGGCCAGGCGCAGAGGGCGAGAGTCATGTCCACACCTAGGAAAGGAGCTGCTGAAGCAATCCCGTCCCCGCGCCTTCTCCTCCTGGGTGCTCGGGGTCCCGGGACCTGACAACCAGAAACACGGCTCGGGAATCTGGGCCCCCGCCGGCGAGGGGCCAGGTGAGGCCCGTGCCGGGCGAGCATGCCGGTCGCAAGGTGCTCACAATTCCTATGCGCAGAAATAGGCAGCCTTTAAAATTTAATAAAAACACATACCAATTATAAAAGCTATTTACCCAGTCAAATCAATCACGGGCCTTGGCGTGTTTATGCCCGAACACCTGATTTCGGCTCGTAAGTCACTTTTACGCCCTCTTTAGCACCTAACTACCCAAATGAGCCCAGCACATTGGAAAGCGACGGAGCCCTCCTTCCCCAGCCCTGTACCCCCACGCCCTGCAGCCCAGGAAGTCAGGCTGCCTCTAGGGAAGTCAGGATCCTGGACTCTAAGTCCCTGGCCTCCTACCTGGAGTCCCCCTTCTCCTCTGCAGGTTGAAGAGCCAAACGCCACCTCCTTTAGGAAGCCTACCTAGCCCACCCCAATTTGTAGCATTCTCCCCCTTTCCCCAATATTACTCAGCCTCTCCATGCCACAGGTTTCTTATGGCAACCTGAATGCCACAATAAATACCCTGAAGGCTTGGAGATGCATCCTGGAATCTACATGTGATGGTTGGAGCTGAAGCAGCCTCCTTGGGCTACAACTAAAAGCTCATAAGGTTAGGATGAGACACGATCAACAGGCAAAAGGAGTTGTATCCATAGTTGCTGGATCCTAACTGCTTTCAAAATATGGAGTCCTCGGTGTCTACTGAGGTGGAGTGGGCACAATGCAGGGACCGGGACGCTGCTCTGCCCTGACCCCATGACCTCAGCCGGTCGTCGTCAGCTGCTGCCCTTCCATTGCCTCGTCCAGGAGTCGTGATATACGTCTCTTGTGGGTTGCTGGGAGGACCCAGACACTGGGTATGAGCCGTATGGAATGGTGCCCACCACATGGTAAGGCTCACGATGGCTCAGCCAGTTAACTATTGAGTACCTGCTACGTACCAAGTGATAAGCTCAACTATTTGCACATTTTATTTTATTTAGTCCTTCCAACTTCACATTAACATTTCCTATTTCACCATTCGCAGCAGATACATTCAACGACAAGTCACGGAGACTCAAAAAAGCAGTGGCCCAAATAAGAACAAAGCCTATTTCCCTCTTCCCACAACGTCTGGAGGCTGACTGCCCAACTGACAAGGTGGCCCTTCTCTACAGAAATCACAGGGACCTCGGTCCCTTGGAGCTCCTGTCCTCTTGGTGGCCCATTAAGCATGGCCTCTATTTCCAAAGTCACCTCATGGTGCAAAAAGGTTGCTTTAGCTCCAACTATCACATCTGCCTTGCAGGGGTTGGAAAGGGAGAGGCAAGGTGTGAGTGGCAGCTGATGGTCAAAGTGAGTTCCTGAAGCTGCCCTCTGACACTTCTGTCCACATTTCATTGGCCAGAGTTCTAGTCACATGGCAATACCTACATGCAAGGAAAGCTGAGATATGAAGTCTTTTGCTTCTGCTCTTGTGTGCCCAGCTAAACACTCTGCTCAAGAAAGGAGAGTGCGGGCGTTGTAGGACAACTGGCCTCTCTGACATGCCGAGGTTTGATCCGGTCTTAGCACAGTTTTACTCAGTTTATCCAGAGAAACTTACCCTTAATGTAATGCAGGGGTTCTTAACCTTGACACTATTGCTCTTTGGGGCTGGGTAACCCTTTGTTGGGAGCGCAGAGACGGGCTGCCCTGTGCACTGTGGAATATTAGCAGCGTCCCTGACCTCTACCCACCAGATGCCAAGAGCAATATTATGCAGCCTTAAAAAGGAGGAAAATTCTGCCCGGCCAGTGTGGCTCAGTGGTTGAGCATTGATCCATGCACCAAGAGGTCACCGGTTCGATTCCCGGTCAGGGCACATGCCCAGGTGTGGGTTCAATCTCCAGTGGGGGGCATGCAGGAGGAGGCCAGTTGATGTTCTCTCTCATCGATGTTTCCATCTCTCTCTCCCTCTTCACCCTCTCTCTCTAAAAATCAATAAAGGAAAAAACATTTTTTAAAAAAAGGGGAGGAAAATTTTGATGCCTGCTAGGACGTGGATGAACGAGACGCCCGGTGAAATGAGCCAGTCCCAAAGGGCCGATGCTGTCTGATTCCACTGGCAGGAGGGACCCAGAACAGTAGGCCACGGAAGCAGAGGGTGGAAGCAGAGGGGTGCCAGGGCCGGGGCGGGGGCAATGGGGCGTTGTTGGTAACGGCACGTATAGGTTTACTGGGGACACGGGGTGAAAGGCGCAGGGATGTGGAAGGTGGTGACGGCTGCCCGCACTGTGACTGTGTCTAAGGCCAGGGGCCTGAGTTCTCACGTTATGTGTCTGCTCCCACCACAGAAATACTGGGGAAGATGCCACGGCGGCAGCGACACTTCGTGGGGGCCCAGCCCGGCACCTCACCTGCTTCCGCCCTCCCTGTCCTGTCTGGCTCTGTGGAGCCCCAGGTGCAGAGGGACGCAGGGACCCCGTGGTGGCCTCTGCTCTGTGAGCCCTCAGGGGCAGTCCTCGTACCTGGACACCCCGATGTGGGGTTAGTGCTAACACTCACTCCAAGTCAGAAATTCAGCTCCGGGCAGACCTGAGCATTCATCACCATCACAGTGTGTGTGTGTGTGTGGGGGGGGCATTTGTATTTACTGTTGACACTGTCACAGATGTGCCCCGTTTGCTCCCCCCCCCCCCCGTGCCCACCTCCGCCTGGCCCCAGACCCCACCTCTGGCCTTCCCCGAGCTGCTCTGTGTCTGGGGGTGGGGCGCTCTGTTTGTGGGCTGCTCTGTCACCGTCTTCCATCCAGTCCCCCCAACTCTGTCCCGTGTCTCCGGGCTTCTGGTTCTATCTGTCTCCTCGTTTGCTTTGTTCATTAGAGCCCACACTGAGAGGGATCTGCGACACTGGTCTCCCTCTGACCGCAGGACTGACAGGCTCGCAGAGGAGGGGGGCGGTCGCACGACAGAGCCGGGGATGGCCGCACCCCACCAGCGCGTTGGGCCATGCTGAACATCTCAGCCCGCGCTGCACCCCGACGGTTAATCTCCTCCGCGCGTGAAGAGCCCATAAAAAATGACAGGTAAACGCACGGCTGCAACCAGATTATTGGCCAAAGCACGCGGTTGCCCAATTCGCAGGAAGCCTAAATATGGTTGTGGAACGCGCACAGGGAAAACGCCCTCCCGCACCAGTGATCACGGAAACACACATTAAAGCAAAGCGGCCCTTCGTGCTAATAAGGGAGCGCGGGCCCCCGCCGGGCGCCGTCGGACCCGAGCCGCGCACCGCGTGCTGGGCACAGCCGGCCGCTGGGAGCGGGCAGCTGGCACCGCCGGTCACGTGCTCAAGAGCGCTCCCTCCACCCACACTTTAATTTCTCAGATGCCATCCTGAGGAAGTCGTCCTACGTACAAAAGCACATATTTTTAGCAAAATAATTAGAAACAACCTAAGTGCTTGAACATGGGGGATGTTTAAGAAAACCGTGGTGCATCCAGTTGAAAGGATATTACAGTCATTAAAAATAATGCGTGCTAAGTGCGAGCAGAGGCCGCTCGCGGGGGACAAGCACCGAACAGGTACTGTAATGTCATGTGACTCCAGCAACGTAAGGAAATAAGCCCCCTCTTTAAAGAGGCTATGGAAACAAAGTGCGTTAGGACGCGAAAGGACGGCGGGTTCATTAGCTGCGCTGTCTCCGTGGGGCGGGGTCTCCGCGAAGCTTTGTTTATTTGACTCGTTTTTCTTTCCCTGATTTCGCTCAGTGGGTTCTATTACCTCTTACAAGCATGTTTAGCAAAAGTCTGCCTCACCCCAAGAGGAATGGCGGCAGCTGGTTATTACTGCCCGGCGCGGTGTGACTGCAGGGCCTTCAAGGTGTGAAAAATAAATTCTGAGGGACCAGCAGGGGTGCCGACCGCCTCGCAGCTCCCTGCTCCCTCAGCCCAGGGTGCCCTCCTCCGGGCTGGGGCGGCCGGAAGGTGTGAGCCTGCCGAATGAGTCCGGGTGGCACGGAGGTGTCTGCCACTGGGGACGGCGGGAAGCTCACCGGCTTACGCCAAGGGCACACGCCGGGTCCTTCCTCCCGTGGCCAACCTGGTGAACACCTGCGGTCAAGGCGTCTTCCCGGAACCGACCTGGGCGCGCTGGACCTCACTCTAAGGACGCCACAGCTCTTCTGAGCTCCAGTCTCCAGTTTTCTCCGTCTGGAGGGCCCTGGGCACGTGTTTGATGGTCCTCCCTCTCAGGGTGGAGGAGGAGGGGTCCCTAGGCCACCACAGCGGACGCAGGCCCGGGCAGGGCTGTTGGCAGCAAAGAACCCATCACAGGAAGGACACCTGGATGCCGGGATTCAGAGGGGCTGTCCTTGGTGGGGGAGGTTCCCGAGCTCAAGGCCAGGACTTGCCTGAGCAGAGCCAGAGCCGAACCCGGACCCAGGCGGCCTGCACCCCCCGCCCATGTGCGGGGCTGCTGCTTGCCTCTGGGTGCGGGCGGAGAGGGGTCTGTTCCATGTGCTCCCCTTGGCCCTCTAGAAACCGAAGAAGTGTCACCAAGAACCGGCCCCCAAAGCCACACGCGGCAGCTGCCCTGGCCGGGCGGCCTCTCCGAGCTGGGGAAGTGGGCCGGGCCACGGGGCAGCTCAGCACCGAAACAGCCCGCCTCAGACTATTCGGCAGAAAGCAGATTTCCAGCCAGAACGCGGGCTGCTTCCGATTCTGTTGTTCAGCAGCTGGAGTCGGAGGCTCTTCCGAGCTGTTCCGCAGTCGCAACGCACACAGCGTCACTTATTCAGAATGACTTATTTGCAATAGGAGAGTACGGGGTGTGTTTGGGGTGTGGGGGCTGGTGTCTGAGCCCCCTCGGTCAAACCTGGGTCTTGGCCTGGGTGGGGTTGAGAATTTCTGGAACCCCAGAAGAGCAGGGGTGCAGAGGGGAGAGCCAGGAGGGCCTTCGGGCCCAGAGGCAGCAGTCCCAGCGAGGGGCTCAGCTCTGGTTGCCCAGCCTCTGCCCCGCAGTCCGTCCTTTCCTGGCACCCTGTGTGGTCTGATGCCTACCGGCACCCCCCCCCGGCTCTGAACCCCTCCTTGGATCCCTGGGTAGGAGTATAAGGTCCTTCAAGGACCCCCATGCCTCCCTCTCAGCCACCCCCTCTGGCTCTCAGGACAAGGACCTGTCCCTGTAACCTCCTTCCACTTCTGCACGTGCCCTGCCCAGAACAGAGGTGCAGCCTCCACCTGCTGCAGTCACTGTGCCCGTTCAGGCCGGCGGGATGACCCGCTTTCCTGGCTCCCTAGGAAGGCCCCGCGCTCCCCCTCCCCACCCCACAGCTAGGTGCTCCCACCCTTACGACTGCACCCAGAGGGTCGGAGGGTCGGTGTGTACCTGCCTCCTCTGCAGGGAACTGGAGGCCATGGCACCGGCTCTCTCTCACCTTCTCTCTCCCACTGCCTGGCAGGTCCCAGGAACGCGGTAAGTGTTTGCGGAAGGAGGGAGGCTGGGGGCCCGCATGGTGGGGCTCTGCAGTGTGGGCGTCCTGCAGGGCTGGCATGGTGCCACCAGCCTCAAGGGCAGGCTCTTCTGCCCGCCCCCCCGAGCTCTGTTCTGATGCCCCTGAGGGCGACAAAGGAAGAACACTGGCATTTCCCACCCTCAAAACGAGGGGGTGGCGAGGTGTCCCTGGGCCGGCCCGAGATCTCGTCTATTTATAACGTGAGCCCTGCATTGGCAATTGCTATTCAACTCAGGGGAGGCTGTGAAATAAAATTGTGTAATAGAATTTATTCTTCCCAGTCCCCTTATTAAATCTCACCGTAAAGTGTGCTCCCTCCGAAGCCGGACACCTCGCACACACCCCCGGGGCAGGCTCGCAGGCGCCTGTCGGTGACCTCCAGCTGCCCAAGGTGGCTCCTCCCCGAGGCTCTGAATTCCGCAGGCAGCTGGGGGTGCTGGGCCCCAGCCCTGGCCCAGGGGCCCACTGGTCCCGTGGCTTTGTGGAGGTGGGGCGCGGCGGAGGTTGGGCACTAGCCTGGAACTGGTCGGAGCAGGAGCCCAGGCAGCCGGAGAACAGCCAGCCCCCGGCTCTGCCTGTGCACAGGAACTGTCCTCCCTCCGGGGTCCCTCCCGGGGCCTCAGGCACTCAACTCCCAGCCTCTTGCAGGCTCAGACCAAGCATGGCTGGCTCCAGGAAGCCCTCCTCGGCCCCAGCCCGCCCGGCTCCTGGGCTTCCCCACTGCACAGCAGGATTCAGGAAGTGTCCCTAGGAGACTGGGGACACCGAGCGCCCCAAAGCCGGGCTGGGAGGCCGTGGTGGGCACTGCCCTGCTTCGCCATCAGCACAGGCCTCAGGTCCATGGACCAGGTGGGTGTGGGATGACAAGGCCCCAGGAAAAGTGCCACCAATGCCCTCATTTGACAGGCAAGCTTTTTTCTCCCTAATGAGCCCCATAACTCGACCTGGCTCCCCACCTTCCCACCCCATCTTCTAGGGACCCTCTCTGGGGGACTGGAGGCCCTGCCAGGGCACTAACTGGTCATTTCCAATCAGAGTCCTTTCCCACGTCCCTGCGGAGAGGGCTCTGCTGCACTGTGGCTTCCGGCTCGGGGGCCTGAGCCCGGCTGTGGGGGGCTCCCCGACCATCTAAGCTGCCCCTCCCCGCCAGCCCCGGGCCTGGAGGCAGCATGCCCTTAAATGCAGATGGAGGAGCCGCCAGCCGCCCACACAGCCTGCTACTTGGTGAGTATTTTTAGAACAACTTCTCCACTGCTCCCTCAATAGGAGAGGGGGCCGGGGGGCTCAAGGGAGGGATTGGGCGTGTGGGGCCAGGCTCTGCGCGAGCCTCTGCCCTGTCCTCGTGGGCACAGGCTTCTCTTCCCATTCGACTGAGCTCCAGAGAAGGTCCAGCTTTGCAAAAGCGTTGGGACCCAGAAGTCTCTGACCCCCGAGCCCCGTCTTTCTCTAAGGGGTTAGAGAGCCCCACCCTCCTGGCACGTCGTGTGGTACTTGGAGTGCCATGTCCAGCGTCCCTGTGGACACAGTGTTGCCCCTTCTGCTGCCCTGGGAGGCGGGCGGGGCAAGGGGCGAGCCGCCAGTTGTCTGGAAGGAGCCCAGGGGTTCAGGACCTTGGACAGGGGGAGCAGGGCTGCCTCCAGGAGGGTGCCAGTGATTCTCACTCCTGACTTACAAACCCTGGAGAGGAGGACGGAGCCTAGAGGGGCCCCCTCCCCAGGGCCCACTGCAGACCACGAACATCCGTCCCAACGAGGGACCAACACACACGTTTTTACTTTATTTTCAGCTACACATGTGATTCATTCAACCCGTGTGCTCATTCTCAGAGGTGTAGAACTTGATGATGGTGATGATGATGATGATGATGATGATGATAGTAAACAACACCAACAATAATAATTCTGTGCAGCACAAAGGTTGAAAACCACCACTCTGGTCGCTGCTGGCTTTAAACGTCCCAGCCTGGTCTGTGAGCCCTGCTCCCCAAGGTCAACGGGCCAGTGTCGCCAGCTCCTGCCTGTCCCTCAGAGAAAAGTGAGGCCCCACAGGCCAACAGGTGTGAGGAGGGGAGGTTCCTCGCTGCCCCACTTCAGCCAGCCAGACCTCCATGTCTTATTCACAGTGGGGGGGGCTGGACTCAGCGGGCGCCCAGCTCGGCTCGTCCGGGGCTGAATGAGGGCTGGTTTGCGAAGGAGCTTTGCAAACTGCAGAGTATCTTGCAGGAACTGACCTTCCATCCCCTCCTCGGGCCGCCAGTCCTTCACTGACCCCAGAGGCGGCTACCTGCCCCCTCCCCTGTGCCCAGCAGGTTGGCTTAGGAGCCCTCGGGGTGCAAGAAACCCATGTTTTCTGAGGAGAACAATGCTGGGAGCCAGGGAGGGGGAGGAGGAAAAGCCTCGGGAGCCGGGGGGAGAGCGTGGTCGGTGCGGAGGGTGTTGGGGATCCTCTGCAGCGAGAGCTCCGAAGTGACACATTTGTCAACATTATGGCCCAATTAGGCAGCGATAACCGGTGTGTACGGCTGCCACGCGTGCAGTCGCTGGTAATATCACTCAGCGAGGAGCAGCTGAGTGCCGAGGTGAGGCTGGCGTGGGGGTGGGGACACATACTTCTGTCTTCCGGGGCTCCCGGCGAGGGCGGGGCTGGGCGAGCCCCAGTTCTGGCTTCAAAGGACACCCAAGTGCTGCTTCTTCCTCCTCCTGGTTTGTTTTTGGAGGGGTTGGCCGAGGGGGCAAGCACCCAGCCTAAATGTCTGATTCCAGCTGCCTCCTCCGTCACCCGCTGGCCCTGCGAGTGCCCCCAGGAGTGCCCCCCACTCTTCTCACCCGCTGCTCAGCTCAGCTCCTGGGTCGCCCGGGCCCAGGGTGTGCCCAAGTCGCCCTGCCCCCCACTCTCGGTTCCTGCCTCACACCCTGAAGCACTCATCCAGCTCAGTGCTCAGCATCCTTGCCTCCTCCATGAAGCCTTCCAGACTCCCCCCGTCAGGACCCGGGCCGACCTTCCCCCTTCAGAGGCCACTCCGTCAGGGTAGTCCGCCCGCTCACTCGCGGGGTCCTCAGGAGTGGCACTGCCTCTGACTTCGAGCTGTAGGTGGTGCCGGGGTCCAGTGTGAGGAGGACAGCTGGGGCTGAGGCTTCAGGCCTGGGGGCAGAGTGTGCCCAGTGCCACCGTCCTCTGGGTGGGGAGGCTCTGCCTGGGCTCTGGGGACACCCCTGCCTCGAACCGTCAGCCTGGGGACACTGTCTGGAGCCACCAGTTAGTAAACACTTTGGCCTGTGGACTCTGTGGCGTCTGGTCAGGCGAGAGCTGCCGCAGACCTTGTGTGGACAAGGGGACACGGCTGTGCCTCCACGGGGCTTATTTCCGGGGCAGGGGTGTGGCCAGATTGGGGTCCTGCAGTCTGCTGACCCCTGCTCTCTGGGTTCGGGAATGCCCCTTGGGTTCTCTCCTGCTTCTTATCCATGAAGTAGGCACCTCCTCCCAGACCCAGGGAGTCCACTAGGGCCCGTTTCTGAGGGTCTCTTACTGTGTTAAAGGATTTTAAACTCCATTACCCCATCGACCGCAAAGCGACTTTGGGGTAGGTGTCCGACGAGGCCTTGTTGCCCCTTTTCCAGATGAAGACACGTTGGGGGGGGGGGCGGCGAGCCTACAGGGGCCTGGGTGGGGTCAGCGTCTCTCACCGCCAGCCCAGAGCCCCTCACCCCGTTCCCGGCCTGGAGACCTCCCCGCTAAGCCGGACCCTTCCTGACCCCGCTTTGTCCCCATCTCCAGTGACAGAACCAGAGAGGGATGGGTCCCTTTGCTGTTGGCCAGGCAGTGAGCGAGGAGGCCAGATCAATTAGCTCTCCTTGGCCCGGGAGCCAGTTGCAGGCATTGCATGAGGGAGGCTGTTGACAAATTGGAAGAGATTTGAGCCGGAGGCGCTGGTCCGGAGGGTACGGTGAGGGTAGAGTGTCGAGGGGGGCACCGGCCCTGCAGCTCCACAGCCTGATGGACTCACAGAGGTACCGGCCCAGGTCAGGCTGAGGGCATCGGCCCTCTGAGCCTCCCAGCCCTGCTGGGTGATTCTGCCAGACCCCACCACACCGCTGAACTTGACCAGTGCACAGAGGGCCTGGCGAGGGCCTGTGTAGCCCTGACCGCCATGCGGGGCCCCCATACAGAGCCTGGGCCCCTCGATGCCCTGTGCCCTGCAGGACACTGCACAGACACAGGGTCGCAGCAGGAAGTCCTGTTCCAGGCCTGGGGTGCCTGAACAGCCACTCAGTGTGCTCAGCAGATGATGCGGCAGCTTGGAGCCAAGGGCCTGGCCGGCCCCTCTGGCCTCAGGGCAGTGGAGGAGTGCAGACTCCCCTCCCAGGATAATCACGCAGTCAGATGAACCATGGCGAACAAAACAGCTTTTCCAAAGCCTGGGGGCCCCGGGGAGGCGGGGAGGCGGCCGAGCGGAGAGAGGGCCTGAGCAAGCTGCAGGGGTGAGCAGGGGCAGGAGGGGTGGAACTGGGTGGGCTTGTGGGGTGCTCGCTTGTAAGGGGCGACCGAGAGCCTGGTGCTGGGCCTCACTCCCACGAGGGCCCCGTGGCAGGTGGGAGCCGGGGCCGCCCATGGCCTGTCAAGTCCCCAGAGCCCGTGGGCCCGGCGGCCCAGCAGAGCTGTCTGGCCTGGTGTGAAAATGAAGATTGATCATCAAGAAGGCGGCTGGGCCCGTGAAGCCAGCCGGGAGTTGCAGGAATACAGAGCTTCATTATTATTTTAAGTGTTACTCAGCTGCTTTATTGAATTCTCCAAGTCAGGAAAAATTCTGGCGAGATAAGAAGTTGACATTTTCAGAGGCAGCAGCGAGAACTGTGCGGGCGGCGAGGACAGAGCGGTGCCAGCCTGGCACGAGGACCCGCGGCCCACGGCCCCACACCCACCGTCACACGCTCCCGCGGTGACTCAGAGGCCGGGAGCCCGAGCCAGCCGGGACCGGAACGGCTGTCAGGCTGTCCACGAGCTGTCTGTCCTCCCCTCCTCCCCTCCCTCCCTCCTTGAGCGCCGACTGTGTGCCAGGCCTGGGGACCAGACTAGCTGAAGACACGCTCCTTCCTCGTGGTTCGCCTAGGTCCACGGAGGCACAGGTGGGCACAGGGAGCTCTGGGGGGCTCTGCCCTGTGAGGAGCGAGTGCCGGACACACATCTGTGGGATGCGGGCTGGGGCAGTGTGGCAGGGGGGGAGTGTGCTCCCTGGGGCTACAGGAGGAACTTTGGCTCTTGATCTCCAGGGAGGTGGGGCTTTCTTGGAGGACAATGTCCAGGAGGTCTTTCTGCAAAGGCCACGGCTGGACAAAGGCTGGGTGCCCCAGCAGGTGACTGTCACCGACTGCTGAGTGGGTGTGGCCAGAGGTGGAGGATGTAGAGGGGTCACCTCATCAGACCAAAGCTGGTGCCTGGCTCGGGGTCTGGGACAGAGCAGGTCCCAAACTCATATGTTGTCTGAATGAATGAAGACATGAATGAACGGATGGGTGACTCTGCCCAGACCGCGCAGGGACCGTGATCACAGCCCTGGTTAGAGAGCAACCAGGGCTCAGGTCTGTCTCGCAGGAAGCAGGACATTTTGGGGCAAAGTCTTGTCACGGAGCACATCCAGACTCTGGGGAGTGGCCACGGGCCAACGCTCCCTCCATCTGCACCCCTCTTGTACCCGTGCACTAGGCGGAGGCCGGCAGACACGTAGCGCACGCGGACACACGGGACACACAGCGCACGCAGACACATGGGACACGCAGCGCACGCGGACACACGGGACACGCAGGACACGCGGACATACGGGACACGCGGCGCACGCGGACGCACGGGATGCACGCAGGGCTGCACCTCCCCACGTCCCCAGTTCTTCCTCCTCTTCTCCCAGCTGCCCTGCACCCCGCTGCTGAGCTGGCTTCTCACCCCCCGAGCTCCAGCCTCACCATGAAGACAGAAGCGTGTGCAGGCCTCTCGGAGCCTGGGCTCCGCACCAGCGGGCGGGAATGCTGCTGCCCAGCCAAACATGGAGCCGGGGGAACTAAGAGACCTGGGGGACCTGGGGGGCCTGATGGAACTGGGGGACATGGGAGACCTGGGGGACCCGGGAGACCCGGAGGACCTGGGTTCCAGCTTGGCCAGCGCCGAAGGCACCCCTTGTGGGCTCCCCAGTCCGGCGCGGGGGATGATACAGTGGCGTGAACTTCTGCAGGAGCGCGCCCCGCTCAGGGACAGGACTCCCACTGCCGTGAGGAGCTAGTCCGCTCTCCCGGTAAGCAAGCATGGCGCTCCCCCTGCTCTGCGTCTGGGCCACTCGGTCAGAGGCCTTTGGCCGGTGCTGAGAACCGAGTCCTTCCTGAGGGCCAGGCGGGCTGGGCAGGGCACACTTCACCTTCTCGCAGCCCGAGGGGAAGCCTGTTCTGTGAGGGCGGCTGAGGCTCAGCGGAGGTGGAGCACTCGGACCCCAGGTGGTCCGACTGCCTCCGGCCTGGAGATGGGGCCAGCCGGGACTGTGAGCAAGAATATGCAAAACTGGTGGTTCTCGGTGTGGCCTGGGGCCCTGCGTTCTGAGGTCTTGCCAGGGGCCCAGCGGTCTTGGGTTTCTGCCATCGCCTCCAACGCCAGCAGTGCACCGCAGGGCCGGCGGGCAGGGGCGGGACTGAGACGGGCTTCCACTCAGCCAGACCCAGCAGACCCTCGGCCCGGACAGCAGGAGGCGGCCCCTCCTCTCACTTCCCACAAGTGCACGCTCTTCTTGTCAACGTGTGATGGTTTACTCTGTCTTAATTAATGACTATTTTAACACATCCCTTCGTTTCTAACACCGCCAGCGAGGGCAGACAGCACCGCCGAGAAGAGATGCTTCCCGGGTCTGGACAGTGTGGTCCCCGCCAGGGCTGGGAGCCGCGCTGGCCAAGCCGTGGGGACCGCTCCTCCTGGGAGGGACAGCTGTCTGGGCAGGGCAGCTTCTTCCCCCGCAGGAGCGGAGCCCTGCCTGCAGACCGCCCCAGAGGGCTGTGACCAGGGTGGCAGTTTTGTTGAGGAGAGCAGGCTCATGGTCTCCCCACTGGGTCCTGGGCAGCTCTTCCCCCAAAGGAGTGTGCCAAATCTGGGGGAGGGGCAGGAGGTGGGACCAGTCCTGGTCATGCCCCCTCCCCGCAGCATAACTGACTGGGAGCTCCCTGGGTCTGGGGTCAGCTCAGCGGCTCAGGGGTGAGTGCTGGAGACCCCACAGCGCCAGCATCTGGGAGGGGAGCACAGAGGGTAGGCAGGGCAGTGGGGCAGGTCACTGGGCGCCCACAGCAGAGGCACCATGACAGGCAGGGCCAGGAGAGAGGGAGGGCCTCCTGATGCTCCTACCCCTTGTCCTGGCCCCTAGGACTTCCCGGGCTGCCCTGGGGGCCAGGACAGAAGCTGCCCAGCCCTGGGAATTGGAACCTGCAGGACACGGCACCTGCGGAGGCTGAAGGAGGGTGTCTTGTTCCAGCAGGACCGAGCACCCAGGGAGGGGAGGCTCTCTCTTGCTGCAGTTAGCTTCAGAGATCTCCCCCAGAAGTTGACAGCCCGCAGGGATCTAACACGGTGGCTTTGGAGACACTGTGAGGTCTGCTATCTCCAAGGCGCTCAGCATCTGAGGCTGGTGTGGGAGGAATCTCCTCAGCCGTCCATCTGCTCTATCTTACGCACCTCACTCGCTCATTCACCGGCTCGTTCATCCATTCCGCCCCTCTTCCCACGTACCCAGTCATTCGTTCCTTCACCGCCACCTGCCCTTCACCTACTCAGTTCCCATTTGCTCACCTGCCTGCCCACTTTATCCTCCAGTGAGACGTAGCGAGCGTCTCTTCTGTGCCAGACGGGGTCCGGGGAGACAGTGATGACTTGTATTTGTTCTCTACCTGCAAGAGCTTGAAAGTCCAGTAGGGAAATGATGGTGATGATGACGGTGGTGATGATAATGGTGTTGATGATGATGGAGATGATAATGATGGTGGTGATGATGATGGTGGTGATGATGATGATGATGGTGGTGGTGGTGGTGATGATGATGGTGGTGATGGTGATGATGATGGTGGTGGTGATGGTGATGATGTTGGTGATGATGATGGTGGTGATGATGATGATGATGATGGTGGTGGTGGTGATGATGGTGGTGATGATGATGGTGGTGATGGTGATGATGATGGTGGTGGTGATGGTGATGATGTTGGTGATGATGATGGTGGTGATGATGATGATGATGATGGTGGTGGTGGTGATGATGGTGGTGATGATGATGGTGGTGATGATGATGATGATGGTGGTGGTGGTGGTGATGATGATGGTGGTGATGGTGATGATGATGGTGGTGGTGATGGTGATGATGTTGGTGATGATGATGGTGGTGATGATGATGATGATGATGGTGGTGGTGGTGATGATGGTGGTGATGATGATGGTGATGATGGTGATGATGATGGTGGTGGTGATGGTGATGATGTTGGTGATGATGATGGAGATGATAATGATGGTGGTGATGATGATGGTGGTGATGGTGATGATGATGGTGGTGGTGATGGTGATGATGTTGGTGATGATGATGGAGATGATAATGATGGTGGTGATGATGATGGTGGTGATGATGATGATGATGGTGGTGGTGGTGATGATGATGATGGTGGTGGTGATGGTGATGATGATGGTGGTGGTGATGGTGATGATGATGGTGATTATGATGGTGATGGTGATGATGATAATGGTGTTGATAACAGTAGTGGTGATGATGGTGATGACGGTGGTGGTGATGATGATGATAATGGTGTTGATAACAGTAGTGGTGATGATGGTAATGATGATGATGGTGGTGATGGTGATGATGATGGTGGTGATGATGGTGTTGATGATGATGATGGTGGTGATGGTGATGATGGTGGTGGTGGTGATGGTGATGATGGTGGTGGTGGTGATGGTGGTGATGATGATGATAATGGTGTTGATAACAGTAGTGGTGATGATGGTAATGATGATGATGGTGGTGATGGTGATGATGATGGTGGTGGTGATGGTGATGATGGTGGTGGTGGTGATGGTGGTGGTGATGATGATAATGGTGTTGATAACAGTAGTGGTGATGATGGTGATGATGATGGTGGTGATGATGGTGTTGATGATGATGGTGGTGATGATGGTGTTAATGATGATGATGGTGGTGATGGTGATGATGGTGGTGGTGGTGATGGTGGTGATGATGATGATGGTGGTGATGGTGATGATGGTGGTGGTGGTGATGGTGATGATGGTGGTGGTGGTGATGGTGGTGATGATGATGATAATGGTGTTGATAACAGTAGTGGTGATGATGGTAATGATGATGATGGTGGTGATGATGGTGTTGATGATGATGGTGGTGATGATGGTGTTGATGATGATGATGGTGGTGATGGTGATGATGGTGGTGGTGGTGATGGTGATGATGGTGGTGGTGGTGATGGTGGTGATGATGATGATAATGGTGTTGATAACAGTAGTGGTGATGATGGTAATGATGATGATGGTGGTGATGGTGATGATGATGGTGGTGGTGATGGTGATGATGGTGGTGGTGGTGATGGTGGTGGTGATGATGATAATGGTGTTGATAACAGTAGTGGTGATGATGGTGATGATGATGGTGGTGATGATGGTGTTGATGATGATGGTGGTGATGATGGTGTTAATGATGATGATGGTGGTGATGGTGATGATGGTGTTGATGATGATGGTGGTGATGATGGTGTTAATGATGATGATGGTGGTGATGGTGATGATGGTGGAGGTGGTGATGATGGTGATGATGATGGTGGTGGTGATGGTGATGATGGTGGTGGTGGTGATGGTGATGATGATAATGGTGTTGATAACAGTAGTGGTGATGATGGTGATGATGATGGTGGTGGTGATGGTGATGATGGTGGTGGTGGTGATGGTGATGATGATAATGGTGTTGATAACAGCAGTGGTGATGGTGGTGGTTATGATGACAGTGATGCATTAGTTCATTTAATTCTCAGCAAAGTCCATAAAGTAGGCACCGATAAATGCCACATTTCATAGGTAAGGACCCTGAGGCACAGAGAGGTCAGGTCACAGACACTGAGCGCTGAGGCAGGTTTACCTGAGGACTTGTTGCTCACAGTGCAGCAGTGTTCATGGTGGAGGCCTTGGCACCAGGCTGGCTCTCCAAGCTGGGAAGGATGTCATCTCTGCCCAGGGCTCTTAGGGAGTAAGTGTCCAACTAGGGGTTTTATGAGCTGGCACTGGTGGGGGCAGCATCGAGAGAACCCCGAGTTCCAAGCCACAGACCCAGGGGCCAGGCCGAGGCTCACCTGGTTGGAGCCGCTGTGCTCAGATGTGTGATGGGTGAGCAGGGTTTGCTCAGGGGCTCGGGCAGAGGGCCTAGGAGGTCCTGGTGTCCAGTCCTGTATCAGGAGGCTGGAGAGCAGCCAGCGGTGGAGATGAGCAGGACCTCCGTAAGAGACCTGGCTGTGACCAGTGTCCAGTTGGGCTCAGAGGGGCAGAGCCAAGTGGGCTGAGGACCAGCCGGAAGTTGCAGAGGGTGTGTGTGAGCTGGGTCCGCATGCAGACCCTCCAAGGCCGGTGCTGGGAGACGTGGCGGGAGGGGATGGTGACCCATCAGGGGGTGGGTCTCTGCCAGGCATGGTGCCCCAGGCAGACACAGCTGCCTTGGTGGAACTGTGCCACCCACTCGGAAAAGCTGGTGGAGTCAGGGGTCCTGGATCTAGTCCTGGGACCCAGGGCCGATCTGCATCACCCTCTGGCCCTTTGTCATCCTGAACAGGGCCACCTGGATCCACATCCGGGCCACCTCAGGTCTGGGGCTGGGTCAGTGCTGTCGGTCACACTGTGTGCATAGCTCCTTCCTTCAGTGGGGAATGTCACCTCGATTTTCCTGGGGTGCAGACACCCCAGCTTTTTCTTCACCTCACATAGTCCCCAATTCTCCCCAGGCCTCCATGTGTCCATCTGTTAAATGAGAGGTCGCCCCAGGTCTGGGGTTCTCTGGGAGGCAGACGGAGGAAGAGGCACCTTCTCCACTGCACAGACCAGCTTCAGGAGATCCCGCCGGTGAAGCCTGTTCCCCAGAAGCCACAGGCAGCCGGGGGGCCTCGGTCTGGGACGCAGGAGCCCCGAGTCCACGCCGGGCTCTCCCCAGCAGTGTGAAGTGATCTGCGGCTCCCCAAACACAAGGGAATATCGACAGGGTTATTTTTAGCATTATCGACTGCGTCTGCTCTGCCCCTTCTCCCCGCTCCTCTCCTGGCTCAGTCTCCCTCCAGATTGAACGCGTGTGCGTGTGTCCTGGCCAAGGCTCCAGGGGGCCGAGCTGCAATCAAAATGTTAATGAGACCCTGATTGTGTCTCTGGGTGCCTGTTCCTCCAGTCCTCTGCCTCCCCAAATGTCACTGGGTCTTTGCAGAGCCCTGGGGAGCAGCACGCGCACTCCAGAAATGAGACCGCACTTAATGCTCCATGGAAACAGCCCTGGGGAAGGCCGGGGAGGGGGGCGCGGATGTGAGACACAGGCCTGCTCTGCCCTGGCTTTGCTCCTCCCCTGGTGGTCTCCCAGGTCAGATCCCCGTCAGTCCATTGGCGGGGGCAGAACTGGACAGCACTGTCCATGGTGCTGGCCCGCCTCACCTGGGTCAGGGTCCCCCAGACATGGGGTGGACAGAGCCCTGTGTCTCAGATGGAGGCTATGGGATGTGGGTCCCACCAGGGGGTCAGCACAGCTGGGGACCCCCAGGAAGACCCCAGGTGTCACGGGCTCTGTCACTTGAGCTGTGTCATCTGGGGCCAGTTACGTAGCCTGAGTTCCTTTTTCTTCCTCTGTGAAATGAGAATGACGGGACCCCGCCCAGGTCTTCAAGCTCTGGGACAGTGTGTGTGTGAGCTCCCTGGCTCTCGATGCATGGTCACCCACGAGCGTTAGTGGTTTGTTAACACCGAAAGGTGATGGTCCCCAGATGCAACCCTGAAGCCGGGAGGGCTGGGCGCTTCCTCTTGCCTCTCAGCCGCCTTCCCTGAGGTGCCCGACCTCCCCACACCCAGCGCTGATGGGCTGGCACCTGGCCCGCAGCTGTCCGTGCTGGGGTCTCCCTCCCAGACTGGCCCCTGGAATTGGCCCAGAGTCTGCCTGGGCATCTGGGAGCTGGCGCAGCGTCCCCTCGTGCGCAGGGGACACCACTGGCCAGTTCTGGACCCCGGAGCTGCCAGGATAATAAGTGCAGAGTGAGGTCGGCCCTTGTGTCTGGTTTTCCCAGGCCGGGGTTCACCCCCCACCACGCTCTGACTCCCCCTGCACTTCCCCCGGCCACCTGTGTCACTGTCCCATCATGTCCAAAGCCTGCTCTGCCCAGGTCCTGCCCGGCTGACACCCCCCCACCCCACCGGTTACCCGACAGCCCCAGGGCAACAGGTCCAATCACACAGGGCTCTCCGGCCACCCTGGACCCCTGACTCCTTTCCTCCCTCCTGGTGGCGGGTCCCTTGCTTCGGAATGCTCACCGGCCCTTGGAGCGTTCGGCCCTGCACGCGGCCGCAGGGGCAGTGGCTCACCTGTGGGCAGGTGGCAGGTGGATGAATGTCCAGAGCTCGTGGCGCTGGATCACCTAACAACTGCCCTTCAGGGTCCATCTTGGCGTCCAAACTCTTTGAAACTCCCCTCCCGCCTTACCTTCCCGAGCTGCCCACCATCCCCCGCTGTGTCTGGCCTCAGAGAGACACATCCCTTAACCTCCACCCACCCCCTCCCTCACAGCGTCCCTCCTTGCTCTGCTTCTGAGGCTTGTCCCCCACCCCGACACTGAGTTCCTCGGGGACGGTCCCTACCCGACCTGGACACAGGGACAGGGATTCACCCCTCACTCACTGAACCTGCTAACAGATCCCATCCACACTCCCTGCCCCTCCCCCGGGGCCCCTGACCCGTCCAGAGCAGGCTCCCGGTGTCCCTGGCCCAGTCCGGCGCACACTGTCTGCCCGGGCACGGGCACTTGCTGCCCGCATCTCCGCAGTGAGCGCTGGGACAGACCAGGGCCAGGAGGGCCCCACCTGAAGGCGCCAGGGGGCCCACAGAGCCCTCCGTCAGCGGGGCCCCGTCCGGCTTCTCCTTGAACACGGCCGCGTGAGGACCACCCCTGCCCAGCACGGACCAGGCAGGCACACCCTCCGTGGCTTGGCTCCTTCTCCGCCTGTCAGGCCTAAGTGGCTCTCAGGGGCTCGGGGCACGGCCGCCTTTCTCCAGGAGACCGGCTCTTCCGCAGCGGCTGGCGGGAGGGGCCCTGGCCTGCAGCAGGGGACACGGGCAGCCAGACCCCTGTGGCAGGGACACAGCACAAGGCCGTTCCTCGGGGACCATTCACTGCCCGCCGGCCTTCCGCAGGGTGAGGAGGGCCCCCTGCCCCTGCCACCATCTGTCCTCTGTCCCTCGGGGGCCCTGCGGAGCACGGCCCGCCCTGTCCCAGAAGCAGGTAGCCTGAAGAGGAGGCTCACCCTGGGCCCGGAGGCCACTGTCCCAGTGGGCAGCGTTCCCACAACGCCCCAGGGCTCTGCCTCCGCACAAGGCCCGTGGCCTCCCGACCAGACACTTTCGGCCTCAGTGTGGCCAGCCTCCTCAGGTCGGGCGGTCAGCCCCGGCCACAGTGTCGTCCCTTGCAGCTACCTCTCCAGAGCCCCGGTGGCTCCCGTGTCCCTGCTGCAGCGGTGCCTGGGCAGCCCGCGCCAGGGCTCGGCCCCAGCCCGCACCCGCACCCGCACACCGGGGCGGACTGACCCGCGCAGCGTGCGAACAGGGCGGGCCGCAGGTGCTGAGGACCCTCAGCTCCACCTGGGTGGGCTCTGTGCCCGAGGAGGCACCATCCCAGCTCTGAGGACACTGGAGTAAGAGGAGAAGCCAGACCCCGGACAGGGTGGGAACTGCGCTGTGGGACGTGTGCCGGCCCAGCAGGGCGCTGGAGGTCACAGAGGGCGAGGGGCCGGCCCGAGGCCACGCAGCTGGAACCAGGCAGGGCCCAGGCGCTGGCTTCCCCTCTCCTCCCTCTCGCGAGGCCTCGGCAGCCCTCCACCCTCTGGGCTGGGTCTCCCTCTATCCAGTGAGGAGTTGGGGCACAGCCTCGGGGTCCCTCCCCAGGGCTGACACATCCCTGTCTTAACAAGGACTTTCCAGCTCCTTGCAGGCGTCTTCACCTGGGCCAGGTGCCAGATGTCATGTGTGGCCCTCCCCTGGGGGTCAGGTAGGGGTGAAGGGTGCATGGGCCTTGTCTTCATCCCACCACCACCCGCGGGGCCCTGTGCGCGGGGCTCTGCCAGGCCCGCTGTGCCCAGGCTGGGAGACCTGGGGCGGAGGAAGCGGTCTCGTCCCCACCCTCCCTGCCCTGAGCGGCTCAGCCCGGGCACACAGTAGGGACCCTGGAGGTGGCCCCCGACTGGATGGAACGGAGGGAAGCATTCTCACTTCTGGAGGGGTTGCCATGGTGACTTCTCTCTCTCTGCGCTTGCTCCCAGCCTCCAGGGAACAGGGCTCCCCACGTAGCTCTCCAGGGTCCCTGTCATCAGCGAGAGGACCCCCTCACCCTCTGGGAACCCCAGCCCATCAGAAGAGCACCTTACCCTGGGTGAACACAGCAGATCCCCAGAGCAGGGTGCCCAGTGGGACGGGGGGACAGGGCACTTTGGGGAGCCAAGCCTCCATCTCCCTTGGGGTCACACCTCTTCACAAAAGGGACTCTGGAGGCTCAGAGGTGCCTGGGAGGTTGGGAGCAGCTGGCATGGTCCCCAGAGTAACAGACAGATATGGGGGGGCCCAGGAGAGCAGGCCTGGTCTGCAGCCTCGGGTGGGGGCAGGCCCCCCACCGGAAAGTGCCTCCTGTGCTGGGGGTGGGGCTGCACCCTGGGCTCCAGCACCCCTGGCGTGTGCCCTTTGACATCTCGCCATAACCAGGAGGCCAGTCCAGGGCCCCCACCACCACGTGTGTGCGTGCAGGTCGTGTGGCCTGTGCACGTCCTCCGTCGGCGGGGGGCAGGGTGCCGCTGTGACTCCGTGGCTGGGAAGTGCTGCCCTCAGCGGGGTTTGCAGGCGGAGGCTGACGTGTGTCTGAGCCTCGGCAGGGCGGTGCAGACTGGAGCCCGCAGGAGGGGGTGAGGGCGAGGGCTCGCTGGGCTCCGCACTCCCGAGGCTTCTCCGGGCCAGGCCTGTGCTGGGCTTGGGGCCGCTCGGCTCCCACTGGTGCCCACGTCGGGGGCAAGCAAGTGCTGGACCACTGACGTCACACAAATTGCTATCCAATCACTCCCGTCGCCTGAGGTCCCTCGTGTGTGGGCGTCGGGGCAAGTGGGGCCGGTGTGGGCGGGTGGACCCTGGGGTCTGGAGCCCAGAAACCCCAGGGTCTGGCTGGGGCCTGAGTCCCTGACCTGCGATCTCGGCCCCGGAACCTGCTGTCTGGCTAACACGCCCGCCCTGTTCCTTGCCTCAGGACCTCGCCTGGCAACCCCTGGCTCCCAGGCCGGCCCCTGCCAGAGCAGCCCGTCCGACGCCCCCACAGGCCAGCCCAAGGCATCTGTCGCTCTGCGAACATCAGGAGGGAACGAAAGCCCGAAACGCCGAGTCTCCCAGCGTCATCAGATCACGAACAGTTCAGTGCACAGAGAGGCGGGAGGGCCGTGGGCTCCAGCCCACTCACCGCGTAAATCAAGCATCAGGAGCCCAGGAAGGTGGTTGGAGTAAACAGAATTGTCTCGCTGGGTGAAGGCCCGGTGTCCGTGGGCTGGCACTGAATCCGGGTGATGATAGCGCTCCTTCATCTGTCTGGTGCCCACCTGGGCCCAGTCTCATCACCACCTCGGGGGGCATGCCTGACAGGTAGGGGCACAGCCTTCCAGAAGGCCGGCCACCCCCCTCCAGGCTCAGCAGCAGCCACATCACGTCACTTGGGCAGTGACATGGAGCAGATGCTGTGTGTCCTTGGGCAAGTCACTTCACCTCTCTGTGTCCCTTTCCTCATCTGCAGGCCTCTGACTCCACCTCCTCCTGGGAGTACGGCCGGACTGTGAGTGTGACTAGAAAGACATGGAGGCCAGGGGCTCAAGACCCCAAAGCCAGAGGTGATGGGTGCTTGTCCCTGGTCTGGGAGTGGGCGGGGCCTCAGCATTTCTGTCTGTGCAGTGGGAAGCCTGCACCCCATGTCCACATTCCCTCCCTGGTACCAGCCTGGGGCCCTGCCCTGCATGCCGTTTTAAGGCCCTGCTGATCATCGAGGATACTGTTGGGATCTCGGGGTGCCTGCACACACGGGGTTCTGTGGGCTCCCTACTTCCCATGCAGCCACACTCTGGGGAACTCTGATGAGAATATTTTTCTCCCCAGATCAAGCATAAGGATGTTCCCCTCGGTCACCCCACAGTGGCCCCCAACTCTTTGCTTCTGAGGTCCTTGGGAGACAGCTGTTCCTTCCAGATGTACCGGGGCTACGGGATGTGTCCGTCTGCTCTAGACGACTGCGATGCCTTGGAGTGTCCCCAAGAGGTTTCATTGCTCACGTCCTTCCTCCCATGGAGATGCAGCCCAGCAACAGTAGCAT
The DNA here is from genome assembly GCF_014108415.1 of Molossus molossus. Taxonomy (NCBI): domain Eukaryota; kingdom Metazoa; phylum Chordata; class Mammalia; order Chiroptera; family Molossidae; genus Molossus; species Molossus molossus. Next base: position 72,694,889 of record NW_023425351.1, read on the forward strand.
CTGTGTGCGCCCTTCCCCCGCCCCTGCATGGGATCCCCGCCCGCCCTGAGCCCAGCTCACTCCGTGTTCCAGCCTCCCAGCCCTGCAGCCAGGGGCTGGCCAGCCCGCAGCCGCTGTGCTCGGAAGCCTCAGGTGGAACACCCGGGCTCTGCTCCTCTCCTGCCCGTGGTGACCCCTGCCCTGGTCCACGGGTGGGCTAGCAGTTGGGAGAGGGCTTGTGTGGCAGGCAGAGAGAGGCAGCAGGTCAAGGTCTGCTCCTGCCAAGGATGTCCCTTTGTCCTTGATGCCCAGTTCTAAGCCACACCTTTGGTCCCCCATCCTGTGTCTCCCTATTTGCTTGTCAAGCCCGAGGGAACCCAGGCTGGCTGTGTTTGTGGGCTGACCAACTGGAGGGCCTTTGCTCAGCTGTCAGCTGCAGGAAATCTGATTGCTTCCTCCAAGCAGCATGCCTGGGATTGCTCCCTGCCGAGAGCACGGAGAGGCCCCCTGGCTTTCCAAAGGTCACGCGCTCATTAGGGTGCACACGGGCTTTTCTCAAATTTTACGGGTGAACTGATTTGTGCAAAGCCACTGGGCTGGCTGGGGCAACACTCCTCTCCACTGTCCATGTCTCCAGAGCCCCTCACCCCGGACTCAGCCCTGCTGCAGGTCCGGGCGGTGCAGTGCTGGCTCCTGCTCCCAGGGGGCGCTGAGGCCCTGCGGCTGGCTTCCTGCATCCCGACCTCGGAACACCCGCCTTCTGTGCAAACTCGCTGGAGCTCTGTGTGTTTTCCAATCAATAGAAGATGCTCAGTCCCTGAGATGTCGCTACCAGAGTCTTCACACATCTGCATCGGAAGGGTTCCAAATGAAAAGCCTTTTCCTGTTGGGGGAAGAAAATGTAAAAGGAGAAGGAGGCTTCGCCTGAAGGATTAGAAAATTTCCACCTCCCAGCATGCAAAGGGAGTATTTGTGCCCAATTACCCAGGCTGCAAAAGGCGCGGGTGGGTTCCTGAGCTCAGCGCACGGTATTGATCCCGCAGAGGCAGCGCGGGATCCGTGGGCCGCAAGCAGGTGCAGACCCGGGGGCCTGGGAGGCGGGTCTGGCTCAGCCGCCTTCCGCATGGGCTTGACCTTGGAAAAGCCACCTGGGTGGTCGGAAAGCCAAGTCCCTGCTTTAAACGTGGGCCTTTTGAATCTGCATCCTGAGGACACCAAGAAGGTCAGAGCATTTCATCTAAAACATGGCGCACCCACAGATAAACCCGATTCGTATTTTCACACTCATCTGGAGTCTCCAGAGTGCTTTTGAAGCCAGTGATTCCTAGTCAACCCTGGGCGTGGGGGGTACACCTTCATGGGGGGGAGGGGGGAGAAGGGCCCCTGGTCCGCAGGGCTGGTCCTTTGCAAAGGCGCAGCCTGTCCTGAGCACCTGGCTGCCCGGGCCTGAGTCTGGGGAAGGAAGGCTGCTCCGGGAGCCCAGGCGGGGCCACAGAGGGCGTGGGGGTGTGTGAGGCTGGACCCGGCGCAGGGGCCTGCGGACAAGATTCCTGCAGGGCCTACACCCACCCGGCTGGCGGTGTCCTAGCGTCAGTGCCCGGGGAGCCGCTCGGTGGGTCCTCGGGGCTCTGTCGCTCCGGGCCTGCGGCTCGGGCAGGACTTCCTGCCGCCTGGGAATCCGAGTGGGTGTGGAGCGGCGGCTCCTGGAGAGTCAGTTTCTCACCTTCAGAACGGAGCTCGTTGTTCCAGCCCTTCCCACGCCTGTTCTTCCAAAGTCTCCTGTCCCAAGGGCTCAGCCCTTCGGCCCTCATGTGGGCCGGCAGCCGGCTGTCCTTCCTGGCAGCTTCTCCCGGGTCTGCCCACCCTTCCAGCCGCCACGCTTATCCTGCCAGTTTGATGCTGATGTCTCTTCTCTGCCGCCCAGAGCGGCCGCCATCCCCCGCCTGGGGTCTCATGGCCTCCCCTTCTGTCCTCTGACCCTGTCGTCACACAATGCTCTAGGTCATCTTTTGGAAACACAAACCAGATCGAGTCACTGCCTGGTGCCTCGCAGAGCCAGTGCCCCCCCCCCCCCGTGGCGAAGCTGCCTCCCCTCCCCCTCCCGCCCAGCCTCACACCCTCTGCCGCCTGGCTCCCCGGCTCCGGCCACCCTGCTCGCTCTGGGGCTCTCCCTGCATCTCTGCCTCACTCACCCCTGCGCCCTGAGATCTCACAGCTCCTGAAGGTACCAGGTGCCCGTTCACAGCTGCTGACTGTGAGCAGGCGTTTGGGCGCAGCCTTCTGCCCTGAAGGCCGAAGGAAGGGGAGCCTGTTGAGACTGGAGGGAGCAGCAAGGGCAGAGGCCGGGGGAAGCGCTGGCAGGACAGCAGGGGGCCCTGGCGTCTCAGGCGTCTCTCGCAGGCCGGCGAGGAGCATGGAAACATCGGCAGGCCCTGGGGTGGCCTGTGGGCCTTATCCCAGAAGGCCCTCTTCCCGGTCAGGCCGACCAGCATGACCTCAAAGCACACGACCTGGAGCAGGACCGCTGGGGCCAATCCCTGCCCTGCTTCTCCAGGTGGTGTCGCCTGGGAGCTCCTGGAGGTGGAGAGGGCTGGCGGGGAGGCCAGGGGTAGAGCTTACTCCGTTGTCCCGTGAGGGCTCAGCCGGCAGGGCCCAGGGGGCAGAGGGGGGAGTGAGTTTCACAGGTGCTCTGCTCCCCTGGAGGACAAGGGGTGTGGACGGTTTCCTCCCCGCTCCCAAACTGGCAGGCCGCCCTTCAGCCTCCCCCGGGTGTGGGCTGAGGTGCACCCATTCCCAGCGGGCCGGAGTCCTGTCCTGTCTCAGGTCCCCAGCTCTGCCCCCAGGGTCATGGTGTCTTCCAGCTGCAGCCTCCCCACAACTCCCACCCAGGCCCACAGCCTGGCCACAGCCTCCAGTCCGGCAGGGCCTGGGCATCGTCCTTGCGTGTGACCTGGCCAAGTCTGGATTTCCAGGGGAAATGAGGGACCTTCTGGCTTCTCTCTTCAGGACTCCAGCCTGCTTGGAGCAGCGACTTTCTCGCCTTGCCCATCACCCCGCCAAGGCCATGCCTCTCCAGGGGACCCCCCATCACACACACACGCACACACACCCGTCTTCCCTGGGGAACTCCCGGCCCCAGACAGCCACAGGGACAGGGAGGAGTTTAAGTGAATCATCATGTGTAAGAACCAAGTGAACTCCAGGGCCTCAGGGGGACAGGAGATGCTCTCTTGGGACAGCTTCTCCACCCAGCACCAGGACTCAGGAGCTCAGCTTCTGCCCACAGCCTCACATCCGACCTCAGCTCCTTCCCTGAAATGTCCTTCCCAGCTCCACCTGGCCCAGCCTTCACTGCCACCCTCTGTGCAGGTCCCTCTTTGGCTCCCATGTCTCTTATCCACCTGTGAGCAAAGGCAAGCCCAGCCCCTCTCCATGCCCAACTCAGCCAGCCGTCGGCCCCGGTGTCTGGGGCCCCAGAGTGTGACCTTGAAGCAGCCAGCTGTCCTGTCCTAGTCTGCAGGCTGTGTGTGACTGAGCTGAAATTGCTCAAGTTGAAATGACCTCCCCTCCCCCATCTCCATCCGCCCCCCTCCTCCTCTTCCTTCCTCCCCTCCTCTCTCAGTTCCTCCTCCAGCCAGCCCAGCTCTGCATTTCCTCCGGGAATGACTCACACTGGCCTCCCACCTGCGCTGCCAGCTCCCCGGCCCTTCGCGGAAAGGGTCGCGGGGAGCCGAGCTCTGGCTCGGAGGTGTGGGGGCAAGCGACAGGCAGCCAGCCCAGCTCTCCGTGGGCAGCGGCATTTCTGGCTCTCCGGCGCCAGTGGAGAGCACCCAGTCCTGTTTTCTGATCCTGACCTGGGACTGGTTTCTTCTCCTCTCTGCCTACACACTGGAGGCACAAGGGGGCCCTCTTGTCACCTCCAGAGTGTCCCACCTGCTCCTCCCTCTAGCCCCAGCGAGCACACTGGAGAAGAAGCAGGTGGATGGGAACCGTTAGACATCGGGATGCAGGGCACCTCAGGGGCTCTGGTCAATGCAGGACACCATGTCCGGGGTGCCCACCTGCTCTGTTTTCCCTCCCCACCTTCACCCCACCGCTGTCGGAGAAATTAATGCCTCTCCTGGAACACGTGACCCAGGCCTCAGCCAATCATGGGAGCACATTCCCACGGCCGCAGGGATTGGCTGAGGGGCAGGGATGCTGGGTCCCTGTTCTCAGGAGCATGAGCAGCATCTCGTCGGACCAACCAGGACATGGAGCCAAGCAGGGCTCTGTTCTCAGCTGCCATTGGTCCGGCGTCGGCTGTTGCACAGTGGCAATGCCTTTGGATATATTATCTCATTTAATCCTCATGACAATCTTGCAGGGAAGGGACGACGACCTGTTCTGCAGGATGACAAAGCAGAGCCCTCTGGCTCCCCTCCCAGCCCTGCCAGGGCTCAGCGCTGAGCCGCCCAGGAAGGCCGGGGATGGAAAGGTGGGGGCGGCCACCCCATTCCGGTTGGATTATGTTCCTCTCCAGACTCGAACTTCATTAAAAAGCCGGCCCTGATCCTCTTACCGCCTCTGCGGAGGGGTGGGCTGCGAGGCCAGGCAGGGCACAGCGATTTGCATATTTATGAAATAGTCCCCATCCTGCCCGCCCCGTGCGCTCGGAAGTGTCACAGCTCGTTTTAAGCTGGGCCTGTGTTCCAGGAGTGACAGCTCAAGCCGCCACCTGGGTTTCCTCAGTATCTGGAGGTGACAAATGGCCTTGGACCGAGTTCTTGTCCCAGACCCGCCGTGACTAGCTGTGAAGCCGTGGGCAGGTCACTTGTCCTCTCTGGGCCCCCGTTTTCCCAGGTGTAAAGTGAGGACATACGATATCTATGGTGGGCCTCTCTGGCACGGCCCAGTGACCCCGCACCCAGTACCCACGTCCTGCGTGGTCTTCTCTTCTTGAGTGTGGATCGGGCCCTGTGACGTGCTTCTAAGCAACAGAACACAGTTGAAGGGACAGCCTGGCACGTCCAGTGTTCGGTACAAAGACTGTGACTCGATCAGTTCACCCTCTCCTACCTTGGTTGCTTGCTGTAAGGAGCCAGCCACCATGAGGGACCCGCTCTACGGGGCCACAAGGCAAGGGACGGAGGACAGCCTGCTGCCAGTGGTCAGCGAGAGGCCCAGCCCTCAGTCCAGGAGCCCACCAGGGACGGCATCCTCCAACAAGCAGGTGACAGCCTGGGAAGTCTCCCTCGTGGGCGACAGGTAGCCTGACTGCCGCCCACGGGGACCCAGAGCCGATGGCCCAGCGGAGGTCCACCCGGAGCCCTGGTCACGGAGAGACCTCAGGTGCTGAGATCGGAGCTGCCGCGTCTGGGCTACACTGTCACACAGCGGTAGGTGACTGCTCCTGGGTCTCCCCCAGAGGGTTACCCTGGCGGCTGGGGTGATGTGAGAGCGTGTGAGCACGGGCTCACCCTTCGGGGTGCTTGGGAGAGGCGCGGGTTCGTCCTCACATCACGTGGGTGTGCCTGAGGCGCCTTCTCATCTCAGCCCCGCTCGGCGCCCACACAGCCGGCGCCGGCTCAGGAGCAGGGGCCACACTGGCAGCGGATGAGCACTCACCCCCCGGGGCAGGGGGGGCGGGGGGCGGGGGGCTGGGGGCAGCACACCCACAGCCTGGTGAGGTTGGCTTCCCCACTGGTGTCCTGCTTGCCTGCTCAGGGATGGGCCCTGGACGAAGCCCCTGGTTGGTGGCTGGTACCAGCCTCTCCTGTCATTGTCTGATCGTCTTTGGAAGGACCTTCATCTTGTCCCTTGTAAGTGCAGGGGAGCCCAGCACCCCTACGCCGGCTCCTGGCTGCACTCTTGAGCGTGGAGGCCGCGCAGGGTTATTTTGGTGCCTCCTGGCATCTGGTTCAGAGCCCGGCACACGGCGGCTGCTCGGGGAGTATTCGGGGTGAGCAAACATGAACAGTTGGTCTAGAATTATAGTCAAAACCCAGGTGATTTGATCTGAGGATGGGTAAAGTTTCACCGAAAACGTTCCCTTTTTCCTGTTGGTGCCTGAACATCTTTCCTTACAGCGTGTTTGGGGTTTAAGCCCCCCCCCCCAAGGCCCCCTTGAAAGGGCAGATGTATTCACTGAGTTTGGCTGACATGTCCTGCCCCCCTGGCTACCGTGAAAACTGGCTTCTTGTGAGGGTGGCCTCGAAGTCCCCGAGGGATGGGCTTGGGGGCTGGGCAGAGCCCGGGAAATGCCCCATGGGAAGCAGGCCAGACTCTGCTCCCTCCTGGTAGATGAGACCGTGGACACCTGGGGACAACCAGCACCCGTGATCAGGGCTGGCTCTAAGCCGGGGGAGGCCTGGGGTCCCCCTGCTGAGATGGGGTGTCAGCTACAGCCAAGTCCACAGGAACTTTCTGAGGGGATGGGTAGGTCTCTGTGTGCAGTGCCGTGGCCCCGAGCCACGTGTGGCCGTGAGCACCTGAATCGTGGTTTGTGTGACGAGTCCTGTTTCAGCTCCGCTCATTTCCACTTCCTCGTCTGCACGAGCGGCGTGGCCGCGCCCCGTCCCCGACACCGGGGCTCAGAACAGGAGCGAGTGGTCCGCGGGCCGACCACTCCCTGTCTGGAACCCGTCACTACAGCTCACTAAAAATAACCTTCCTCGAAAAGAAATGGTGCAGCGAGAAGACAATCCCGCTGGGCTGCGAGGAGTCGGGGAGGAGCTGCTGGAGGCACTGAGCCCGCAGAGATCTCGCCATCTGTCCAGGAGACTTTGCTGGAGGGGAAGGAACACTTCTTGACTCATCCCTATTTTTAACAGTGTTTATCTTCAGACCCGTGAGACGTCAAAGGGAAAACCAGCAATGAACGCGTCCCTCTGCCCCGTCGGCAGCCGGGTTCGGTCTCAGACTCCACACCCTGGTGGCTTCCAAGTCCGCGGCGGGGCCCTCTGGACACAGCGCCTTCCCGGAGCGATGCCAGGCGGGTCTGGCGGCAGAGCAAGCAGTGGGAGCTTCCAGGGTGGCGGTGGCGCGCTGTTCCAGCAAGGACCGCCCCTGGCGGGCGGGGTGACACACAGCAGCGGTGTTGAGCCACACGCGGGATTCTGCAGCAGCCGTGATGGAGGCAGGGTCACAGTCAGCGCTATTGACCGGTGCGCCGTTTAATTCCCAAAGCAGCTGCCTGCGGGCTCTGAGAGTCCCCACCCTCCGCGGAGAAGGCTGGAGAGGTTCGAGCGAATGGCTCGGGGCCACTCAGCTCACGCGGGACGGCGGGGCCGCGGATCAGAGCGACACAGGAGGTCAGCAGTCACCGTGGAATCAGTGAACGAGCAGACCGATGGGAGGGCCTGGATGGGACTCCTGGCCCGTGCTCCGTTCTGCTCGATGCCAGGGAGGCCCTTAGGTGGCCAGGCCGATACTTTTCTTTTCTTTTTTTAAAATATGTTTTTATTGATCGTTTAGAGAGGAAGGGAGAGAGAGATGGAAACATGGATCAGCTGCCTCCTGCATGCCCCCCCTGCGGGGGATCAAGCCCGAAACCCAGGCAACTGCCCCGACGGGAACGAGCCAGGGCCTCTCAGTCCATTGGATGGAGCTCAATCCGCTGACCACACCGGCCAGGCTAGGCCCGTAATTTTCTTTCTGTCTGTCTATCTATCATCTTTCTTTCTTTCTTTCTTTCTTTCTTTCTTTCTTTCTTTCTTTCTTTCTTTCTTTCTTTCTTTCTTTCCTTCTTTCTATCCATCTTATCCTATCTATCTACCTATGCATCTATCATGCACTCATGTGTCTGTGTATCCATCCATTCATCCATCCATGTAGCTATTGCATTACATGTCATATTATATTATATAATATATATATATATTCAGGATTTTTATTTGGTTATACATAATCATTTGATCTTGTTTCTTTTCTGCCCCGCCCCCATTGATTTCTACTCTTTCTTAATTAGAACTGTATCTTCTCCAATAGTTTCAGTGACTTGAACACGCGCTGGGATCAGACAGAGGAGGTGCCCAGCGGGGGCTGCAGCAGCCGCTCTCCCGCCACCCGGTTAGGAAGTGGGGTGGGCTTTGCACTGGGAGGTCTGGCTCCCGGGCCAGCCCCCCTCAACCCTGTGCAATGGTCAGGCATCCAAGTAGCCTGAGGACCTGCAGGGCCTGGGGCAGAGACACCCAGGGCCTTGCCCTGCCCTGGGGTTAGGGTCAGGGCTGGAGCTGGAGTCTGAGCCAGAACCAAACGGCTTCAGCAGGAGCTGAGCTCCGACCTGAGGGTGAAGAGAGCTGGGGGTAGGGGAGCACGGCCTGCTGCCGCCCCGGGTCCTCAGACCCTGCTCCGCCGTGGCCCGGTGTCTCCGCAGTTGGCCCCAAACTGGCCTTCGCAACAGAGGAAGGAGGCAGGAGGCCTCAGGCTGGGCAGGCTTCTCCCCTGGATCCTGGCTCACAGGGTCACTTCCCCCGCCCGTGAGGTAGCCTGGGGAAGGCCGTCAGAAACGCACTTCAGCCCCCTCCTCCAGGTCCCAGGAGCCCTGGGCTCGGCCCCCTGGGTCTGGGAGCACCCCCTAGCAGTCCCCCTGCCCCTGGGCATGGTCTGTACCCCTCTCAAGTCCCCTCCTCTCCCCTGCAGCTGCTCCCTCCAGGAATCAGACTCACGCCACTGCACCCTTTGTCTCTGCGTGTAGGTGGAATCTGGGGGGTGGCTGGGCGGTGGGGGGCCAGCTGCCTCGGCAGGTGGCTCGGGCTGTGTCAGAGGCGGGGGCGGGGCACGGGACTGCGGACCGGCCCTGGAACAATGGTGTGGAGTCTGCGTTTACGAGTGAGTCCTCCACCGCCAGCCCCAGCGCAGAAACACCGGCCCTTTGATGCGTAATTGCTGCCCTCCCGCCGGCCCGTTCAAAGGAGGAAAGAGAAAACCTCCTTCATTTTATCTGGGGAAGGAGACAGCCAGATCGCAGCTCCCCTATGGGCGGCCCCCTTTTCTGAGATCACAGCACCGGGCAGCAGGGCAGCAATTAGCCCCCGGCCTGGGGATCAACCGCAGTTACTAAGAGCTGCCAGGCTGGTAGCTGGGCTCAATGGTGGCTCGAAGCCTCTCGGCGTGGGGGAGGCCCCAGTGGTTCCCCAGGGCTTTTGCCTTTCAGGAGAGCCAGTGGGGGACATTGTCTCTGCGGACCTGTCCTCAGGCCTTGTCTCTGGGCCTCTCCGCCCTCCCACCCTCCTTGATCCTCTGCAGCTTTGAGTGTCGCCCGTGTGCTGTGGCCCCTGGCTCACACCTGCAGCCTTGGCACCAGCTCCTGCCCCCACGGCCCACTGGCATTTTGGACCTCAGCGGGTCCACCGTGGAGTTCCCGACTCCTCGCCCCTCCCAGCCCCGCTCCATCCGTCCCCCATCATCTTGCCGTGCAGCTGGGCAACCAGGCTCGGGACCAGACTGGGTGTCCTCTGGGACGACTCCCTTCCCTTCACTCTACCTGGACTCCTGCAGCCCCCACACCCCGTGGAGGTCCATTCTGTTCCTAGAGGGGTCCCCATGGGCCCGGGGACGGCCATGGACCGGGAGGCGCTCCGTGGCCTGGTGGTGCGTGGTGCCATGTTTGGTGCCAGGGCTGGGGATACTCACTCCAGGCCACAGTCCTCATGGGTCTCCATGGCCACAGAGCAGAGCCCTGGGTCAGGGCACTAGCCCCAGGCTCACCAGTGTGTGAGACCCGGTCCTCCTGGAAGCCACGTCTTTTGCCTGTGGCGCTGAGACAGGCCTCCCGGTCTGCCGGTACCCTGACTCCACGGTGTGGCTGTCACTCAGGTGTCCCCTGCCATGGCGACGTATCACCACCACAGACACCACGTGTTAGGGCTCAGTGTCAGCGAAGTGGTGCAGGAAGTCGCCGATCAGTACCCTGGAGAGGTGAGCCCGGCTGCTTCCTAAACCCTGGGCTCTGGGAAGGTGCGGGCAGCAGCCCCGAGGGAGGGGCGCACCCGGAGCAGTGAGCTGGCAAGACAGCCTCTGGCGGCACCCTCCCAGCCACTCAGCGCCCGCAGGCCGCGCCCTCCTGTCACGTCCCTGGGAAGCCAAGAGATGCCAGCCCCACGGGCCGGGTGTTCCGGAATTCCATTCCTCGCTGGGCATTCGCCGTGCCTGGCACCCTGCTTGGCACCCACACACACTGGTCATTTCATCTTTGCAGCCGCCCTAAGAAGCAGGTGCTGGCATTATCCCATTTTGTAGTTGGCGGAAACACAGGCTGCCCGGCTCTCCACCAGGGCAGCTGGCCCCAACGTGCACCACCTCAGTGCCTGCTGCTCCTCTGCCCGCTGCCCAGGTGAGGAGGCCCAGAGTCACATACCGCGGTGCCCCGTTCCAGGTCCCGTGAGGCCATGAGAGCACCTCCCTCTGCTCCCCTTTCTCTGCACCCATTAGTGCCCACCCCTCACCCCACAGCCCTGCAGGCACACTGCTTGCCCACGGCATCCTGACCACGGCGCCTGACCAGAGGGATCCTGCATGCCAGCCTGCAAGCCCAGAGCAGTGCCCGGTGCAGAGTCAGCTCTGACCCGTGCTGGCTCCTTTCCTCTGGGCTCTGAGCACCTACCGCTTGGCAGTGCCCGTGCAGGGGAACCCTGCCTCCGGGCCCCAGGACACCCAGCCAGGCCTGCACCTGAGACATCTGCTCCCTCTCCGCCCTCCCCTCTGGGCTTCCTCTCCTGACTACAAGCTGACCAGAGTGATAGACACGCTTGAATGTGTCTAATCCTCGTCGAGAGATGTGGATTAAACAGAGCTGATGGATTAACCAGAAGGCAGGACCGGGGCCTTATCTGCATTTGAGAAATTGGGCAACTGAGGCTCACGGCCGGTGGCAGGGTGAGGTCTGATCCCCGTCCGGGCTCCATGCAAAGGCGATGGCAGCTGTCCCCTCCTTTTGAGAGGAGACACAGAAGGGAAGGGGTTACGCAGCCAGGCTGCCTTCCCCACAGCAATTAATTGCAGAATTGGAGAGGTGGCCAGACAATTCTGTCCCAGACAAAGGAGAGGGGAGGCCAGGGCAGGGGCTTCGGAGCGTCGCACTGTGAGGGTGAGAAATGGTTGGCATTTGGCTGGCATGCCGAGACGTGGGCGGCTCTACCATAGGGCCCTACTCTGCCCTGCCCCCTGGGAAATCCCGGGGCCCAGGTCAGCATTTCCATGGTGACCCGGGCCACAGCCATGCCCAGACACAGGGCAGAGGCAGGTGGCAGCCTGGGCTGGGTGGGGGTCAGGGGCTTTCTGGGATCCTGGCAGACCCCAGCCCAGCCCCTGCCATCCCATTTCTAGGAGAGAGAAGCCATCAGCCTGGGCTTCGGCCCAGCTTTGACACGTACTGGCTGTTGACCTGGGACAACCAGGACTCTCGTCTCCTTTACCAAGGAGGGTACCACGCTGGACCGGCTGGCCACTCGGGCTGCAGGGCAGAATGTAAGACTGGCCCCCGGATGGCATTTGTGAGGGGCAAAGGCTCGCGGACAATTCTTCCTGCAGCCTGCGCAGCCTCCCAGCCACAGTGGCCCCACGGGCCTGCCCGCTGCCAGCCGGGGGCCCACCAGCACCTGCGGTCCCGTGCGGGTACAGCCCAGGCCAGCCCTGACCACAGAGCCCTGGGCGCAGCCCTCTCCTGCCGGGTCCCGGGCGAGCCCCACCTCCCCCCGCCTGTTCTCCTGGGACGGTCTGGTCTTCCTCACCCTTGTCTCCCGTCTCAAACAGCCCGACAGGGTTAAGGGGATCCCTAAGGAGAAGGGCAGGGTTGGGACGTGGGATGACAGAGCCTCTGTCCAGAGCTGGGTCCTGGTGGAGGAAAACTGGGGGCCAAGGACCAGGCAGGCGCCAGGTGGTGGCTGAGGCTGCCCTGGGGAGGGTAGACCCCGAGCTGGGTGGGGCCGGTGACCCCGGCCTCTCAGTGCCAAGGGGGCCTCTGGGCAGCCGTCCTCCGCTGTGAGCGAGAGGGAGGGGCGAGGGACGTCCTTCGAGGCCCGAGACTGCTGGCCAACGGTCCCCAGAAGCTCCAGTGCTGAGGTCCCTCAGGAGTTTGGGGAGGCCCAGTGTCCCGAGCGGAAGCAGATCCCCCACACGTGGTGGTCAGAGGGCACCCTGTCGTGCTGTCCCTGCAGGAAGCCCAGAGGGACGCGGCTGAGGGGGTGTCTGCGGATGTCCACACGGCCCTTCTGTCCGGCCAGGCCCGAGCCCAGACCGGCCACGAGCCCGTGGATACAGACGAGAGCACAGGGACTGGGAGACGTGGCTGCCAGGAACCCACAGGCCACCGCAGGGGACGCTTCGAACTGCGCAGGCGGGTGACTCGGTCATCAGACCTGCTCCTCCCGAGGTCGTTCCCAATACCCCGCCTCAGGCCTTTGTCCCTGCGTGAGGCAGCTCGGACCCCGGAGAGAAAGCCCGGTCTGATTCCACTCACTGCCTCTTTTCCTGGGCTCCCTGGAGGGGGGCGGGGGGCTGATTCAAGCACTTGGGTAAGAGGGGTTCAGTGAATGAACCCACATTCCAGCCCCCTCCCTCCCTGTCAGGGAACTGTGGCCATTTCTGGCCAAGGGGCCCGAGTGCCGGCAGCGAGGGGGACGTGTGAGCCCGGGCTCCCCGGCGGTGAGCGGGGACAGTAATAATGTCTTGGGGCGTCAGCGGAAGACCCAGTGACAGCCCACAGGGCCCACTTCGTGCCCCCAGGAGATCTGCCCTCCCAGCGGCTCCATGAACAGAGCCTGCTGTCAGGGTGGCACCCAGGCCCGGGCACCGGGTGGCAGGGGCCCAGCTGTCCCCAGGGCCAGGGCGCCTTCCCCACTGGCCTCGGGCCTCACCGCTGTCCCCCACTTGGCACCTGTGTTTGGGGACCAGGCCAACAACAGAAGAGGCGATTAATCATGCGTCTGCCGAGTGCTTTGCTCCGGGTTCCAGCCTCGGGCTCTCAGGCCTTTGAGGAGCGTCCTCACTCCTTCCCGGGCCGCCTCCTCCCCCTCGTGCACGGACGCGATGGGAGGGGGAGACATCGCCATTCACCTCGCGCTCCTATCTCTGCACAGCAGACACCCGGGGAGGCTTTTAGCCGCTGAATGGAAAGCCTGAGACCACGGACCGCAGGCAAACGCCTTTAATTCTTCATTTTCTCCCCCGGCCCCGCCCCTCGTCGACCGCGCTTTCTGTTTAATTAGGGGAAAGAGAAAATTGTGACATCAACTCAAGGACATCACCTTGGCAATGTGGTGAGAGCAGGGAATTAACCCCAGGCCAGCACTCCCCCACACCCCCGTGTCCCCCCACACCCCAGCAATCCTGCTTACAGGTTTGCACAGCTGCAGATAAGGGATGTGGGGCAGGGAGGAGGGAGGGGACTCGGCCCTCCAGAGTCGAATGGACAGATGCAGAGAACAGACAAAGGTTCATCCTGTGCAGCGAGCCGGCGCCTCCAAGAGGCTGGGCAGAGGGGGAGCAGAGGGTCACACGGCGCCCCCCGCCCAAAGGCTGCACTGCTCAGGGTCTAGATGGGGCTGGAAGAAGAAACAGATTTTCATTCATGGTTCTGGAAATAGGCAGAAGGCAGGGAAAGCTGGGCAGTTGAGGTGGACTGACGAGTCTATTCATCTATTTATTCATTCATTCATTATCCATCCATCCATCATCCATCTGACATCTCTCCACCTATCCATCCACCCATTTATGTACCCACTCACCCACCCAACATCCACCTGTCCATCCATCATCCATCCATCCATCTGACATCTCTCCACCTATCCATCCACCCATTTATGTACCCACTCACCCACCCAACATCCACCTATCCATCCATCATCCATCCATCATCCATCCATCCATCCATCCATCCATCCATCTGACATCTCTCCACCTATCCATCCACATGTTTATTTACCCATTCACCCACCCAACCATCCACCTGTCCATCCATCCATCCATCCATCCATCCACCTGTCCATTCTGCATTAATTATTCTTCCATTCATTAGCCAAGCCGAGGCAGCCTTCAGACCCTGTTCTAGGCACAAGGCTCAATGCCCAGCAAGACAGACACAGCCCTGCCCGCTGGCCATGTCACTCCCCAGAGGCCCACACGAACCATGTGGCCAGACACATGTAGGTGTGTGCTGGTCTCCGGTGCTCTGGACCCGACCGCTCCATGGTTTGGGCCAGTGGTCTAACATCCTAGGGTCTCGCTCTTCTCATCAGTGCAGTGGGGACCGTAGAAGCACCCCGCTGGGGTGGGGTGAGATGAGGGTGAAATGGGACGGGGAAAGCGCTGGACCCAGTGCCTGGTGATAACAATTACAGCTGTCATCATGGTCACACAGACAGAGAGGGGGTTCTGCCTCTCCAAGCCTTCCAGAGTCGTCAGCACCCCCAGGAAGCCTCCGAAACCACCGTGACCCTCCTCCTCCCATGGTCGATTCATCCCATGTGGGGATGAGGTCATGAGACTGGGTTATGTCTCCAAATGTGTCCACACCCTGATCCCCAGAACCAGCAGATGTGACCTTATTTGGAAAAAGGGTCTTTGTGGATGTAATTGAGTTAAGAACCTTGAGATGAGAGTAACCTGGATGGACCCTAAATTTAGTATCAAGTGTCCTTGCGAGAGAGGCACGAGGAAGAGGAGGGAATTGACATGGGGGCAGAGACCAGAGTGATGTGACCACAGGTCGAGCTGCCCCCAGGTCACCACAGCTGGGCAAGGCAGTAAGGGGCTCCCCTGGAGCCTTGGGAGGACCCTGGCCCCCAGATCCGAGAGGGAGTCGATTCCCGTTCATCCAAGCCCCTGAGAACTAAGTCACACACACACACCAGTCACCACCCAGGTCCGCACCTGTGTGTCCTGCCACGAAGCCCACGGTCACACACCACCCCTCCGGCCGCTGGATGCCCAGACACATTCTCATCTCCTTCCTGGTGATCATGCAGCCTCTTGAATCTGAGGCTTCATCCACTGATTTCGGCCCGGGAGGGTGAGGGTCCTCCGCCCTCCCGCCCCGGCAGTAATAATGCCATTTCTGCCAGGTCGATACTGTAAGCGTCCCTCAGAGCTGAGCCTGTGGCGGGATTTCTTTCCTGCTCCGGCACCGGCGCTCCGTTTTCCCTGGAGCGAATGTGGTCTTATTTTTTCATTTGCTTCGTTTTCTATACACTTAATGCTAATCCCATCTCAAATTCTCCCGCTGTGTAAACACACAGGCATCTCTGTGCTTTCTGTCTCCGCAGAACTGCTCTCGCCTGGCGGGCTCTCGCCGGAGCGCCCCCGCCGCCGTGCCCGGGGCTCCGCGTGGCCCTCTGACCTCCTTTTAGACTGCGGAGGAAGGTGCTTAGCCGAGCACACTGCTCTGGAAAGGGTGTGCGGGAGGTGCCTGGGCCTCACAGGGTCACTGGGCTGGCGGGGGCTGGCGAGGGACCGGGCTCCGGTCAGGGTGGTGTTTTTTGGTCCCAGCCTGTGTTGACAAGACCCAGGATATTTGGGTTCTCGATCCTTTGTACGAAGCGTGTTTGTTCTTTAGTTTCTTGCCCTCTCTCTTTGCCTGTTTTCTGAGATGTCACTGTTCCACGGCCCCCTGTGGGTCAGCTACATCCAAGTCTGAGTTCTCAACGGACCCAGTGAATCCGGAAGTTTGGGCCCAAGCTGGGCTGCCCTTGAGTCCCAGACTGGACGCCCGAAACAACAGAAATGTGTTTCCCTCGGTTCCGGAGGCTGGGAAGTCCAAGATCCAGGTGTGGGCAGGCTGGCTCCCCCCGAGGCCTCCCTCCTTGGCAAGTGGACAGCCACCTCCCCCCGGCGTCCTCGCGTGGCCTGTCCCCTGTGAGTCTGTGTCCTGATCTCTCCTGACGAGGACACCAGTGACCTCGCTTTACCTTGATCACTTCTTTGAAGACCCTGTCACGGAATACAGTCCCATTCTGAGGTCCGGGGGGGCAGGACTTCAACATAGAAATTTTGGAGGACAGGGTTCAGGCCACAACAGCAGCTGCCCTCTGGGGAGCATTTGTGGAGCTATTTCTTGACTAGCTCATCCCTCTGCTTCCTGGGATTCTAGGCCTGAGATACGAGTGTTGCTGAACAAGCCCTCTATCTCGTCCTGTCTCACCGGTGCCCCCAAGGACAGGCCTCATCTGATCTCGGGAGTGTCCGCCTCCCTGCACAGCCTGTCTCTCCCAAGGGCTGTGATCGGCGGGGTCACGGAGCCCCTCTGGCCCATGGTAGACCTCACATCCATCCGTGCCAGGGGACACTCAGAGCCCGGTGGGGGCTGTGTGGGGGGAGAGACTGGATTCCTAGGGCTTCACGGGGGGCGACTCAGGCAGGCCATTCCTCGGAGCCCTGAGGCCAGACCTTTTGGTCCCTGTCAGCTGGTCAGGTTTCTGGGAAAACGTTCCTGGTGCCCGCCTGGGATCGACGTCAGGGGCTGTGTGCAAGCTTCCACTCTCAGCCATGCCCGGGGTCCCAGGGCCCCTTTGTCTTCTCCAGAAAGCAAACCTCCAGTCTTTCGCTGGAGAGTGAGGGGCGTCCCTGCTCAGAGCCGGAAAAGCGACCTGGGAATCCCACCGCTCCGGAAGTACATCACAACCAACACCGGCGCGTGTACCCTGCGCCCTGCAGACCCCTGTCCTGTGGTGGGGGTGGGGCCGCTCGTCCGTCTCTTACAGTCCTTCCAAAATGCTATACGGTGCACCATTGTCCTGCAACCCTAAAACTGCTCTAGAGAATGAAGTCTGTTGTCCTGCCCAGTCTGGTTCAGCAGTTAGAGCGTCGGCCTGTGGACCAAAGAGTCCCGGGTTCGATTGCGGTCAAGGGCACGCACCTTGGTTGCAGTTTGTTCCGGGTCCTGGTCGGGGTCGTGCGGGAGGCAACGAGTCAATGTGTTTTTTTCACATGGATGTTTCTCTCTCTCTCCCTCTCTCCCTCCCTCCCTCTCCATCCGAAGATAAATGGAAAAAAATGTCCTCGGGTGAGGATTCGAATAAAATAAAATAAAATAAAGTCTATTAAAAATAGATGATTTTCTTTAAAATGACATCCAGCAATAGACTATTTACTTGGCGTTTTTCCAAAGTCTCATTTCTCCTTTGCCCACACCCGGAGGGTAGCAATTTCATTCCCTCGTGACCAGAGGGAGGGCAGAGGCCCGAGGACGAGGCAGCGTTAGCAGCGGTGCCCGGAGCACCCGGGGACGTCCCTGCCCTGCTTCACGTCCGGACTTACCCGAGGTCACCCGTCGGCGGGGGCGAAACAGGGAAAACAATTCTGCTTCCTGTCCACCCCCCCTTTTATGTCTGTTTTTCCGATTTTCTTCTGTCGGGCCGACCGGTGGAAGGCGAGGTGGTTGCAGCCCTGAGCTTCAGACCTTGAATGCCTCCAGGGGGACAGCGAAGTGACTGCCGGCGCGGTGCGCAGAGGATCAGGGCTCGTCCGTGACTCCGAAGCGGCCCAGAGCCTCGGTGGACGGGTGAGGGCACGGAGCGAACTCCTGCCCCATGGCAGAGCCTCTACTTCAGGCCAGGTGCCCATGGGGCCCGACTGCCTGTCTGGGGCCTGCGACCTGACTTGCTCACGTCCCTGCAGGCGCCTCGGCTGCCGTCAATCCAGCCGCAGCTACGCGATGTGAAAATCTCTCCCCCGTGGGCGCCCCCGGCAACGGGCAGACATTCTTCAGAAGCTCTCCTGCTTGTCGCCAAGGCCGCTCTGACCCCTCAGGCAGGGTCTCGGGGCCCCACGTCCTCCACGGCCACGCCCCCTGCTCTGCCGAGAGGTGTGCAAGGCTCATCGCGGTCTCTCGCCGTCCGTCTGCTGTGAGGCTGAGACCCCAGCGCAGACACGCCGGTGGTCTCCCCATTCCCGACGAGGTCACGCACACACGCTTGGCCCCTGAGCTCATCGCCTGCAGCTGCCTGACGTGTGGCCACCAGGGTCTGTGGTCGTGGCCGGCACCGCTCGGCAGGGCCTCCGCTCAGGGACTCACAGGCCACAGTCAAGGAGTCTCATCCGAGGTTCTGAGGTGTCGAGGGGGGGGGGGCTGCGTTCTCCCCTGCGGCTCAGCTGGGAAAGCACCAACACAGCCCCTGGCCCCGTCCCAGCCAGAGGGACAGTCTGCGGGCACAGATGTGACCTCCGCCCTCTCTGGCGGGCTACGCAGGTCCCGCCCACTCTCAGGACGAAATGTGCAGGACGTGAGTGTCTGTGGACGGAGATCACTGGTCTCATCCACTGTCCACCACTTCGCTCCAGATGCTGAAACAGGATAAATTGGCCTGGAGGCCGGGCTGCCTGGGGAGAGGCAGGCTCGTGCTGCTGGTGGCCTCTAGTGCCAGGAGGGAGAGGCCGGCTCCTGTCCCGGGGGGTGCACCCATCCGCTCCCCAGCCAGCCCAGCGGTGGAGTGACCTGGGTCAGGGCGAGGGCCTGTGGGCTGCCCTGCCGGCCTGGACCCTCTGGGAGCTGAACAGACAGCGGTGTGGCTGTTGGAAGGTGTGACGCAGTTGCGTGGGGGTGGCCGCAGGGCCTCGAAGGTCACCTACGGGCTCAGCCAGGAAGGAGGGCAGGGGAATGACATTCGGAGCACTGATTCTGGCTCCATGAGAAAGATGGCGGAGGGCCGGGACGTGTGCTGCGGGGCTGGCTGCGAGTGGTCGCAGCTGTCCAGCGCGTCGGTGGCCGTCCAACCCGGCCACCGCAACCGGGGCAGAAACAGCGACTGCTGGCTTGTCACATGCATGGAGCAGAGGGACACTGGGGACCCAGATCTGACTGGGGTCTGGAAGGGGACACCGTGATTCGAGTCCTGACCACCTTCCGTAGCTTAATCCGAAGGAAAGAAGGCCCAGCCCCGCGCGCACAGCTGCCAGACAGGGTTCCCACGAAGGGTTTCCACGCCAAAGCGTCTGGGCGCGAGGCCTGGGTGAGGCCGGGTCATCCTGAGGCCAGCGACGGCTGTGCCCGTGGAGGGCTGTGGGGACTGAGAGCGAGCCCCCATGGGAAATGGGAGATGACAGCCAGGGAGAAGCGGTGTGTTGGGACCCCGGCCGCAGGGGCAGGGGGTGAGCCCCTCCTGGCCCCGAGGGGTGCTCAGGGAGGGGCAGCTTGTCAAGCAGTTGATCCTCGAAGGAGCCGAAGGTGGTATTTAGCTGCGTGCAGAAGGCTCGTTTTTCTGCCAAAAGAAACTAGACTGGCGTGGCCCAGACCGTCCCCTCCTGGCAAGGGCGCACTTCCATTGTGTCGCGGACGCCGCTGTCAGGGCGGTCTCATCTCCCCCTTCTTGCTTCCATTTCACCCTGAACCCCGCCTTCCCCTCCGGGTAACGATCGCGACGTGGACGTGACAGCTTGGCCTTCCGTGGCTTTTGTTTTTTGTTCCTGGCCAAACGTGACGTATAAACTCAGTTTTATTCTGAAGGAAGTCGAGCAGCTGTGTGTTTGTGGTGACCCCATCTGAAAACACGGGCGGGACCTTGCTCGGTGGCCGCCAGGTGCCCCGCGGCCCGGTGAGCTGGGCGTCGACCCGGGGTCACAGAGGAGCCGCACTGACGGGAGGGGCTCTGGATTCTGAAGATTCGGGCCTGCCCCACTCGGCATTGGGCCTCTCTCTGGGAAGTGGGCTATTTCAGCTCAGCTGCAGCCCACGCTCGGCACCAGGTCTGTGACCACGTCTCCTCTGGGGTCCCGTCGCTCCAGCTGCCAGCCCATGTTGCTGGCATCGGTGTGTCTGGGGTGCGTGGCTGTGCCTCCCCCGGTAAGGGCTGGAGCAGGACAGACGTCTACCGCCAGGAAAACCTTCCGGGTGACTGGGTGTGCGGCACTCACAGTGCCCTGTCCGGCTGTGTCGGCCTCTGGTTCGTGGGTTCGCTGTCCTGGGCCTGCTGGGAGCAAACTCAGGCTGAAGCACATTTTGTGCCTCGGGGTGGGGGTCTCCTGGGACCTCGGGGGCACTGTGGGGTGGTCATCATAAGTGACACGGATGGAGAGCAGCCTCCCCAAGGCCAGAGCCAGCACCAGGAAGCCCTGGAGCCACAGTGAGCGGTGGGAGGGGCAGAGCACAGGGGCCCACCCGGCTGGCTGACAGCTGTTTGCATTGAGCAGCAGGGCGGGGCTGCGGGGTCTGGTCCCCCTCTGGCTCCCAGATTACACGGTTTCTGTGGCTCACAGATGTTGCAAGTCTGGGCTTTTAATAAGCTAGGATGCTAGGTTCCTAAGATAGTGTCAGAGATTAGACTTACGTATTTTACCCCAAACTTAATCAGAATAAAATTCGAGGTGGCTTCTAAGAGTCTAGGCTTCTGAAAGGATGCATCCTTAAAATTCTAACACCCTAAGCTGATTTGGGGAAAGATTGGATGATTCTGTGCTTCCGAGAGCCGGTGCTTCGAAGAGACCCATATTCTCTGGTTCCGCGTCTCCGGCGGGCCAGAGTGGCCAAGCGCGCCGGGCGGGTGAATGGCAACAATGCCTCCGCTGATGGGCCGCCGCCGTTAATCTTCCCTTTGAGGGGCTTTGATGAGCTCGGAAGGCGGACGCCTGGCTCTGCAGCTGCTTCAGTCAGGGGGGATTTTGCTGAGCTTCGGGGATTTGAAGGCTCAGGGGAGAAGCTAATAGCGGCTGCTTTCTGAAGGCGATTTGAATCTGGAGGAGGAGAGAAAGGCGTTCATGAAGCGAGGTGTAAAGCCTGTCATCCCAACCGCAGGAAAAGCTCAGCTTCGCCTCCCCTGGGCACGTGTGCACACACAGTCTCGCACTAGCCCCGAATCCCTCTCCCAGGACACCCCCGAGGCCCCACAGTGACAGTCCCTCAGACTGTAGGCCTGTCCTCCGCAGGGGGACAGCTGGGCGGCAGCCTCACCCGCTCAGTGCCAGCCTGCTCCAGCTGTGCCCTCGGACAGGGTTTGACGGGAGACGCTTCTGCATTATCCCAGGAAGGGGCGGCCAGTGGGAAATGTGGACCCATCAGGCCATACCCTCAGTGTGGCGGAAACCACTCCCTGCGCTTCGACTTACACGGGCACTGCCCGAGACAGAGGCGGCTCTGCGCTGAGCCTGTTTTCCACGCTTGCACTCAGTCACCACTCACCATTCACTCACCATTCACGGAAACAACCTAAGCGTCCGACGGTAGACGAATGGATAAAGAAGATAAGGTGATACATACATAGAAAGGAATATTATGCAGATATTTGTGACAGCATAGATGAACCTCGAGGAAATTAGGCCCAGTGAAATAAATCAGACAAAGACAAATACTGTGTGATCTCACTTGCATGTGGATCTAAAACACTACAAACCAGACTCAGAAAAAGAGGTCTGGGCGGGCAGGGGCGGGGGTAGGGGGTGAAGGAACTGGACAAGATAAGTGACAAGGTAAGTGCTGGGGTGCGAGGCCCCGCAGGGGCCGGAGCCAACGGACACCGCTGGACGGACACCACTGTGCGGCATGCAGAAAGGTCACGCAGAGGGCAGCTCCGCAGGCCCCGAGGGCAGTGGGAGGAGCCTGGACCCACGCCCACCGGGGAGGTCTGAGCTCCCAGTGCTGGCCAGGAGCCGAGGGGCAGTTTGAACGCCTGTCCTGGGGATCGCAGGGCCGTTCCTGGACAGCCGTGCCCTGGTCTGCCCGCAGCAGGCGTTGCCCTGACACTGAGGACGGGCATCACCGTTGACATACATCACAGCCGTAAGCCTGGCTGTACCCACTTCCGTCTTCATCCCATCGACACAGACACGGACAGTGTCAACAGTGTGGTGAGGCGGTCACCAGCACCTCCTCACCTGACCACCAGGCACCTGAACTCCCACGTAGACAAACCGAATGCTGAACCAGAGGCAAAGCCCTGGGGGCCACTTCTGTCTGAGAGGTCGCACCCCCAACCAGTGCCAGATGGGTGCCCCAGAAGCCCCGCCCTGGCCCACAGGAGGCCCCGCCCCCTCTCCCCGAACCTGCCCCTGGGAACCTGCCCGGAAACAAGACCTCTGGGCTCTGCCTTCTCCTCGGGCCCGCAGGCTCTCACGGGGACTGTGACAGGGCATCAGCAGCGACAGTCAAAACCAAAGATGGTCGGAGCATATGCGGTGCTATTTCTGCTTTCCAATAACACCAACATTAAATTTTTTTAACAAAGCACCAGGCACCACTAGAGAGATTAGTATCGCATCACGGACCAAACGTGGCTGCGCAGAGGCACACGCACACCGGCGCCTCGTGCCTGCGCTCCCAGCGTCCCCTGTGGTGCGCACCTGCCGAGGGGCGGGCCCAGGGCCCTGCTGCTGCCGGAAGTCAGAGGTGGGTTCCCACTGTGGCTGTCCTTGGCCAAGAGTCAGAGTCTGGTTTCTTATGAAGATCAGAGCTCAGTCAGTGACCAGGGTCGGGACACAGTCAGTGACCAGGGTCGGGGCGCAGTCAGTGACCAGGGTCAGGGCTCAGTCAGTGACCAGGATCGGGGCGCAGTCTGTGTCCGCTTTCATCTCTAACCCCCAGATCTGGGTTACGCTCCAGCAGCACTGGTCTCCTTTGTGATCCTTGAGCTCAACAAACTCTGATTTGGGGGACTTGGGAGTTTTTTATAGTCTGCCTGAAGAAAGAAGATTTCCCCAAATTACTGGCTCTTTCTCTTCTTTCATTCTTGGCTCAAATGGCAGGTGCCGTCCACCCAGAGCACCCTCTTTATTTCCCTCAGGACTCTCCTCCCAATCTGATCACAGAAATGCCTGCAGAACACCTGGGCACATAGTGGAGGGCAGGTCCAGACCCCGGGAAGGGGGTTGGCAGAGGGGCGAGCAGCGTGGCCCGGGGCTGATTTCCCGTCCCCTGTCTCCCTCTCCGATAACCAGGGAGGAAGTGGACTGTGAATGAGGCCGCACAGGCCAGGCCGGGCGCTCTCATGGGACCAGCTCCCAGGCCGCCCGTCCTGGGGGGAGCAGTGCACATCAGGGTGGGGCAGCCCGCAGTGCAGAGGGGAGCCCTGACCTGCAGTGAGAAGCCCACGTACTCTTGGTGGGCCTCTGAGGGCCACCCCTCCTGCTGTGGCCTTTTACTTCCCGGGCTGGCCGCCACCCACAGACCTGGCCCTGCTGGCTGGGAGCGCTGTGTGCTGGGCCCCGGCCCGAGCTGGGGGGAGGGCAGAGCCCAGCGCAGCCCGATCGTCAGCAACCACTTGTCGTCTTTAAAAGTTAAAAATTGAGCCCTGGCCAGTTTGGCTCAGCGGTTAGAGCGTCGGCCTGCGGTCCGGAGAGACCCGGGTTCGGTTCCCGCTAAGGGCACGTACTTCGGTTGCAGTTTGTCCCCGGCCCTGGTTGGTCGTGCGGGTGGCAGCCACTCGATGTGTCCCTTCACGTCGATGTTTCTGTCTGTCTCTCCCTTCCTCTCCCTCCCTCCCACTCTATCTGTACAAAAAATGGAAAAATATCCTCGGATGAGGATTAAAAAAAAAAACACACACACACACAAAAAAAACACACACACACAAAAAAAATAAAAGTTAAAAATTGAAAGATGACTAATACATATAACACACGCTATGACATGATTGACCCATGTGAATGCCACTGAAGGGAACAGGTGTTAGCGGTTCACCATGTTGACTTTCCAGTTGCTCTGAAAAGCGACAAGAAGAGACCACCTTGGAGAGGACGCAGGCCTGCGTGGGCCACGCCGTCCGAGGTCAGGGTCAGCTCGCCGTCCGAGGTCAGGGTCAGACTGTTGCTCTGTGCCTCTCGCCGCTGACACGCGGGGCTTCTCCTGCATGCGTGCTGCTGGTACCCACTCTTCCTTTTCCACTTGACGGGGTGTCTTGGAGACTCTCCCTGCCCATCGATCCAGTTTGCTCGTTTTAACGTCTGCTTGGTGTTCGGGGTATGAATGACCAGGGTTTACCCCTTTCCCCAACTGGAGAACATGTCCTGGTTGACAGTTTGCTGTTATAAACCATACTCTGTGAACAAGCTTCGTGAACATGTGGGGGGGACATCTGCGGGGAGCCACCCAGAAGTGGAACTGCTGGGGCCTTTGTGGGGCACGAGCAATTTCAGCTTCTGTGGGAAATGCCAGCTTGCTCTGCAAAGGAGCCGTAGCCGTTTACCTGCCCACAAGCTGCACGTCACAGGCCCTGGGTCTCCACACCAGCCAGCTCTTGGTGTCCTCGGGCTCAGCACCCTCATCACCCGATGGATGTAAACTGTACAACACGAGGAGGTTTCTGCTCCCCTCGATCACTGCCTTTGTCCACCACCCTGGGTTCCTCGCCTGTGAACTGCCCATTCCTGCTTTCGGTGGGTTGAGTTGTTTAACTTCTGACTTATTGTATCGTCCCCTCCAGGATGCAACAAAAACATTCTCTTGTGCTTTTTAAAAATGTGTTACAGTGTTGCATTTCACATCGAGGTCTTCAGTCCATCTGGAATGTGTCTTTGTGTTTGTGATGAGGTAGACATCTAATTTTATCTTTTTAGTCATTTCTTCTCCAGTATTAGTGGCACAGTTTTTTACATGGTCCCATGGGCTCTGACCCCAGTGGGGGCATGGTGGACCCCAAAAATCATAAAAATGATCAGCATGGTGGTGTGTGTCTGTGTGTGCATGTGTGCGCTTTTCCGCGGAGGGTCTGTAGACCTGGCCTGATCCTCCAGGCTGTCAGGGACCCCAATAATTTGCACAGCCACAGCTAGCGCCCAGAGCCTCTGGACCAGAACGCGGAGGGGAGCTGTGGGTCTTTCTTGCTGAGTCTCCTTCTTTAGATGTTGTCCTCTTTGCCGTCACTCACCTTTGCAATCCACCTGGAGCCATTTCACAGACCTGGGGCTTCCTGTTGCTTGAGAAGGGGGCCCTATCTCCTCTTCTGAGATCCTGGCAGGTGGCACAGACTCTGAGATTTTCCTCCAGTGGGCAGTGTCACCACATCAGACTGTCCCGGTCAACGGGCTCACGACTGTGGAGTCTGGGGTCAGCGACACAGGGGAACTACCCACACAGTCTGTGAGCTGTGGCCAGGGTGCCATGCAGAGAACTGGACACTGATGTGGGCAGCCCCATGCCTGGCCCCTCTGAGCCCCTCCAGCTGTTCCACACGTGTTTATCTTGCAGCCTGGTGTCCTCTGAGCTTCCTGGGGCTATAGTTTTACGTCTGAAAATTCCCAGTCATTGTTACTTCAAATATTTCTTCTCCTACATTCTTTCTGCTCTTTCTGGTATTTCAATTACACATACGTTACCCCTTTACACATTGTCCCACAGTTTGGGGATGTTTTCTTGTTGCTTGTGTTATTCTTTTATTTTTAAAATGACGTTTCTCTTTGATTTCAATTTGGAAAGTTCCTATCAACCTATCTTCAAGATCACTGATCCTTTCTGCGGCTGTGCCCAGTCCACCGGTGAGCCGGTCTAAGGCATTCTTTGTTTCTGTACCAGGGTTCGCATCTCAAGCATGTGATTTTGGGTCTTCCTTAGAGTTTCCACCTCCCTGCGCGCACGACCCATCTGTTCTTTTATGATGCCTACTTTTTCTATTAGAGCCCTTAGCATATTAATTTTAGTTGTTCTAAATCCTCTGCCTGATAATTCTACCATCTGTGTCACGTCAGAGGCTGGTCTGGAAGGTTCTTTTGTTTATTCAGACTTAGTTTCCTTGCTTCCCTGGCTTGCTCTGTCATCCTCCGTGAAAAGCCCGTGAGCTGTGCCGGGCGTGGGAACTGAGGGCGTGCATTCATCTGGCGAGGGGCAGGGCTGTGTTTAATGTCTGACACAACTCTGGGTGCGGGCGGCTGGGTGGGTATTGATTTCTCCTGTCGGACCTAAATAAGAAAGCAGTATTCAGCCTTGCTGGTTTGGTGCAGTGGTTTGAGTGCTGGCCCGTGGACCGAAGGGTCATGGGTTCAATTCCTGGGCAAGGCATGTACCTGTGTTGCAGGTTCAACCCTTCGCCTTGATTGAGGTGGTGCAGGGGGCAACCGATCCGTGTGTCTCTCTCACATCGATGTTTCTCCCTCCCTCCCTCCATCCCACTCTACCTAAAAGTCCATGAAAAAATATCCTCGGGTGAGTATTAACAAAAACAAGAAAAAGAAAGCAATATTCACTCAACGAGCATTTACTGAGGCCAGGAAGTCCTCTCGGCTGGGATTCAGTGATGATAAACAGCCTTGTCCTCCACCCCAACGGCAGCACACAAACCACAGGACAGCTTTCGGGCTCCCCTGAACACTGGAGGCTGTGCTGTGGAGCGGGGTGAGAAATCGAGTCACTTGTTGGCTGGGAGAGGGGGGCAAACACAAGCTTTCCGATGGCGGTGGCCTTGAAGGAGGCATTGAGATTGTTAGTTGTTCTGAAGAGAGGGGAGGGGAAGGCCCTCTTGAGCATTATGGTTAAAGCAGTTGAACGTGAGAGGAAATCATGTCAGTCGTGAGAACGGCACACGGTGGCGCCCCATGTGGCCGAGGGGGCTCAGTCCACGTCTGTCCCCCGTGGACTCAGGAAAACAGTCTGTCCAGGTCCCTGTGGGGTCCTCAGAGTCTGGCCCAGAGCAGATGCTAAACAAACACCCTTGAAGTCACAGAATGGAGCTGAGTTCTAATGAACTGAAACGAGTCACAATTACAGAAGCAGAAGAGAGCGTGGCCAGCCACCTCCCCCCACAGTGGCCCGAGGCCCACTCACCCAGGCCCAGGTGCTCACAGCCCTTGCTTCAGGTTCCTCTCTGACAAGACAACCTCAGGGGAAAATGCACAGTGTAACACCTTCCTGCGGGTGGGCCTCATGCAAGAGCCCAGAGGGGGGTAGGACCAGCCATCAGCATGAACATGGGTCCATGCCCTGGGCCCCATGAGCAGGGCCAGGGGAGGGGTCGTCCATTCAGTGTCCTTGGCCTCCTGTTTTCTGTAGAGTCAGGAGGCCTTGCCTCCTCTCTGCCTAAACCCTGAGCCTCCAATTTCTCCCTCATGGAGACATAACCCTCAGTAGCCAATTAACCGTCTGGTTAATTTGTGCCACTGGGTTCCCTTCCTCCAGGACCATCCTCCTGGGCAGAAAAAAGGACATTGACACTCCAATTGGGCTCTTCTCCCCACAGTCGCTGTATCAATGTTTACCAAGTCCGCCGGGGCATGTGCGGGACTCCATCAGTTCAGTGGGGATGAGCCGGCTGCACTCTGAGCGGCTCCGACGGGCCGTGTTTGGGCGCCCGCTCCCATTACCAATTCACGGAGTGTCGGCTGGAATTAGTAAATCCCTTTCATTTACTTACGTAGGAGAAAATGTTTAATAGCTGCCACATGAAATTTGCAAATTGTGCTGCATCTGAGGCTGATTAATAAAAACACCATGGAAAATCCATCAGTCATTTCGGGATTTAAATTAGTGCCGCGTTCTACTTGAATCATCCTCTTTGGCAAACTGATATGGCCTTGCCTCCCCTCCCGCTCCTTCTCCTTCATCCCTATTTTTTTCCTCCCAATCTCTGCCGTTCAGATGCTCTGTTAGAGAAGCCAAGTGGGAGAGCGATGAAGTTGTTGGCGGAGGCCGCTTATCTCCCAGCGTGGATTGTGGCAGGCGGCGAGACCATCAGTCTCCTCACCCCCCGGGGTGCTGGCACGCAGTAGGCGATCCAGGGCTGAGATGAGAAGCCACAGACCTCTCTGTAGCAGGGTGTGGGGAGCCTCCCTTGCACCGTGGTTATAGGCGAAAGGAAGCTAAAATCTGTTCCACGAGGAAGCAGCAGGCGCTGTGTTGAGCAGTTTTGTATACATTGTTCTACATGATTATCACGGTCACCCTGGGGGGGACTTTACATCTCTGTTATTCAAATGGGGAGCCAGGCTTAGGGACGGTCAAAGGATGGTAAGCAACCTGCCAGAGTGAGGAGTGTGTGTGGGGGTGTTAGGAACTTCCTGGCTTGGCAGGCACCTCTGGGGTCTCTGATCCCTCCTTTTACTGCACAGATCAGAGAGTTGAGGCAGCACTCAGCCACACACTGGGGCGGAGGGGCTGGGGCTGGAGTCTGGGTCTCCCACTCCTCAGAGCTCGTCACCGCAGATGGCGGCCCTGGGTGCTGGGGGTGCAGAAACGCACATGGGCAGTGTCCCTGTCTTCCACATCTAGAACGAAGTGACTCCCTGGAGGTGGGTACATGTCCTGCTTGGAGAAGCTCAGGGCTTCCCTCAGAGTCACATCGATTCAAAGAACAGTGATGAACTGTGAGCGTGGAGAAAATAGCTTTCCTCTGGACCCTCATCTTTGCAAGCCTCGTTTGCACCGTCCGCAGAATGGAAATGGATGCACGGCCTACCCATGGGAGAGGATTGCCCCTGAAGGACACCGAGGAAGTCCACCCCCTCAGGTGCAAGGGGCCAGCGTGCCCAGCCCCACAGGTGCGTGGCTGCCGTAGCCTCTGGGCAGGGACTGCAGGTCGTGGAGCAACCCGGCACCCTTGCAGCTGGCTGCACACCCGGAGCCCTGATTGTTTGCAGCTTTGCATTATCCCCCAGATTACACAGCCATTAGCAGCAGAGTCTAGTCATGATGGGGGTGTTAAGGCGTGACGTCCCTAAAGTGTTGGGAATTAGAATTGGGTCCCAGAGGCAGTAGGGGCTGGTTAATGAGCTAAGACACTCAGCACCCCTCCCTTCTTACCCCCACCCCACAGTCAAGTTTTCTTCTTAGAATCTCATCACAATAAGTGGAGGTAACCCTGACTGAGCTGCTGTCTGGTTAGAGCCAAGGATCACGAGGACGCATCCAAGTGGAGCCCAGATGCCCTCAGACAATGAGGGGTGTCCCCACAGACCAGAGCCATGTGAGTGCTGCCTCGCTCCCTACATTGCAGCATAAATGTTCTTCTTCACGGGGCCCACTTAACTTCCCTCTTAAACTAGACTCTAGCCCCCTGTGCTATGTGTCCACATGTCCTTTCTGTCTTGTGGGCCATGAGTCCATCGTCCTTGCCTTGGGTTATTCTCTGTAAAGGCATGGCTGTGGCTGGTTTATTCGGGGTTTCCTGCACCTGGCACATGGTTTCAATCTCAATGAGTGATCAGTAGAGCTTTGTTGAATTATTGGATGAATTTTAGCTATAGCCCAGGATCTAAACTTACCACACACTTGACTGAGTTCATGGCAAGACAGAGCAGGTGGATGAGCCTCTCAGCGAGTCCCGCCCTATGGATAGAAGCGCTAGAGGGGACGGGGAACTGGATCAAGCATGGGGGGAGGCAGCCCCACCCCACCAACAGCAATGCTAACCCCAGGGGCCAGAATGCTGGAATGGGTCACATGGTTCTAGTAGCTGAAGGTTCCTCTTGGATTTGGAGCTTCTCAGATTCCAGGTCCCTCTAAGCACCCCCCCCCCCATGAACCCACAGAAACCTGTCATCGCCTGGTCCCAGGCCCTCACGTCACGAGCGGTTCGGTGAGGCTTGCACCTCAGCGCCGGCAGGGACGGACAGATGACCACCCTGGAGTCCATGCCCTGGAGATGCTCACACCAGGGACGGACAGATGACCACCCTGGAGTCCATGCCCTGGAGATGCTCACACCAGGGACGGACAGATGACCACCCTGGAGTCCATGCCCTGGAGATGCTCACACCAGGGACCGACAGATGACCACCCTGGAGTCCATGCCCTGGAGATGCTCACAGTTCAGTCTGGAAGAAAGCAATGTGCCCAAATAATTAGGGCAGAGTGTGACAAATGTGATAATTGAGGTACGAACCGAACTGCGTGGAAGCACAGAGCAGAATGGTAAGCTCTGCGGTGGGACTGGTGTGGGCTTCAAAGAGGGGGCAACGTTGGTGGTGAGTTTTGTTATGAGTCGGAGTTCACATCGTCAACTCAAGGTAGGGGAGGGAGAGGAGAGCATTCTAGGCAGAGGCTCAGAGCCACAGGAGAGACTTTTGTGAAGCAATAACTAATGTCCTGGGGCCAGGAGCTAAGCTCCTTGAGATGGAGCATCAGGTGCGGTAGCTGGGGAGGTGGGTTGGGGTCAGACTTTGAAAGGTGTTGAACATCTTGCTAAGATTACTTGACTTTACCTTGCAGGCCCTGGAGAGCCCTTAAAGGGCTTTAAACATGAGGAGTGACATGATAAAGTTTGTTTGAGAAAGACACCTTCCCATCAGTTCCCCATTGTTAATGCAAAACTCCTCGTCACGACAGCTTAGAGGGCAGTGGTGTCTCAAAGCAGCTTCTCCGGCACCCCGCCTCTGTCCCCTCGTCGTGTCATGGGAGGAAGCAGAGCCTGGAAGACTGCAATTTTGACTCTGGTTCTGTCTCTAATTCCCAGAGTGCCTTGAGGGAGAATGTGGGCCTCAGCTTCTGCCTCTAAAATCAGTACCGACCCAACCCCCCTCACAGAGCCGTTGTGAGGGTCTGGGGACAAGCAGGAGGCGAAAAGTATTTTCAATATGAATTGTCTCTATGAATGTAAGAGGTTACCATTTCTGTGTGATGAAAACAGATCTCTTGTCGCTCGGAGGCAAATGCATACGTGAGCAGGACTCAGTATTTGGAGCAGGAATGGAGCCTAACACTCATCCATGCCAACCTCCCTCCATTGGCAAGATAAACCACCAAAGTCCGGAGGACATGCCCCTCTCCTCACACACGCACCCCAAACTCCTGCCATCAGTGGAAGATTGCCCAAAGGACTCAAGTCCTTAGAGGCCACAGTCCTGCAGGTCTACCAGCGAGGGGCTCTGTCCAAGGTGCTGACCCAGGCCCACAACCAGAGCAGGCTCCCTGGGCGACCAGGTGCTCTGTCCAAGGTGCTGACACAGGCCCACAACAGAGCGGGCTCCCTGGGCGACCAGGAGCTCTGTCCATGGTGCTACCCTCCACACTGTGTTCCTCCCACACATTCCAGGAGAACTTGCGATGAGCCCACATGGCAGGGATACTCCATTTCCGAGCACGTTGACTGGAGGAAGCATTACAACCGTCTGTTGCTGTGAGCTCACTCTGCTCCAGGAGATTTACAACTCATAAACGCCATCACCGGAGCCAAGTGCAGAAAGCAGAGGGCCCTGTGCCTTCCAACATTAACCACGGACAAGCGGGAGGTCTTCGAGCATCTCATACCCTAATTCCAAACCATTTATGTACTTGTCTTTCCCAGTGAATCATTCATCAGACCCCCCTCCCCTCCCCCATGCTTCACTCCCATTTCAGCTCTCATAACACAAGGAGATAAACACTGTTTCAATGGTTGCGGCGGCTGCCCAGAATCCGCAAGCACCGCTGCCCAGGGAAGAGGGAGGGCACTGGCTTTGGCTTTGACGATGTCGTGGGGAGGTTTTAGATTTTCATTAAGCAAGAATTGGATGGTGACCAGAGTCCTTTAAATCACTAAGATGGTCTGATTCTTCAACCCTCGTTCCCTTGGCAAAACTGTAGCCACCCCCAAACTGCTCCTGAACCCTGCCCACACCATAAAACACATCTGTGGTTCTGCAAACCTTTCCCTGTCCATCCTCTGCTCACTAGGACTTTGCTTTACTCTGTTCTGCATCTTTAGGACATATCCTTTCTTGAGATTTCTATCCCCAGAGCATGCCTGGGGTGAGTTCCAACTTAGCAGATCAGTAGTTTTGAAACAGAGCAAGTCATTTCTACTTGCCATGTCTCAATTTCTCCTATGGTAAAATGAGGACACTGATATCCACCTCCTCAGTTATAGAGGAGACATTATGCATAAACCATATTCACTTCTGCCTGGCTTATTGTGGGCGCTCAAGAAATACTTTTCTTTGTCTTTCTCTTCCAAGTATTGAGTTCATTACACAGCCCCTGTTCATGAATTAATTTAGTAACACATATTTGCATGTTGCCCTGGCTCATGTGGTGTGTGTGTGTGTGTGTGTGTGTGTGTGTGTGTGCTCCTTAGAGGAATCAATTTCTTTAAAACAAATGCATGGATATGGTGGACTTTGCACATCCCAGAAATGACACGTGTGAGGAAGGTGCCCACTGCATTGTCTACATGGAGAGCCATGGCAGGACCCAGAGAACGTGGAAAATCACTCGTTTTCTTCTGGCTAATGACTCCCTCCATGCTGAGAGAAGGTTTCTTCCAATTTCTCCAACTTTAGAGAGAATGTGAGGCTGAGAAAATCCACCTTCTCCAGCCAGAATGAAATTAAGTTGACTAATTTATAAGCCTGGGCTGTTGTCTGGGCTGGAGTTTCTGTCCTTTGAAGATGTCCAAAAGTAATGAAATACAGTGTTCAGCACCCAGCAAACACTAATCATTTTCGTGCTGCTGGGTGCACGAAACAGACAGTTGGTTCTTTGCCTAGCAATGGACGAATGTAAAGGTCTCTGGTCAGAAATCTGCCAGCAAAGGCTCTAATTTAGGTCTTGCAATAGTTCAAGGTTTGACCTTGAGCAAGTCATTTCTGTTTTGTGGACCACACTTTGTCTCTTCACTCCCAAGACCCTCATAATCTCCCGCGGACACCCCAGGTTTTATTCTAACTGAGACCTGTTTCTTGCCTGGTCCTTGTCTCTCGGTCTCTTTTGCCAGCCTTTGGCTCATAGCATGGCTACTGCCCAACTTCAGGCCTGGGCCATCACTTACCTGGACTGCTGATGGTCTCCCAGATGGTTTCCATCTGTCCCAAATCTTTCACCTCTAATTCACACTCCACGCTACTTCCTAGGCAATAATTTATAAAATGCAATCTGGCCAGATTCCTTCATGGCTATGAATCCCTCATGGCTCCTTGTTGCTGAAGAATGGACCCCTCTGCTCTTTCCTCTTCTGCTCAAGTACCTTCACAATCCGTCCCAGCTTATCTACATACTATATCGCTTGTGTTCTGGATTCTAAGGGCCTTGTTAATTGCCTTTTAACACAATCTATTCCTTCTTTTTCCAACGTGGCCCCAAACTCATCCTCCAAAGTTGAGTTGAAGTGTGACTTTCTCTTCAAAGCCTTCTGGGTATTTTTAGACCCGACTTCACACTCTCTCCAGAGAACTTTCCCCCACAATAAATGTTCCCATGTGGTCCCCAGAAGTCTGACCCAGTGAACAAACCCTCCAGTAAAAACAACCAGTGGGTGCCCTGCCCCCTCCAGGGCACCCTGCCGTGTCCTGCTCACCTTCGTCCCCTTGCACCCAGAATTGCCATGACATTGGAGCAGGGACAAAGCCGTTCCTGTTATTGCCAGAACTGGGAGCAGAAGTTTTCTCCTTGGCAGCGAGTCACCTTTAGCATATGCTGTTCTAAATGGTCAACTACATCCTGAAGTTCCCCCACACTCTTAGCAGCCGGACATGTCTGCTGCTGGGAACAAGGCATCCTCTCTCAGAGAGGACCACTGTGTTCTCTTCACCTGTCTTCCTGCCTTCTACCTGCCCACCTGCCATCCTCTGTAATGCTGGAAAAATATTCGTCCTGAAATCCAGATCTGATCATGCCCCCTTCAACCCCCTTTCCACCACACACACACGGAGAGGGTGGGATCCAAGCTCCTCAGCCCGTCCTGCAGACATGGTCCTTCCTGGCCTGGTTCCAGAACCCTCCAGACCCAGCTGTGTCTTCTCTCCTTCCCAGGAACCTCCCAGTGCAGCCACCTATTGTTCCTGGCGCCGTAGTTCTCAGATCACGCCCGTCCCCAACCCTGTGCCCTGACACGGTCTCCAGAGCAGAGGGAATTCCTTTTCCCTGCATCTGGGTTCGAAGAACATGCTTATCCCTTGAACCAAGTGACATTTTACTCCATGTTAATACTTCTCTCCAAATCACACTTTAATTTTGTTCTCATCAAAAGAGTACATGTGTACAGTTTTCAAAGATGATGATGGAAACAGGAGCCATTTGCTCTAATCCTGGCTGCTCTCAGCTCTTGCTGGAGGGTACACCTGCTCCCCCCTTCTCTGGTTTCCTGGAGAAAGAGTCTTTCCACAAACAGTCCTGGCCCTATGCCACCCAAGAAGATGAAACGCGGTACCTAATCTGGGGCAAGGGCCATCGCTCCATCATTGAATGGACTTAATCCCTTCACTAAAGGTCTAAGTATGGAGGATTCGGGAGTATGCCCTCCTCTCTCCTCCTGGCCAGTGGGTGGGGGTGACCTGCGAAGGGTCTTGCTTTGCAGACCCAAACTCACCTTTGACAGGAAGTTAGAGTGTTGACTGTGGGATCGGTCAATGACAAAGAAGTGGCAGAACCATCTGAGCTCTCGCACCAAATGATCCCCTCCACCTCTGCCTGCACTAGCAATAAAAGTGATTTATCCTCCATTTGCTGGCTCCTTTGTCTTATTCTCCCATTGATCCAGAACTTGACCAGGGAAGAGGATTAAGGTTTCTTGGCCTCCTTCAGAAGTCTTAACCGTGTCCATTTTCCCAGAGAAACCACCTCCTTCTTTATACTGTTTCTTCTGGTACTTAACCCTGCATTTCCGAAACCCCGCTTCTCCTGTTCTGTCTCCTGCTCCTGTCTCAGATCACATCCAGGGACTCCCAACGACAGAAGGTAGAGGACTATCTCTCTTACTCTCACCACTGCAGGGCTGCCCCTCCCCGTCCCTCCAGGGAGCTCACCGACGTCCAAGGCCTCAGCTGTTATCATCGTGCTGCGGGGTGGCATCTGCTTCTCCGGGAGCTCAGTGACCAGTTACTGAATTCACCTGTGTGGGTGCCCTGCGTCAGGCGGGCATTCTAGCAGAAATGAGTTCTTCTCAACACGCTTGTACCATCATCAGCTTATCTGCTTTCCTCCACCCCCTCCCTCGTGCCCATGTGGAGAGACTGCTCCCTAGACCACTGTCCTGAGAGTTCCCTACTCCGTCTCCCTGGGGAACCCCTCATCGGCTTTCTGCAGAGGGCCCCTGCTCCCTGGGTCCCCTGACTGTCCGTGTGTATGTTCTCATCCACGTGGGCGTGTTCTTCAGGAGCTTCCCTGAGAAAGCCCCCCCCCACCGCCCACCTTCCCCGAAGTCTTCAGCATCTTCTCTTTATTCCCGGGTCTGAACTGGCACACTGATGTGGACCCACCCGACGGATTCCCCTTTTCTCGGACTACGTCTCGGATAACTTTCCCTTCTTTCTATTTTCTGTTCTTTTCCTGGAAGTGTCATTATTTAGATGTTGGACTTCCTCAGCTAACCATTAACTTTCTCATCTTTTTTTTTTTTCTTTGTTAAAAATTTAAATCAGTTTTTATTTTTCAGTGACAGCTGACCTGCGGTATCACATTAGTTTCCGGTGCACACCCCAGGGACTGGACATCACAACACTTCCTGCGTGATCACCCCGATGCACCGCACACGCCTCTGACTCCACTACAGCTACGGGATGACTTCTCACGTTCCACCCCTTGGCTTTTCGTGAGAGCAGCCGCGGCCCCACGAGCGCAGAGCGCAGGACTCATGCTACTGCCAAGGGCTTCTGGCTTCTCAGCCGCAGCTCTGCTGCCTGTAGATTATTTTGGTCCTTTCAGTTCTTTTTTGGGCTTTTTGGGGATTGGTGGAGAACACTTTTTACTTTAGAGCTCATGTAGCTCCCACCATACTAACTGTCCTGTTGTTCAATGAAGTCGCTCCAGGGCGGCTGGTGGTCCCTCCGAGCCCGTGGGTTCCAGTGCGTTTGCTTCTACCCACCTCCTTGCCCTACGCGTGCGCGTGTTGGTGTTTGGCCGGACTCTAGGAGACCCCGTGCGATAGCCCCTTTCTCTCTGCCCCACAGATCCCCGCTACTTTGTCCTCCTGGACGCTGGTCTCTGTCCATTCGCCTCGGTCAGGTTTCTGGGCTCTGCGTGGCCCCCTCCGGGGCTGCAGTCCAGACGTGGCCTGCAGGCAGAAGTCTGCCTGGTGGCAGGTCTCACCTCGTCTGTCTTCCTTCCTCTGGGATCACAGTTCGCGCAGCCCAAGGCTCAATAGCTGTAAAGAGCTGCTTCGTTTATTTGTGGTTCATTTTTATTGACAGGAAGGTCGTTCCAGACCTTACTCTTCCCTCCTGACTGGGGGTGGAGAGGGGAGGCTGGCTCCTCATCGCTGATGTGTTCTCTGAAGACCTGAATGGCCATCACACTCCGAGTCCCTGCTATTAGTGAGAGGCCCCTGCACCGGGTGGGCCAATTAGTGCTGGGCAGACGCGCGGCGAGGGCCACAGACTCCACGGCCACACCAGTCACCGCTCCACTGGGATCAATCAGGTCACATCCTGGTGCGTGACAAGGGCCTGCGTCCACCCAGAGCACTGGCTGGGTGAGGTTCGCCATGTCACCGCGGTCACCAGGAAACCGCCTGAGCTATAAGCCTCTGGACCCTGGACCTGACACGGTTTTGTTGTCTGTGTGGAGCGGACCAGGAACATCCTGGGCTCACCTTGTCCCCTCGCACCACAGCCAAGACCTCCTCTCGGGCCGCACCCCCCGCCTCCCCCTCGCTTTGGTTCAGAGACTCTGTGCTTCCCGTCTGCGGACCCTACTCCGCCCGCCGGGCCTGTCGCAGACGTTTCTATTGGTTCTGGATCCCTGCTCTGCAGTTAAAACCAACTCACTTCCCTTTGCGAGTCTCCAAAAAATGTGATCTTTCCTCAGTGAGATTACGATTCGCACACGGGCTGAGTTCCGCTCTGTGCCCCCCAGCGTGCTCGGCACACGAGGGCCGTCCGGGGTCACAGAGCTCCGAGGAGAGGCTCTTACTGCCGCCGTCGGCCAACAGCGCTAAAGCACCCAGAGGCCCCGTGGGCTGTCTCATTTCAATAGTTTCGACGTGTATTGTGTTCCCCCGTGATCTGTGGTTATGCGGACGCAGTCTGCGGGCAGACAGTCCTCTGCTGTGTGACTTTGGAAATCTCCTTAAGCTCATGCAGCTTCAGCGTATCCTTCTAATACACAGCTGATGCCGCGCTCCCCGACCTGTTGAACTGAGGACAGAAAGGTGTGGCATGTCAGAGGGCTGGGAAGGCCCAGCACGGGACAGTGCCCAGCGAGGGCTGGTCGCCTCCCTCCCGCCCTCCCCTCACACCAGCGTCTCCAGGATGAGGCATACGGGATGATGGCTCAACGATCTGTTTTCCTCGCAAACTCGAGTGATGGCCTGGAATAGACTAAGAGCCCAGAGAAGTTCATGGCGTGACTTGCCGAGACAGCTCCGTTTTTTGCTGGGGGCCCCAGAAACTGTCTTAGGGGTGATCCCAGCTACACAGGTGGGAGATGGCAGTGTTGCCATTCGAGGCTGGACCGGTGGAAGGTCAGGGTCTAAGTTCCTCCCCCGGGTCGGGGAGCCTGTGGGCACCAGCCCAGGTCTGCGTGACGCTCTCCTGGCTCTTCATCTAGAGCTGAGCTCCAGGCAGCCTGGGGACAGGCCGTGTGCTGCCTCTGACCAGAGGGGGCGCTGTGAGTCAGAGCTCACCATTTCTATTTCCACGACAACCTACCGAGACAGGTCTTCCTAGGCCTGGAGCCCATTGTTCGGACGAAGAGATTGAGGCTCAAAGCATCAGGAGCCGCCCAGGCAGCCCAGACCCAGGCCTGGCTGACTCCCAGCCGGCGAGCGGCGAGGGTGGCCAGCTGGCCCCACTTCCACGCTGCGTGGCCTTGAGCAAGCTCCAAACGTTCCGTGCCTTTGTTTCCCCAACAGGACCACGTGGCTGCCAGGAGTTGCTCCTTCATGAGGTTCGTGTGAAACACAGACAGGGTCACAGCCCGTGGAGTTCTCGGTGGCTGGCACCTCGCAGGGACCCCCACAAATGTCAGCCTCCGAGGCCGCACCGGCCAGGGGGGCTACGTGATCAGAAGGACGAGAGTTCGTCGTGTGGGTCCTGGGCTCGAACTGCAGGGATCAAGTCGTTGATCTCCGAGTTCAGCAGTACCAGCTCCAGGGACTCCTGGGGGGAAAGTGGGGTCCCCCTGGGAGCGCAGACCCCTGAGGATGTCTTTGCAGGAATCTTCTCCAACAGGACAGAAAGGAGCTGTTCTGAAGGGCAGTGAGGGGGCCTCCTCTCTCCCTCAGCCTCTGCCTGGGCCGTCACAGCTGGGCTCACAGTGGGTGCTGGAGAGCCCTGTGGTGGAGGCAGCCCCCTGCCAGGCCGGTCCCCTAGCTCCATGCTGCTGCCGGTGGACACGCATGTTCCAGGCAGGAGTGCCCCACGGGGGCTGTCCAGCACACTGCGAGGTGCACATGTAGCTCAGTCAGGAGTCGGCACCTCGTCCTCCCCCCAGGATGTCGCCGGAGTTCATTCCTTGTAGCTGTGTGGCCTGGCTCCCTGCTGGCTGCTGGCCAGAGGCCCCCTTTAGACAATATGACAGCTCCTTCCGTGTGGCCTTTGCTCACAGGCCTGCTCATGGCACCAACCCAGCGAGGGGCTGGCAAGACCGTCTTCTATGTGACATAACCACTTTGCTGTGTTGGTCTGTTAGAAGCAAGTCGCCTGCTCGCCACGCCCAGGAAGGACAGTCCACAAAGCCACGAGCACTGTGATGTGAAGATCCTGGGAGAGGCATTCCAGGTGGCCCGGCCCCGCACACCTGCCCGTTCAAAGCTGTCCTGCGTGGGTCTCACCCCCTCCAGGCGTCCACCAGTGAGCCTCTTAAATGGAAATCACGTCTTCCCCCACGGAATGCCTGCGTGGGTGAGGGTGCCTTCCCTCTGACCCCACGTTGGCATCAAAGTCCCATCTTGTAGAAGCCATGGGGTGGGTGGAGAAATCTGACCCAGCTTTGCCAGGAGGCTGCAGGAAGGACCAGGGCAACATGTAAATATGTCCTTGCTGGGGTGCGGGGGACACTTACTACTGGCAGTCCCTGTCTGTCTCTGTCTTCGCCAGGGCGTCCTTGGAAGGAGAGGCCTTTCCGCCTTGGGATCCACTTCACAGCTGCGGTGACTGTCCTAACATGCGCCCAGCCTCCTTACGTGCCGGGCTGTGCGGTGTGCTCTGCATGCATGATTGCATCTGAGTCCTCACAACAATGACTCAGAGGTTTCAATAAACCCCAGGAGCTGGAAAGCAGAGGGTGTGAACTGACCTAGAACAGGAGGATGCTGAGACCCAGATCCTGTGGCAGCTGCAGCCGAGGTCCCACTCACTACGGGGGCGGGGGCAGGAGCCAGGCAGGTGGGGCTTGCTTACCGGTAGACCCCTCCCCTCCCCTCCCCTCATGGGATCTGAACACAGGCAGAGGTGCCAACCCCCTGTCCCAGCCTGAACAGGTGGGATCCACCCAGCAGGGAAAGCCAGAGCTGGGCAGACCCCAGAACGGGGCCCTTCCCACTCGGATACTGGGGTCCACAGGGCGCCGGAGTCGGAGCCCTGTCTGGGGTGGGGCGCCCCACATTCTCGCCTGCTCCGCAGTGATGTGATCCAGGTCTGGGAGGGAGGCCAGCAGGGCGCGCGAGAGACATGTGGACAAACTCAGCGGAAAAACAAACACCAGAGGAAACAGAGCAAATGAAGTGAAAGGTGCTATAAAGATGCTCCGACGGACATCCTCAGAAATATCTGA
Organism: Molossus molossus; assembly: GCF_014108415.1. Lineage (NCBI taxonomy): Eukaryota > Metazoa > Chordata > Mammalia > Chiroptera > Molossidae > Molossus > Molossus molossus. The sequence continues at coordinate 72,734,313 of NW_023425351.1, forward strand.
GAGGACCTTATACCCGTAACATTAAAGACCCAGCACGCTCTGAAGGGAGCGACCCGTCAGCCCAAAGAAGCAGGGAGGGTCTGAAACGTGATGGCACCTTGTAGGAAAACAGTCAGTGTATTTCCAAGAACAGAGCGAAAGACAAAGCACTGGGATCCTAAGCACATAGATAAAGGACAAAGAAGTAGGTCTCCGGGAGGCCGGCAGCCAAAGCAAAACCAGGGGAAAGTGGGGGAGGGGAGAGCAAATCAGCCCAGCAGGAGACGGGGAGCAGCAGGACCGCAACCCTCGGAGGGGCTCCTGCACCCACCAGGCAGGAGGGGTTGGAAGGGATTCACAGGGAGGCAAGCGATCGTAAAATGGCATAACACCCACGATTTTTAAAAATCTTAAAGACAGCCCTGGCCGGTTTGGCTCAGCGGTTAGAGCATCGGCCTGCGGTCTAGAGAGACCCAGGTTCGGTTCCCGCTAAGGGCATGTACCGCGGTTGCAGTTTGTTCCCGGCCCTGGTTGGTCGTGCGGGTGGCAGCCACTCGATGTGTCCCTTTCACGTCGATGTTTCTTTCTCTCTCTCTCTCTCTCCCTCCCACTCCATCTGAACAAGAAATGGAAAAAGGTCCTCTGGTGAGGATAAAAAAAAAATCTTAAAGACTTTCAGAGAAGGGAAGAAAGGTCGCCTACAAAGAATTGAAGCAGACGCTGACCTCTGATGGACGACAGCTCACACCCCCCGCCATCCTGCCTGAATCCTCGTCACAAGCTGGGACCCACATCACACAGGCAAAGTGTTCTTCACTTGACTTCTCTCAAGAAGTGACTTGAGGACATACTCCAGGAAAATGAGGGAGTAAATGAAATAAAAACAAAAAAAACGAGGACATGAAACTTAAAAAAGGAGGAACGGACCCAAGCCTGGAGCCGGCAATGTGAGGCCACCGCCCGGGCGTGCGAGGTAGGGTCCCGTGTGCGCGTCCCTGACCTCGTTCACTCTGGGCAGATTCTGTCTCAGCTGGTGAGATAAAACCCTTACGTTTTCACTTTTTATGTAGTGGCCGTCTTTGTCTCTAGTTATGGTCTTCATTTTGAAATCTATTTTATCAGATATGAGAATTGCTACCCCAGTTTTTTTTTGCTTTCCATTTGCTTGGAAAATTTTTTTCCATCCCTTCACTTTCAACCTATGTGAGTCTTTTGTTGAGAGGTGGGTCTCTTGTAAACAACATATAGATGAGTCATGCTTTCTTATCCAATCAGCTACTCTGTGTCTTTTTATGGGAGCATTCAATCCATTTACGTTTAAGGTGATTATTGATATGTACTTATTTATTGCCATTTTTGTTTAGTGTGGTTCCATTTTTCTTCCCATTTCTACTGCTAATTACAGCAGTCCTTTTAACATTTCTTGCAGTGCTGGTTTGGTGCTAATGTATTCCCTTAGCCTTTTTTTGTCTGGGAAGCTCTTTATTTGACCTTGTATTTTGAATGATAGCCTTGCTGGGTAGAGTCGTCTTGGATTCAGATTCTTGTTTTTCATGACTTTGATTACTTCATGCCATTCTCTTCTGGCCTGTAGTGTTTCTTGTGAGAAGTCAGCTGAGAGCCTTATGGGGTTCCCTTTGTAGGTAACCTGTTGCTTATCTCTGGCTGCTTTAAGGATTCTCTCTTTGTCTTTAATTTGTGGCATTTTAATTACTATGTGTCTTGGTGTGGGCCTGTTTGGGTTCTTCTTACTTGGGACTCTCTGTGCTTCTTGAACTTGAATGCCTTCTTCCTTCACCAAATTAGGGAAGTTTTCTCTCACTATTTTTTTGAATATATTCTCTATCCCTTGCTCTTTTTCTTCTTCTTCGGGGACTCCTATGATGCGAATATTATTACGTTTCCAGTTGTCCCATAGTTCTCTTAAGCTGTCTTCCTGTTTTTTCCTTTTGTTTTTCTGATTGGTTGATTTTTTCTACCCTGTCTTCTAATTCACTGATCCGGTCCTCAGCTTCCTCTACTCTGCTTTTTAAACCTTCCAATGTGTTTTTCATTTCTGATATGTCATTTTTTATCTCTTCTTGTTGGTTTTTAATTTCCAATTGGCTTATTTTCAGTGTCTCTATGTCCTTACTCATGCTGTTCAGCTTCCTCAAGATTATGGCTCTGAATTCTAGCTCTGTTAACCTGCCTAATTGCTCCACATTGATCTCATCTTCGGTGGAGGTCTCTTGCTCTTTCATTTGGCTTCTGTTTCTGTGTTTCACCATTTTGGCTATCACTGTGGGCTTTGGAGGCTGTCAAGTTCTCCCTCAAGTTCTTCCTGTGGGTGTTGGTGTTCTGCTGTTTGTGGCTCCCTCTCCTGTGTTTAGATGAGTGAGGGAGGACCCACGTTGAACACCACTGTCAAGTCTTACTGTCCTGGTTAAAGTTGCCAGCCCAGGAAAGGTACTGTTATCCTCTAGCTTTTTGCCTGGAGGCTAGCAGTCCAGGTTACTTGATGAGTTTTGGGTTGTCAGTTGATTGAAAAGCTCCCTCAGGTGCTTAGCACAAGGGGATTTCCCGAGGGTGGGGCAGATGCTGGTTGTTAGTGAGCCTCAATTAGCACTTCAATGGCCCACAGGGTGGGGTTGGATCTCCGAGGGAGGGGCTGCTGCCTCTCCTCAGAGCCCTGGGAAGGAGCAATGTGGCCACAGCCCTGAGTGGCTGCACTCAGCCAAAGCTCTGAGCGCCCTCCAAACCCCGAGTGTCCCGACACAGCTCCAGTCCAGTCCGCCCTCCCTCTGCCGGAGCCCAAGGTGAGTGGCTGTGGCTGTTTCAGCCTCTGTCCCGGCTGCTCTGTGGGGCCGCCTGGGAGTGTAACCTGCGGGCGCCGTTTATAGCTAAGGCCGCTGCCGAGCTGCCGACCGTGGGCTCCCAGCCCCGTCTCGCGCCTTCGCAAGCCTACCGGGATGGAGTCAGTGTCCCTCGTTATATGGTCCTCGCAGGCTGCTTTTCTGTTGGTTTTTCCCGTCGATTTGTCTGTGTTATAGTTGTAATTCCAGTTTGGTTCTGGGAGACGGTCTTTGTAGCTCCGTTCACTCCGCCGCCATTTTTTTCCATCTCCGTTTTCACTTTTTAAATTAAACTTATGGGGGTTGAGATGGGGTAACAACATTATATAGGTGTACAGCTCTATAATATATCACCTGTAGATTGCGCTGTGTGTCCACCACCCAAAGTCCAAACTCCTTCCATCACCATCTCTTTGACCCCTTTACTCTTTACCACCCCACCCTTCCCTCTGGTCACCACCATCCTGTGGTCTGTCTGTGAGCTTGTTTGTCTGTCTGTCTGCCTGTTGCTTTCAGTTTTATGTCCCACGTCCGAGTGAAGTCATAGGGCTGCGTTGGGGGAGGGACAGCCAGTGACTCGTCATGAACACAAGTACTCTGAAGCTGCTATTTTTCCTAAGCGGCATAAATTCTGTTGCCAGTGTAGAAAGACGGGAAGATGTATTAGTAAAGAGACGGAAGCTGCAGAACAGAGTGTGCTTGAGATTCCATCTCGGGTGGGGTCAGGGTGGGCTAACGCCGAACCGAAGCCCAGGTCGCGTGGCTTGACTCAGCGAGGTGTACTCCTCACTGACAGCAGCCACTCGGTGTCTGTTTTTTTGTCTTTAAATATGTTTTTATTGATTTTTTTTTAAAGAGAGAAACATGGATGTGAGAGAGAAACATCGATCAGCTGCCTCCTGCATGCCCCCTACTGGGGATCAAGCCCGCAACCCAGGCGTGTGCTCTGACCGGAATTGAACTGGGACCTCTGGGTCCTTGGGACGACGCTCCATCCACTGAGCCACACCAGCCAGTGTTCTTACTCAGAGGGCGGAGCTCTGTCTGCTGGTTCCAGGCTCCTCCCATCTGTGGCTCCTCCTCCTCTAGGTTCCTGAGTCCTGGCCACTCAACCCGTGCACGGTGGACGCCTAACGACGGGGTGACCTCCATGGGAGGAGGGTTTATGGGCCAGGACTGGAGGACACAAATGTCACTCCCATTTGACCTTGGACTTCCAGCCTTCAGACTTTATGAGAAAATGAATTTCCACGTTTAGGCTGCCCAGTCTGTGACTTCATGATGGCGGCTGAGCAAACCAGTGCACACGGCTTAGAGAACTTAGCAGCCCCCGCATCTCCAGGATTGGGGGAGGGAAGCCCTGGGAATCTGGGAGAGCAGTGGACGGGAGAGTCACTGTCGGGCCTCTGGGCCTGCGTGCCGGCCTTTGGATTTTATTTTGAAAGTGAATCCAAACACATATAGTTGGTTTAATGAATTGGAACGTCCGCCTCTTGGCTTTTCCAAAGTGGGCTAAGAACAACTAAATCAGAGTTAGCAGGGAGAGGGTTTGCACTGCTTGGGGAGCATGATAAAGATAAACGTGGGATCCCCAGAGGTTCGCCACGATGTGTCTGGCCCCGCTGCTTCTGTTCCGCCGCCCAGCTCGGCCCTGCCCCTGACCTCAGCACCTGTGTCATCTCAGGACCACGTCTAACATGAACACTCTGCTGAAACTGGCCGGGAAAACCACACATTATTAGTGGATGTGATGACATTAACATTCAAACACAATGAAGAGAAGCAGCCAGCTGGGGGCTGGTTCACGACCTACGTCTAGGCAGCAGGTGAAAGAGCTGATGACATAAGACATTCTCCTACGACTGAACGGCAATCCACGCAGAGCCAGACACGGGCAGGGGACAGCCAGAAAGTCACTAGCGAATTAGAACCAAGGATCAGCATGCAAATGAAACATGATTACACGCATCAGTGATGGGGTGCCTTCCGATTGTGGAAGAACACACGAGATCCCCCGCAGTGATTTGCAAATATAAACACAGGAGCTTACCCAATGACCAGCACGTTGGCCAGCCCAGGTGCAGAGGACACACAGATGACATCTGTCTTCACAGGGGAAACGGGCCATCTGAGAGGACGCTTGGTCTTAGCCCGGGAGTCCACTGCAGGAGCTTATGATGAAGACATAGCCAGGCCTGTGCACCAAAATACGTGTTCAAAGGCACGTGTTACAGTGATTTCATTCATTCATTCATTCACTCATTCACTCACTCATTCATTCACTCATTCATTCATTAACTCAGTGCGTCCAGAGCTGTGCCGGTGGTACTTGAAGGGCCAAGGCGGAGAGCCCCCACCAGGCTCTGAGGCCAGAGGACACCACAGTCATTGGACCAGTCATTCCTATAAGAATATCAAGTTGTGCCCTGGCCGGTTTGGCTCAGTGGTTAGAGCATCGGCCTGAGGTCCAGAGAGGCCCTGGTATGGTTCCCGCTAAGGGCATGTACCTCAGTTGCAGTTTGTCCCCGGCCTTGGTTGGGTTGTGTGGGTGGCAACCACTCAATGTGTCCCTTTCACGTCGATGTTTCTCTCTCTCTCTCTTCCTCCCACTCTATCTGAACAAAAAAAATAAAAAAATGTCCTCGGGTGAGGAGAAAAAAAAAAGAATACCAAGTTGCTGTGCAGGAGTGTGTGGGTGGGTGGGATGGGGTTCAGGTGAGATGGGCCATCAGCAGAGTCCGGGCTGGGGGTGGGGTGCATCACTGCGGAAACTGGGCTGGGCCAGGAACAAGCCTGTGCACGGGGAGGGGCGGGGGGAGGCTGTGGGTGCCGGACACGCTCAGGCACTAGCCCGCACGGAGGCAGCAGCTGGAGGTCGGGGGAAGGGAATGGGCTGCAGAGGGGCCCAGCTGGGGCAGGGACCAAGGAGTCTGTGGGGACCAGATGCAGGAGGTAAGGATAACCTGGACCCGGTGGGGGTAGAAGCCAAGAGGAACAGACAGCCAGAACCCTGTGCATCATGGAAACATGACAAACATGCATCTGTTCCATAGAAGAATGCCCCGGCAATAGCTCCTGGGGCCGAAAGACAAACGACCATGTGTGTGCCTGTGTGTGTGTGCATGTGTGTGCATTCCTGTATGTGCATGTGTGTATGTGTGTATGTGTGTGCGCACACAGAGGAGAGGGAAGCAGGGGAGGAGAGAAGGGAGAACACCCACTCCAAAGTGCCAGGGTTTATCCCTGCACTGTGCAATTATGGGTAATTTTCCCTCCATTGTTTGTCTCCCAAGTGTTCTGCATTGAACAAATATTGACTGAGTAATTTTTAAAATGTGTTATGAAAAGATAAAAGCGACTCACAAAGGCTTCCCATTCCCCACGCTGCCGCATCTAGATGCCCGGCTGTCTGGCCTCTCCACGGGTGGGCAGGCTGCTCTCCACCTGTCCACCAGGTGCCCCGGGTGTGCGGGACTTACCTGGGAGCCCACTGTCCTGACCGCTCACCGCATGCTGTGGGCTCTTCCAGCAGGTGGGTGCCTGGCACGGCTGAGGCGGCGCAGATCTGCAACAACTAGGAAGCTAAGCCAGGGCCCAGGAGTCCCCAGGGGGGCCACGCACTTCTGCTGCTCAGGCCAGAGCTACCCCTGTATTCCCCGCACAGGGCTCTGGAGCTGTCGACAAACACCAGAAGAGCAGCCCTGGGTTAGGTGGGGAGGGGAGTCAGGATGTCCGAGCTGGGGAGGCCTTGGCAGGGATGGGTGGCCCAGGAAAGGAGACACATTTGGGGCTCATGAGTAGGACATCGGAGCAAGGGCAGGGGTTAGGGTCCAGTGTGACATTTACTACAGTGAGGGCAATGACCATTCCAGTTAAATACTGCAGTTACTCTGAATGATGGCAGGGTGGGGAGGGGCAAACCTGTGTGCCAGGTGCCGCGACCGGCCAGTGAGCTGACAGGGACGGGGAGGGCTGAGCACAGTCCTCGGGGCAGGGGTGGATGGTTTTGCTGGGGGTGCAGAGCATTGGCAGGGACTGCACCTTCTGACCCTGGGGTTTTTGGGTTGGATGGACGAGCAGGGCCCGCCCGGGGAGACCTGTCACCAAGGACAGGCAAGGGATTGAAGACACAAATGATTTCTTCATTCCGTGGGAGGTCCCGAGCTGAGCAGAGGTCTGGGGTGCAGGTGCAGCTAGGGGTGGACAGTGAGCACAGCATCGGATGAGGGTCCCGAGGAAGACGAACTGCCACCTCAGGGGGTGACCCACGGGACAGTGACAGGAGACAGGGAGCCCTGGGTCTGGCCTGGGGCCGCAGAGGCATGGAGGGTAAGATTCTCAAAGGTGAACTGCTGGCCTCTCAGGTGATAGGGCCATGCTGATGGAAATCCGGTTGGGGCCAGTCTGCAGGAACCGGGCTCAGAGCACCATGCCCAGGAGCGTGGCTGACGTCGGGTAGACCCTACTGCTGCACGTGCGTGTTTACAGACCCGTGCGGTGGCGGGCGGGAGGATGGGCTGGCAGTGTGAGGTGGCGGGTGCTGCTGAGGGCTGAACCGGGAGGACAGAGAGGACGGTGGGCTGCAAGGCTGAGACCCAGGCTGCGAGCTCAGAAGGGCTGTGTGCAGGAGTGCAGGAGAGGACCTCCATGGAGGAGTGGATTTGCTTAATGGTAGGTGCAGACAACGTCTAACGACAAACGAGACAGTAAAACATGTAATTAGCAGGCGTGCAGAGCTGGCTGCCGGGGTGAGTGGAGGCACTAAGATGCTGCAAGACTCGTGGTCGGCCCGCAAGGGAGCTCGTCAGAGGACTGGCACTGCTCTGCACGTGGCCGAGGAGGCCCAGGAGGGAGCCGGCTCTGAGCTGCACAGAGGGGTTCAATGCTGGCTCTGACGGTGACCAAGGCCAGGGGACTCAGTGTTTCATGTCTTTATCTATAAAATGGGGCCATTAACTGTGCATACCTCTGAGGGTAGTTGTGAGAATTAACTGAGATGGACACTGTTAAACATTCAGCATACTGCCTGGTTGGAGTGTGTAATTAATGTTGTAATTGTTAATATTACCATCATTGTCATCACCACCATCATCACCAACACTATCATCATCACCATCACCATCATCATCATCATCACCATCATCATCATCATCACCATCACCATCACCATCATCATCATCACCACCATCATTACCATCATCACCATCATCATCACCACCATCACCACCATCATCATCACCATCATCATTACCATCACCACCATCATCATCACCATCACCACCATCATCATCACCATCACCACCATCATCATCACCACCATCATCATCATCACCACCATCATCACCATCATCATCACCATCATCATCACCACCATCATCATCATCACCACCATCATCACCATCACCACCATCATCATCACCATCACCACCATCATCATCACCACCATCATCATCATCACCACCATCATCACCATCACCACCATCATCATCATCACCATCACCATCATCACCATCATCATCACCACCATCATCATCACCCATCACCCTTCACCACCATCATCATCATCACAATCATCATTCCATCACCCTCACCATAATCATCACCATCCCATCATCATCATCACCACTGATACCATCTGCACATCATCATAACCATCATGATTATCACTGAGATCATAATTACTGTCATCAACATCATTGCCACCATTATTATCGTTGTTCTATTGTTGTTATTATTTTTCCTCTTTTGTTACTGAAGTATAATTGACATAGAACATTGTATTAGTTTCAAGTGTACAACACAGTGATTGAATATCTGTATACACTGAGAAATAATTACCACAATAAGTGTAGTTAATATTTATCACCATACATTTACAAAAAAAAAATTTTGTTACAAGAACTTTTAAGATCTACTCTCTTGAAACTTTTAAGTATGAAATACAGTGTTATCAACTACAGTCACCAGGCTGCACAACAGTGTATTATTGTTGTTAGGATCTAGAAACAGCTGCTTACAGAGACATTACGCATATTGGACCTTAGAGTTCATTCAGTCCAAGGTGAAGACAAGGACAGAGGAGTTGCCTTGTCCGGGGTCCTGAGGCGTCCGTGGGGCATTAGCTGGAAGTCACTGGTTCACAGCTATTGCCCATGACACACCCACCTGTTCTGTGGCCTTGGAAAAATAATTTCTCTTACTTGCTATTTCTCTGTTTATGCATAAGCAAAGCCAGGAGAGAAATGGGCAAGCCCCCAAACTCCATTCGTCCATTCACCACTCGGCACACTGACCTCACCATCTGCACGGGAACATGATGACCTGGTTCTGCCCTGAATGTGCCCACATTCCATGGAGGCACAGTTGTCCCACCACACCTGAGGGTGGACATGGAGGGCCACGGGGGAGCAGGTGGAGGAGGCGTGGCCCTCGTCCTGGGGAGAGGGTCATGAAGGGCTGTGTGCAGGAGAGGTTCTGAAGCTATGACGCCCCAGGATTCTGGGTCAACTGAACAAAAGAATGGGGAGCCATCTGGAGACCCCCTGGAGAAGGTGGCCCTTGAGTTGGACAGCAGGGGCTTTTCAAGGGATCTGGGCCGGACCAAGACATTGGATGGAGGTGGGAAGGAACCCAGCGCATGCTCGGACAGTGGAGCACTGGGTTCAGAATCTGGAATATGGGTGTGGGCACACTGGGGACAGAGGGGACCTTGCTGTCACCCACGACATCTCAAGCTTTCAGGGATGACGCTGACCACCTGCCTGTCTCTCTCTCCTGTGCCGGCCAGACCTCACCCCTCAGCCTGATCACTCGGCCTTCCCAGAGGGCCTGCTCCGGGCCCCAGCTACACGTGTGGGTTTCAGAGGAGCGCCGACCACCTCCTCTGGGAACACGTCCGTGATCTCCACTGCCCGTGCCCAGCCCTCCCTTCATTCCACACCCGGGGTTTCAGCCCGTTGTCTGCCCGGCACAGAGCCCTGGCTGTGGTCCTGTTACTGCTTTCAGTGGACCGCTCCCCGCTCTCCAGAGTCAGGGTCCGCAAGTACACACCTCGCCCCATCCGCTGCCTCTGGCTCTGCGTCCTCAACCTCAACAGACACAGGCTGAGCACGTGCCCTTTCCCGGGACCTTGACGGGCTCTCGGAGATGCTGATTCACCCACTCCTTGGAACCGCCCTCCGTGAAGGGAATGTTATTCTATCCGTTTCAGGCTCAGAAAGGCTGAGTAGCCAACCCAAGGTCACACAGCATATATGCATGGTGCGGACAGTGGGGTGGGGGTTGGCAGACTCGGGGAGACTTGGTGCTCTCCCAGTGAATGCACACTGGCTCCCAGGTGGGAGCTCGCTGGCACAAGGAGCCATGCTGTGCCAAATGTCACCTGCGACATTTCATCTGGAACCACTTAGCAATCCCTTGTGCACCGTGTCCATGGAGACGACTCTGGTGCTGGGCGTGAGCCTCCGCGAAGCTGCTGAGACACGTGGTGGGCTGTGGGGTTAAGACCAGGGCCCAGGAGCTCCACCGGGGTCATGTCTTTCTCTGCCACTTACTGGCCGGGTGACCTTGAGCACACCTCCCCCTGCTGTGCCACCAAGCCCCACCCTGCACAGCGTCCGCACAGAGCAGGGCCCCTCCACCCCAGGATGTCCTTCTCTGTCTGGACCCTCTGCCCATGTTCCCAGAAAAGCAGCGACGGCCATGTGTCCATGTCCTCAGGGCCTTGCTGACCTCTGCTGGCCCCTTCCGGGAGCCAGTGGGGCTGCAGGGCCCCGTGCCCGCCCTCCTCTCCCCTCCCCTGCCCTGGGCCACCCTGCACTGGCCACCTTCTTCCCGCTGCCACCCCATTAATCTGCGATTAGATATACATCTTTGCCTCCTATCAAGGAGCTGTGAACTGGGCCATTATGCAGAGGAAAAAGCGGTTTTCAATGATCACTGGGGAGAGGAGCCGGCCAGTGCGAGGGAAGAACCTATTTGAGCCCAGGCAGGCCCTGCCATCCATCTCCGTTTGCGGGTAATTGAGGCCTCGCAGCCGCCGAGCAGACAGTAGCCGCAGTGGCACAGCCCCGGTCATCACCTCGGGAGGCTTGCGTGGGGGAGGGGAGAGCGATATTGAGTCTCAGGGAAGAGCGATATCAACAGTCCAGGTGTGCTGGGTCCAGGGTCGCACGCCCCGCGGTTGACCTCCACCTGCATGCAGCCCTCAGGTCGTGGGTTTGGTGGGTGGGGTGCCCCTGCCCCTCTCCAACCCCCAATCCCTATCTGTGAAGGGGTGCGGACCAGCCTGTTTCCAGGGCCACTGCAGGAGGGAACCAGGGGGTGACATGCCCAGAGTGTTCCTGTTCCTCTTCATGCACCCCGCTCTTTTGTGGGTCGCCTTCCCCAAGGAGCCCAGGGTCCTGATCATGGTGTATGGCCATAGGCCAGAGAGGACCCTGTTGGGGGCAGGCAGGCCCTCCGCTCTGACAGCCCTGAGTGGGCAGAAATGACCAGGGGCTGCTGCTGGCCATGGGCTCCCAGTCTGCCTGAAGGCCTCCTTGTTCCCCTCCTGGATCAGAGGGGTTCCTCATGAAGTGCCCCCCGGCCCTAGCCAGGTGCACCACCCACCACCTCTGTGTGCCCTGCAGCTTTGGCCGGACTAGCCACAGGCTTTGCCAGGGTGAGTTCAGAGTGAATCAGCCTCCAGAGTCAGCATTTCTGGGGTCCCCTCTCTACACAGAGTTTTCTGTTCTCTTTATCCCTGCCCCCCGCCCCCAATTCTAGTGGCTTCGGGTGCCCCACAGGTTGGTTTCTGCTCTGTGGGCTCGGAGGCACAGCTGTGCTCGCTGGGTCGCGGTTGGAATGGTCCCCAGAAAGATTGCTGGGCACTCTTCCTGGTGGCAGACGTGTTCCTGCCCTCGGGGACCGCTTCCTGCGCTGCCCGGAGACGAGCTGCTGGGGTTTTGACAAGTGTTACGGCTGTTGGTGGCGAGAAAATCGATCCTGTAGAATCTATGTTATCAGGGTCAGACCAGCAACTTCCTCCAAACCATGAGACTCCAGGACAGCATTTGTTAGTTTAATTATCATTGAGATACAACGTATCGCAACTGGAATGCAAACACCTAAGGTCCAGTCCCGTGAGCTCTGAGGCTTTGATGTGCCTTCGGCTTTACCCTCCTCCCCCTCAGCAGCGGCCCCTGGGTGGTTCCTGCAGCACCAGGGGATGGACACCATGCGCACTGCTTGCACATGACTTGTCCATCCACACTTTCGAGGATTCGCGGTTGTCGCTGTTGCAAACATCAATAGTTTGTTTCTTTCCATTGTAGAGTAGCATTCTATTGCATGAATATATCACACTTCGAGGATCTCTAGTTCACGTGGCAAAATAATGTTAAGCACAGGCCTCCCCGGTCACACAGGTCTTGGTGGGTGCAGGGTGGTGGTCGTGGTGCAGACCGAGACGGCAGGGACTCTTGAGCAGTGACGCTGGCGATGAGCCCGGTGGTCCGTGATCACGGCCAGGCCCCGGGTCACGTCTGAACTCAGGTCCCTGTGAGAGGAGCAAGAGAACAGGGAGTGTTGCTCGGCTTCCACTGACGCAATAAACTCGGTGCTCAAGGCGCGATTCAATGAAAGTCTGTCGCTTCAGCTTGGAGCTGCGCGGGAGCCAAAAAATTGATTCCCGGAGCAGACACCTTTGTCGGGAAGGAGGCATCTTCCTGGGCAGACAGGAAATGGGGTTTGCATCGGATTTGGCCTGAAGATATCACACTTGGCTAGGTGGCCGGTTCTCAATGAGCCTGTGCTGGGGCGGAGGGGACGAGGAGGAGCCTCTCCCAGGCCACCCCCAGGGCTGTGCGTCCACACTCCAAACTTCCCTCGGGGGCGTGGAGAGGCCAAGTGCAGCAGGGACACTGCCGTCCTGGTCAGCACTCACGGACAAGCCCCCCCAGACCCCTCACCGACTGCCAAGCCTGAGGGCACCTTCCAACCAGCCGGGACAAGTCCTCCATGCTCAGAGCTGTGGGCATCCTGGTCCCAGACCAGATGGATTCTACGGACAGGTGAGAAGGCACCAGGCTGAGGGCACAGTCCCTACCCCTTGGCAAGAGCCCTTGACGACACCCCCTGCTCTGGGCCTTATTTCCACCTAAGTGGGCAGCTGGGCTTGGTGAGTCTCCCTTCCACGTCTCTTTAGACAGGACCAGGGCAGGACTCAGAGCTGCCTGGCCTCCCGGGGCCAGGACCTGCTGCCAGGGGCAGAGTCACGTCTGGGGGACACAGATTTGAACCCGAGTCTTGTTTCCCAGCGGGACCCTCCACAAGCCACCTACCTGCTCCAAGGCTCAGTTTGCTCATCTCTAAAATTGGGGTTATCGAATAGAACTGACCTACAAATGCCCCCTCGGACCCGAGGCGGCTGGGGCCGCTCTGCAGGAGGGTGTCTGTGCCTCGGCTGTGGGCTGCGGATCTCCTCGTGGGGACGTCGGAGTCCTGGCCCTGCACTGGGACTCCCGGCGTGTGACCTGGGCCAAGCAGTCTGCGCTGAGGCCGCTGGGGAACCGGAAGTGGAGCCCGCTGCGCGGCTGTTCCTTCACGCTCCGGTCCGGTCCGGCCCAGGTGGGGAGGCCCGCTGTCCGCGAGCCCCGGACAGGTGGTACCTCGGAGGAGAGGACCTGGCCCCCCCAGGGAGACACAGAGATGTTGACAGGGGCAGAGCTGGGAAGGGCTGAGCGAGCCAGGGGTCAGCTCACACCGAGCAGAGACCGAATCAGCGCTGTCTCCCTCCTCATCTCGCACAGCAAAGCTCTGGATCAGAACGGCCAAGTCCACCTCCGAGAGCCCGAGGCTCACCGGGAGTACTGCTGAGGGAGGAAGTGACAAACTCGGATCCGAGCGGCCTGTCCCCACTCGCCAGGAAGGTCCCCACCCCGAGCAGAGCCGCGGCCCAGCTGCCCACCCTCAGGGGCTGGGCTCCCCCGGAGCCCCGGGGAGGGAAGCGCTCGCCAGCCCGGCTGCGCTGACAGCCGCGGGCCTTCGTAAGCAGCCTGAGGCTGAGCGGGGAGGCAGACCTGATGAGCCCTGTCTCGTCCCCACTCCAGTGACAAGAGGAAAGTCAGGTTGGGTTTCAGGAAGGGACCCCGCAGCGGGAGGCTGTCCCCATGCAGGGCACTGGAGAAGTGTCTGTCTCCTTCCAGATCGAGCCGGCTCAGAGCTCGGCCCAGCCCAGAGGGGCCGCTGCTGTCACTGGAGAAGCCACGGCTCCCGCAGTTCAGCTCAACATCAGCGCATCACCGGGCGCAGCTGCAGCCCAGGGCCTGAGGCACGGGGTGGGGGGCTGGACCCGCCTGCCCTGACTGCACCTGGGAGCCGCCTGCGGAGGGGCAGCGGGACCCACCTGACAGCTGGGAGGAGCGTGTCCAGGAGAGGTGCGCAGCGGACACGGCTCCGTAGGCTCTCCGGCTGGGCCGGGGTGTGTACCGTTGGAGGTGGCACCGGCTGCATGACGTCAGGGGTGCCCACAGACAGGACGGCAGCCCCGGGGCTCATAGCCCTCTGCGGTGGTGGCGGTCACGCACCTGTCTGCAGGTGAAGAGGGCTACCCTGGACAGGCTACATGACACCCACTGTCACCTGCTCCCTGAGGTGCCAGCAGCTGCTCAGGGCTGACCCAACATTGCCCTCAGCCTCCTGTCTTCCCCTCCCCCTGCCCATTGCCCTCGCTCCCCTGTGGTGACCTCCTGGGAGGGGCAGACAGGATGCAAATAGCTGGCAGGTCCCAAACGCTCCCTTCAAACAAGGCGCTTCCTGCAGGTCCTGCAAGGGGCTTCCTCAAACCTTCAGATCCCCTCGGTTAATGGCTGGGGCACCGGAGGCCCCTGAGGCCAGGAAAGGGAGGGGACTCGCCCCTGGGCGGACTCTGGAGCTGCAGCCTCTGCCATGGACGCCCTGCTCCTCCCCCGCCAGCCCTCCGCCCCGCGTCCTCCTGACTTGTCCCATAGCCTCCAGTGTGGTGAGGGCCACAGTCCTGGGCTGGACAGGGTGGGGTGGCTCAGGACTGGCTCCTGCTGCCCTGGGATGTGTCCTGTCCCCCCCCCCCCCGGGTCCCCTGCCTGGCCCGCCCTGGCCTCCCAGGGGGCATACCCTGAACAGCATTGTTGGAAGGGTAGCAGGTATGAGTGACATCGGCCCCCACCTCGGCCTCCCAGATCCCAGGTGCCAAGTCCCTGCAGGTGCGAAGCTGCCGGCTGGGCCTGGAGGGGGCCTTGTGATCACCGTTGTTACAGGGAACAAAGCGAACGAGGTGGGGAGCCCCGAAGAGGGTGAAACCCCAGCTTGGCAGGCGGCCTGCTCCCTCCTGAGCCCACTTCCTCCCAGCTGCTCGCTCTGCCGCTCTGTGTTTTCACACCTGAGACACACTAATTGGCAGAAGAGAAAATAGGGGGGGGGGGAGCACATCTTAGTCCAGCAAAGGAAAACAGAAATCCATACCAGCCCCCGCCCCCCCACCTCCCCTCGCGCCCACGGGGAAGAGCTGTGTGCCCGCCAAGCTGCCCAGCCCTGCAGGGCGCAGCTCTAAACACTTCTGGAGAGACCCCCTTCTGTCCCCCTGTCCTCTCCTTCTCCACCCCCTTGCACCGTCCTCCCCGCTGGGAGCCCACGGTGCTCCCCGCATCTCCCCAAGGCACCGTCCCTTCCCTCTTCGCCGGGTGCCCCAGGGAGGCGCCCGATCCCGCAGAGCCCCAGCAGTGGCTCCTTTTCCAAAGTGAGGAACCCGAGGCTTAGAGAGGTAAGTGTCCTGCCCGGGGCCACACGCTAGGAGGGGGCTTGGCCCCACCCCGTGCTACCAGCCACCGTGCAGCATCGCCCTCTGAGACTTAGTGTGTCTGCACCAGTCTGGCTGCTTGGCCTGCCCTGGGGGTCATCCACCTGTGGACTGAGGGATGGCCCTCGAAGGTCAAGGTTGAAGGTCGGAGCTCAGGTCACAGACAGCAGAGCGGCCCCCTGGGCGTGGTGTGGAGGTGTCCCTGGTTCCTTCCTCCCTGTGCCTTCACCAGGGCTGCTCCATGGACACTCCCAGAAGCTGCAGACAGAGAGGTCAGGGCAGCTGGCAAAGGAGCGGCCGCCAAGGGCCTGGGTTTGCTTCACTTCCTCCCAAACTCTGGGGCTGGAGACAAGGTCTTGCCTCGTTTCTGAGATCAGGGTGCAGAGAGGGCTCCCCGGGGCTGCCTCCCCAGCAGGGCCCTACGCTTGGCTGGGGCAGGAGGCCTGTTCTCATGACACGAGCCTCTCCACACAGGCTTGAGTCCCCACGACAGCTGGCTCCCCCGAGTTGATGGACAAAGACAGAGACAGAGACCTGGGTGGGGGAGGAGGGCACAGCTAACATCACACCCTCCTGCTTTGTTCTGTGAGAAACGGGCCGATGGAGGGCAGCCCACCCTCGGGGAAGGAGTTGGGGTCCATCTCCGAAGGGAAGAGCATCACAGAGATGCAGATGTGTGAGGCCACCCCAGGGTTGGTGTGACTCCCCTCTGGCCCTCCTCGGTGCCATCATGCGCCCCTCACTGCGTCCTGCTGTTCTTCCCTCTCACCCCTGGGTCCACGCACCTCCACCCCAACTCTTGATGTCTCACACTGGGCTGCTCTCTGTCCTGCTTGTTGGGTCAGTCTGTCCCCAGGCCTCACTCTGTCCTCCTCAGTGAGAGGCGGGGTCTGGTGGAGAGCGAGACTGATTCTAAGAGGCTGAAGAGAAGAAACAGATGTGGTGGTGGTGGTGGTGGTGGTGGTGGTGGTGGTGGTGGTGTTGGTGTTGGTGATGGTGGTGGTGGTGGTGGTGATGGTGGTGATGGTGGTGGAGGTGGTGATGGTGTTGGTGTTGTTGGTGGTGATGGTGTTGGTGGTGGTATTGGTGGTGTGTGTGTGTGAGAGATCCAGAGACCACCCCACAGGAAGTCCTGGGTTGATCCAGGCGCTGCTGGATTCAGGGCCCGAGGGAGGTGTGAGGACTCCGCTTCTCCCATCTCAGCTCTGTCTTCATTCTCCAGCTGCTGGCGTACCCCAGGCCCCCCGGGTAGTTGGAGACAACTACCAGACCCTCATGGTCACAGAACGGCTGCACCTCACACCCCTCCAGAGAGAGCACAGCCTTCTCCAAGGGCCCACCACAGCCCCAGCATCCACTCTGCTGACGAGCTGACCAGGGTGTGAGGGGAGATGAGAGCTGTGCTTGACCAGGCCGGCCCCCTGCTCTCTCTGGCATCCGGGAGGCCCCCCGTGTCCTGCGGGCAGAACGGGGAGTGGCAGCCTCTCCGGGGAGACTGGGCTGGAGGGGCGACTTCCAGGAAGAAGAGGGCCTGGAGGCCAGACAGGCAGCCACAGCTGTCCCTAAGGATCCCGTGGCCTCGGAGGGCTTGGTCCAGGTCTGCTCTCTGTCCTGCAATCCCCGGTTTTCCTCCAGGAAAGTCAAGTGGGGCCGGCAGAGTCCCTTTAAGAAGCGAGGCTCAGCGGCCTGACAATGAGTCTGGAAGTGGGAAGGAGAGAACCTGGCTCCCAGACAAGGGCCTAGTGGGCACAGAAGAGGTGCCAGCAGGGCAGGGCAGCCAGCTCTGAGGGCGAGCCAGGTGGGAGTCTGTGCCTCTGGGAGGGGTATTGACACCTGCCCCAGAAGTGGGAGGGCCCAGGCGGGGGAAGCAGCAGGCCCTGGCACCGTCCACAGTGATTCAGCCCCAACCTTTGCTTTGTTCTGCCGTTTGGAGCCCTTAGGCCGGGCGAAGGAGAGGAGACGGCCGGGAGCCGGCACGGGAGGTGCCAGCCCCCAGCATGCGCTCCCCGATCTGGGCATAGCGCTGGGGTTCGGGCTGTCAGGCTGACATCTTCCATTAACCCTGCAATGCATTTTTAATGCACTCCATTTTTCTTTAATTTCAGATTATATTGGGTCTGTCAGACTCGGCCTTCATTATTGAGTTGCACATCGTTAAGCAGTTAGAATGGTTTTGCAACGCGAGGTGGGCTCTGTGGGCTCTGTAACTCCTCCAGAGACCCCGCCCCCGAAATCCAGGCCGTGTGCTCGGGTTAGAGGCACAGAGCTGCGGCCTGGCCTCCGGCCCCGTGTGCTCGGGTTAGAGGTGCAGAGCTGCGGCCTGGCCTCCTCCGGCCCCGTGTGCTCGGGTTAGAGGCGCAGAGCTGCGGCCTGGCCTCCTCCGGCCCCGTGTGCTCGGGTTAGAGGTGCAGAGCTGTGGCCTGGCCTCCTCCGGCCCCGTGTGCTTGGGTTAGAGGCGCAGAGCTGCGGCCTGGCCTCCTCCGGCCCCATGTGCTCGGGTTAGAGGTGCAGAGCTGCGGCCTGGCCTCCTCCGGCCCCGTGTGCTCGGGTTAGAGGCACAGAGCTGTGGCCTGGCCTCCTCCGGCCCCGTGTGCTTGGGTTAGAGGCACAGAGCTGTGGCCTGGCCTCCTCCGGCCCCAGAGCGGCTGCCTCTCACCAGCCTCTGGCTCTTGCTCCCAGGCTGCTCCAGCCTCACCCGCCTCCCCGGCCTCCGGGGACCTGGGCTGGGACGCGGGAGCCCTCATCTCAGGTCCCGTCCCCTGCCTGCTCTGGTCCAGGCACCCCCAACTCAGCTTCCTGGACAGGCTCACCACCTCCCCGAACCCTGCCTTCCACCTCAGAAGGTCGCAGTCAAGTCCCCGTTGGGACCCGACCCTGCGCTGAGCCCTGAGGGAGACATGGGAGAAAGGGGATTGCTGCCGACAGGGACCGGAGGACCTGGGGGGAAGGCACGTGAGCCCTGCGCGTGTGCTGTGGGTGAGCAGTCAGGACAGCTCCCTGGAGGAGGGGCACCCGGCACCCCGCTCTGCGCTGCCCTCCGTGCTTTCCGGCCGGACGTTCGCCTACGCTGGACATGACGCTCCAGCCACGTTTTCCTCTCCTGTGTCCCGTTGGGCAAAGGAAGCAATAAGTCGATGAACGAGCACAGGAGGCCGCAGGCGGTAGCAGCACCCACCGCACCCGGCCCTCCTCCAGGGCTGTGGAGACAAACAGGGGAGGGGCATCGGTGCCCTGAGGCAAAGTCCTTAGACTGTTTTCTCTCTCCAAACTGGGTGGTTTTCTCGATGCCCTGTCCACTCAGAGCGGTTCGTCAGCGTCATCAGCAGGGGCCGGCAACGAGGGCGGAACGCAGTGTCTGGGCCCCACCCAGACCTGCAGAGAGGAATCTCAGGGGACCTGTGTGCAGGTGACACTGGAGAAGTTCTCGAAGACACCAGCCTCCCGGAGCCTGGATTTCCAACCTCTGTGGCTCCCGGCCACCCTCTGACTCAGCTCAGCTCCTGCGTGGGAGTGATCACACCTCACCGCCCTGCCCTGAGCCCTCCCTGGTGCCTCCTGCACTCACCATCCACACGGGTACCCGCCCAAAGCGGGGCCACAGCAGGCTCAGCGCGGTCCCAGCCCCGGCCATGCTTGGCACCCAGCCGGGGTCCACTGAAACGCTACAAAAAGAATGGGTGAACCTACTCCACCCCAAGCAGCCCCTGATCAGATGGGGAGACGCAGGGCCCCCTGGGGACTTCGGTCCTGGAGGACAGGCGGCCGTAATCGAGTTAAGGACGAACAGCATTCTGCATGAAGGTGACTTGAAAATGCTGGCGGGGAACCTGCGGGCCGCAGTGAACGCACGTGCACCCAAGGTTGAAATTAGGGGAAAAAATGCATTAACCCAGCAGCTTAAATAAAATCACAGCCACATCTCTTTTCAAATGAAGTCCCTCATACATATTGTTCCTGTCACACTGGAGGAGCTGCTGCTCCTGCTGGTACCACCCCCCATGAATTGGGATGTGGCCAAAAAATGAAAGGGTCCCCCCCTGCATCTTTGGGCAACGCTGTGAACACTGTGAAGGGCTCAAGCCTCAGAGATGGTGCCTTTTCCTTCAGCTTGGGGGTCTCCATGCACCAGTTCCTGAAATCAGAAACCAAACATGCAGGATGTGGGGGGTGGGGCAGGAACGGGCCTTTTGGACCTGAAATCCCCATGCTTAGGGGATTCAATGACCCAGACATCTGCAAATGTGATGCCCTGGTTGTTAGAGGTCCCTTTTGGACAGGTCTGAGGTGACACGAAGGCCCTTGCTGCCCACTGGCCCTCCTGGACTGCCCGCACTCTGTCTCCTGCAGCACTGGCCTCTGCAGTGACTCCCACCCATGGAGGCTGCTTCCCCGCCAGGTCCACAGTGCTGGCCTTCCGCCTGGAGCCCACGCCTCACCCCCTTCACCTGGACAACGATCCTGGTCTCTCTGACCCAGCTCCAGCATCGCAAGCTTTGGGAAGCATTCGATGTTTGTTGCGATGTGTTTCCTATCATTTCCTCTTAGAACGAGAACCTCTCAAAGGCAGGTTATGTCCACCATGCTGCGCTATCAGGACGTGAAAATGAGACGTTCAGTTAGCAGTCATAAGACTGGACACCGGTTCTCTTGTTTTCTGGATCTTTCTGTAGATACACAAGAAGCATCATGGTCAAGTGCTTCAGCTGGGGTCTGAGGTCATAGTTTCAAATCCTGACTGCGCCACTTGCTGTCCATGTGGCCTTGGTCACTCTCATAGCCTCTCTGTGCTGAGTTGATCATTCTTAGAAGAGGATAAATGACCATCAACGCATAGAAAATACTCTGTACAGCAATGGACAGGTGCTTGCGTATTGAACAAATGTAGACTGAGGACTGGCTGCATTCTGGGGGCCTCTCAGTGTTATTACCAGTGAGAGAAGCATACTCCTGGTAGAAGTATTAGTGTTTCTTTAACTCCGCCGGGGTGGAGTGGTGTGACTGGGTAGTTCGCCAGAATAAAGGAGATGCCATCTTAATGGTTTTGGCTCCTGAGCCTATCATACCAGTAGATAAAAGGACTGGAAAATTCTGGTCTGCATGAGACTCAAAGCACAAAGGAAGGAGACCAGGCTTCAACATAGAAGTCTGGGCAAATGCAGGGAAACCTCCCTTCCCATTTCATACACATAAGATCTTGATAAAAATGGAAGACCTCCCCCTAGTATAAATAAATGGTAAAGTTTAAAACCAAGAGATCATTTTAAAGAGTTGCACAGTAAGTAAAAAAGAGTTTGAGTCTTGAAACATGGATTGAGAAAGTCCAACATGGCACCACATGAGTTTCAGAAGGAGACAATGAGTTGGAGACAGGAGGTGGTCATGAAGATCATGGCTATGAACCAAAGAGAGATGTGATTCCCCAGCTAAGAGAAGCACCATTTATTCTAAGCAGGATAAATGCAAACAAACCCACAACAAGACATATTTTAATGAAATCGAAAAACGTCAAAGAGAAAACCTTAAAAGCAATGAGAGAGAAGAAATTAAGGTATATTTATGATCAACCATGGGAAGACAATCTAGTAATACAATCTAGTAATACATTCAAATTGCTGAGAAAAAATAATATCTGACCTAGAATTCTATACCCAGCCTAACTATCATTCAAGGAGGACAAATTCAAATTGTTCAGATGTACAAGGATTGAGAGACATTACTAATTTCTGACCTCACTGGAAGAACTAACAAATAATGTATTTAAGCAAAGATTTTTTTTAAAAAAAAGGGGGGAGATGAGTTAAAATTCAAGAAACAAAGGGGTGCATTGACTGATAAATTGTGTTTGTAAATATAATTTACTACTAACTATAAAAAAAAATCTCACTAACCTTCTATGCTCACAAAAAGATGGTAAAATAAAGCCCTACACAATCATTAATGGTGAGAAGATGTGTTCAATGTTTAAAGCATGGAGCAGTTCTGGTCATACACAGCAGGAAGATGGAAATTCTCAATGTCTCTAATTTATGAAAATTTAAAAATTAATCCTGTGTTATATTTTTAAGTAACCACTAAAATATTAGAAATATAATTTATTATTTCCAAACCTGCTGAGACATAAAAAAGAAAGACAAGGAAAGATAAAAAGAAGAAAAACACAAATAGTAACATCAAAATAATATGATAGAAATAAGCCTAAGACTAATGAATTACAATAAATACAAATATATTTAAAAACAATATAAAATTGGAATATAAATGGAATTTATATGTCTGCATATAGAAAGGTTAATATAAAAGTGCAGAATACTAATCAAATCATAATAAACCTATTCTAACAATATGTGAAATTGAATTTAAGAACGTTGATGGTTGAACTGCAGAAGCATTTTCATAAGAGACATGACTGGCTGCAATCAAGGCTAACATTCAGCATTTCACTAGAGGCTGCAATCTCTGCTATAAGAAAAGGGGGAAAGATAGACCATGGAAAGAGCTAAAACTGTGGCTATTTGCAAGTTACATGATTGTCCAGGAAATTTTGGACAAATTTATTAGAGACAAGAAGAGAAATCAGCACAGTTCCTGGATTCAGTGATCAACATATAAAAACAGAGTAGTTGAATATAGAATCAACATCGTAAAAAATCAATAACATTCCCATGTACCATAAAATAGCAATAAGAAATGTAATAGAAAAAAATCCACTCACAATAGCAATGAAATCTGCATTACCTGCAATGAATGTAATAAAAGATGCACACGAATTTTTGTGAAAAAATTTACAAAATGTATTGAAAGACAATAAAATATCTGACTAAATATTTTCATAGATGGGTAGACTTAATATCACAAAGACTATAAGATTCTCTGAATTAATTAATAAATCCAACTATTCCAATCAGAATCCCAACAGCACTGCTAGGGAAAATGGACAAATCGATTCCAATATTCACATGGGGCTATTAAAGTCCAAGAATAATTTTGAAGGAAATAAGTTTAAGCAGGGAAGACTTGCATACTAGAAGTCAAGAATTATTATGAAAACATGGTCAATAAAACTGGACTATATTGGTACAGGAATTACAAAAAGATCAATGAAACAAAAACATAACACAGACTAGCCCTGAAACAGAATGATGTGTATATGAGAACTTGATGAATTATAGAGGTCATGTTACAAATCAGTAAGGAATGAATGCATGACTTATATGGGAACTTTCCATCAGAAAAAAAATTAATTAGATTTTCTACCTCATCCTATTCAGTATAATAAATTCCACATGATTAAAGACATAAATGAGAATTTTTTAGAAGTTTCTAAAACTTCTTGAAAGAATTGTAGGATGTTATCATTATAACCAAGAATAAGAAATAATTTAAAGCAGACTCAAAGAGAACACACCTGAAGCAAAAGATTGATGACTGTAACTACAACACATAAAAACACTTTGATACAGACACAATGAGAACAAATGCAACAGCAGAGAAGAAACAATTTTCAGTACATATAGAAAACCAGTAGTGCCCCGAATATGTAAATAGCCTTTACCAATCAATAAGAATAAAATGAACAATACAATAGAAAAATGGATAAAAGACATCAACTGTCATTCATCAAAGAAGAACCAGCCCGGAAAGATGGCTTGGTGTCAGCACCACGGACAGCAGCTTAGTGTCAGCACCCTGGACAGCACCTTGGCGCAGCCAATGTAGGTGAAATGTGGGCTCCCGTGCCCTGGAAATTCCATTCTATCCCCCAGACCCAGCAAGCCCTTTTCATTACAAATCCTCTTAAAGCACCCCTTTACTTTCCTGAAATGAGAACCATAGGTATACCTAACCAGCCCAAATTATTTTTCAAAAATTCAGGAAACAGAGAAAAGGAGGGCGAGGAAGCAGGAAGAGACAAACCAAAGAACTTCTACACATACATGTGTGGCCAGTGACACAGACAACAGTGCGGTGAAGGTGGAGGGGGGCAGGGAGGAGGGAGACAGTGGGTGGTGGGGGGGAGGGAGGACATCTGTAATACTTTCAACAATAAAGATTTTAAAAAATTAATGTAATGCCCTGTATACAATATGCAGTAAAAATTAAAGAAGAGTAATTTGTAGTAAAACAATAGGCAATTCAACATGTAAATGCTTAGACACAACTAAATGGAGGACCCAATGAAGGTGTCAAACGCTTTTATTTTTTTATAATGAGCATGGACTTGAAATGGTTGGTGGGAGAGTGTCTTCGCCTTCCTTTACACATGATGCTTTGAAATAGGACTAAGTAAAAACACTTCCCTGTGTGCACATGTGTGCGCAGTCACTGCTGTTTTAAACCACCAAGGTCAGCACAGACTAATGAGAGCTGCCATGCAGTGCCCAGAAGAGCGTGGTGGCCCTGCCCTGCCCCCAGGGACACAATCATCTGAAGTGGTGAATGAGTCGTGGTAAAGGTCTGAATGAAACACACTTCCACGTAACCTCTATTGACGAGGGACTTGCGTTTCTTGAAACGACACCATCACAAAGACAGAAAACACATCAGTGGCGGCGGGGTCAGGATGGTGAGGGGCTACACCAGGGAGATGGTAGAGGGGGCACATGAATGTACACGTGTGATAAATGTCATAAAGCTCCATACATCTTGCGCCAATGTCAAGTTCCTGGTGTTGAGTGTATTCTGTATCTTTATTACACACTGTTTTTAACTGTGTGAGACTCATCCATTGTAGGGTGCTGAGCACAGGGCACAGGGTCCTCTCTGTGCCATCTGAGTAATTACAGTGTGCTGTTCTTACAGCCTAGGGTCTTCTTCCAACAGACCCCCTGAATAAGGGGTTGTGCCAGGCCCCGCAGGAATACTCTGGGAAATTTGAAGACACATGCCTGGGACATACGACAGAGTAGTGTGTGATGTGTGTGTGTCTGTTTGTGTGTCTGTGGTGTCCCAGAAGGAGATGACAATAACAATGGGCTCACCCCTCTCACCCACCCCAATATGAACCCCTCAGTCAAAGGCTGCAGAGCTGGGTCATGGCACCATCCAGGGAAGTCCAAGAAAGGACGTGAGGAATGTCACCTTGCTTTCCACCAGCCGTTTGGGTCCCTGAAGTGCGGAGGTGAGGTGCCCTTGACTCTGTTCCCTGGGCCAATGGGGAAAGGCAGTCGAGGTTGGGGGATGACAGCCACAGCCTCTCAGCAGGACAGCTGAGACTCCAGCTGAGAGGGCTCATAATTAGAAGCAAAATCAAAGAAAACCCGTCCAGCGATGGCCTCAAAGGGGGCTGTTTTCAAGTCAGCCAATGTCAAGGCATGCCAGGTGGTGTGCTGATTAGAAAGAAAAGGATGTGAGCTCTGTGTATGCCTGTGGTGTGTGCGTGTGTATGGTGTGTGTATGGTGTATGTGTGTGGTGCATGTGTGTGTGTGGTGTATGTGTGTGCTCTGTGTGTGTGTGCTCTGTGTGTGTGTGGTGTGTATGTGCTCTGTCTGTGGTGTGTGCGTGTGCTCTGTGTGTGCCTGTGTTGTGTGCATGTGTTCTGTGTGTGTGTGTGGTGTGTGTTTGTGGTGTGTGTGCTCCATGTGTGTGTGTCTGTGGTGTGCCAGAAGGAGATGACAATAACAATGGGCTCACCCCTCGCACCCACCCCAATATGAACCCCTCAGTCAAGGGCTGCGGAGCTGGGTCATGACGCCATCCGGGGAAGTCCAAGTTGTAGGGTCACTCAGGGAAACAGGGAGCTCCTTCTGGAGGGCAGGGGTGAGTCAGTAGAGGGCTCAGCCTCAGAGACGACTCAGTGCTGCCTGGGTGTGGGGACGAGGCCCCAGCACAGAGCGGAAATAAGAAGACCCTCAGTTTCCTCGTCTGTGACAGGGACGGACCAGAGCAAGCTGTGCAGGGTCGTGAGGGCTCTTTCTTTCCCATACGCCTGCCACTCTGGATGGGCATACTGGGCTGGGCTGGGCACTGCCCTCCACAGAGTTGTGCTCTGTCCCCTGAGCTGGCTCTGCCCACTGTCCCGAGCCTCCTGCCCACAGCCCTGGGACTTGAGCCTGGTCCCCAGCCCTTACTCTCTCCTCATCCGAAGGTCCTGCAGCGAGGACACCGAGACAGCCTGAGATGGGCCAGCTGTCGCCTTTCCAGGCAGCAAACCACCAGGCCCTGCCACAGCTTGGAACTTGCCTGAAGTGAGGTTGGCACAGGTGGTCTTGCTCGGCTGAGAGACCAGGGACCCGCAAACCGCAGCAAGATTGGGGACATGAGCTGGCCCCACCAGCGCCTCCCCCGCCCCCCCGCAGCAGAGGCCCGGGCTCCCTGTCCGCCTGCAATGTCGCCGTCGGTGAGCCAGGGAGCGGATGAAGCCTGAGAGCATCTGACGGGCCCCTGCCGAGACCCATCAGTTGTCCCAGTGTGATTTCTTCAGCGTTTTGCAAGTAATTAGCTGGCACCCTCATTAGCAGGCGGGCGCCCCTGAAAGTCTCAGGGAGCAGGCAGCTGCATTGGTCAAAACTCAAACTGGGTGATTGTTAATTACAGAACCACCAGGGACAGATGCCTTGTCAGTCTCGCCGCCTGTTCGTTCATCTTCCGCCACTTCTTGGAAATGAAGAGCGAAGTGCTTGTCACTCACGTTCCCGTCCATCCTGAGAGACCGGAAAGGACAAAGGGAACAGAGAGTGGCCGGTGGGGCGCATCGAGCGGCCGTCTGCACAGGGGGCTGGGCCATGAGGTCGGCGATGTGGTCGTGGGGAGAGAGGGCGACAGCGTGGAGAGAGGGTGGCACGTCACTCGGCTGACACCAGGGACATCACAAAGCCACACGAAGGAACAGGGCGCTACCCTTCCATCCAGGAAGGCTGGGGAACACACAGTCCTTCGACTGATGTTCACTGTGCACCTTCACCCTTCACGGGTCAGAGGTCAC
Organism: Molossus molossus; assembly: GCF_014108415.1. Lineage (NCBI taxonomy): Eukaryota > Metazoa > Chordata > Mammalia > Chiroptera > Molossidae > Molossus > Molossus molossus. The sequence continues at coordinate 72,760,862 of NW_023425351.1, forward strand.
CAGATGTCCTGCCCGAGCTGTGTGGAGTGTCACTGGAGCCATCCTGTCTACGCATTGTTAAAATTTCACGTTAACAGTGTACACAGACACCCCACCCGGCTGGCGCACAGGGTGCAGTCCAGGGGCCCCTGGTTAATCACAGACTCACTGCAGGTAGGGCACTGTGGATCCAACGTTTGTGCAGCCCTCACCAGAACCCCGAGGGGGACGCCTCGGCTTGAGGTCGACACGGGCAGGCAGAGGAGCAGCTGTGTGAAGACTCTCTGCTCAGGTGCCGGCCAGAAGCTGGCCCCAGAGTTCCAGCCTAACAGCTCTCCGCCTCGACCCCTCTGCCGTCAAAGAGCAGTGGTCGTGAGAGGACTCCCCTCTGCCCTACCTCTGGTCTGCAGCTGGTGTGAGGGGAGACAGAGCTGTCCCCACACCACCAGCAGGAAGCCGTCTTGAGGGTGGGTGATCGGGGGGCAACCTGAAGTGCTGAAACCACACCGTCCTTCCCCGGCCCCTGCGTCCTGGCGGACCTGCCTCACCGTCACCTTGTGTTGGCCCCACCGCGACTCAGTGTCCCCAGGGCCCGACTCCAGGCTCCTTCACGGCAGCGCGAGCCAAACGTGGGCTGAAGTTGAAAGTTGTTACAATGAGAAACCATGGAAGGTCCTGGTCCTCGGTTGCACTAGACACATTGCAAGTGCCCAGGAGCCAAGTGCTCCGGCACAGACGCAGAGCGTCACCATCATGCAGAGGTCCTGCAGCCGGGCCATGCAGTCGATGATTTTTAGGCGTCGCAGGCCGGACTGTCACAACCACCCAGCTCCGCGGTGCAGAGAAAGCAGGCGGAGATGAGAGGAGCCCATGGCACAGCCGCCGGGGACACTTTGCCCACAGAGCCAGCGTGGATGGGATGTGGTCCCCGGGCTGCCAGCCCGCCCTGCTCCGGACTGAAGCCACTCACACGTATGGGATAGAGGAGACCAGAATGGTTGGAACACAGATGAAGTTAACTTTCTCGCTCCAGACTCTTCACGTGCCTCTGCCAGGCACCCTTGCTTGTAATTTCGAGGGTGTTCCCCCAAAACAGAGGAGTCAGCTGGGACAGAGCAGGTCACGGGAGGCTGGGAGGGGGTCACGCCCAGGGGCAGGTCCCAGGACAACCCCCTCAGGGGACAGCCAGGCAGGCAGGAGAGCCGAGGCCCCAGAAGGCAAGTCTCCGAGGAATATTCAGAGGGAGGACTCCATGGAACCCACTCATGGATGAAATTTCGGGAGGAAAAATGAAGACCTGGTAAAGGTAACAGTGAAGAAAAGGACCTGTAGGAATTTGAGGACTCACAGCAATTGTTCTGCGTGAACGGAGATGCAGTTAGACGTCGTGTGGCCTTCCACGGACTGATCGAAATGGCCACGGCGTGGGGGTGTGGCTTGTGGATTTTCAGGTTTGAGAGTCAGCCTGCAGGTGGAGCAGGGACCGTGGTCTGGGTCTACAGCGGCGTGGAAACTGCCCTCCGTCCTAACAGCGGTTGGCGGGCACTCTGCCAAGGAGGTGGGCTTAGTATCCTCGTCCTGATGTGAGAGGTCGGCCGCATCTCCCGCACTTGGTGGGAAGACGGGAAGCCTGTGGACATTGTGTGAAGTTACAGGACTCAAACCAACTTGATCAGGGACGAGGTAAGGGGGGGGGTTGGATTCTCACCTGCTACCGTAGGGGGTCACCTGAAGATGCAGAAAATGGAAAACAAACATTACAAATAACGGAAGAATGATTTTATTTGAAATATCAACGCAATTACAATGAGACTCGGCTAACAGGGTTAAAAGCGGTGGACTCGGGCGGGGGAGGGGCGGGGAGCGAGGGGGAGAGGGTAGCTGTTTTTATTAGAAACCAGCCTCTTCTATTATCTACTTTACAAATGACTGTGTGGCCTTGATTAAATTCTAGCTACTTAATAAGATGAAATGAGATTTCTCCGGCCTGCTGGTGGGAGACGGGGAGACCTGGTCCGTGCCGTGCGCCCGGCGTGGATTTGCGCAGTGTGCCCCAGGAAGCGACAACCCAGAAAGTGGCCCGGGACTGGGAGAAAGCGGCCTGCCCTTCGAGGAGCCGGGTCTGAGGCGCCGCCCTGTCAGCGTTCGGAGAGACCAGGTTGTGCCCGTGAGCGTGTGTCAGACGCTTGTTGCCCCCAGACCCTTTCTTTGGGGGTTTACGTGCAGCGCCTCATTAGACTCTCACATGCCCTTCCTTCGGATGAGTACCCTGAGGCACAGAGAGGTCAAGTTACTGAACCCAAGGTCACACAGCAAATGAGAGGTGAAATTTGGAGTTGAGTCAGATGATGTCCGTGGTCCATCCTGGGGGACTGCCCTGTGCTGTATTCTCCGTCCTCCACCCCCATCTGTCTCATTTCCTCTGCACCCCTCTGTGCGATCTGGGAGGCTAGACAAGCATCAGCTGGACAGCCGGGCCCTCCACTCGGGTGCACTTGGCCACGGGACACTGGGGAGGGGCACGCCCTCTCCTTCTCCCTCCCTGCCTGCCTGGCCAGGGCCCACGCCCCTCTCCCAGAGCCCCTGTGGCTTCTACACGGCCTGGTCACTCTCCCCTCCAGGCCCAGGGCCACTCCTGCTCTGGCCCGATTGGCCGTGCGGCTCTGCTGCTGCCTTTCAAAGCCCTCGCACTGTAGACGGTGCTGTGGTGGATCGCGTGTGAGCCTTCCACCTGCCTCCGCTGGGACCCTGGTCTGCAGGGACCCCAGAAGGCGGACGTCTGAGCCACCGCACAGATGTGACCGTGAACACCTCAAGCACAGAGGACGTTCCCAAGGAGCGAGATGGAGAGGGGACACGTGGAGCAAAGTGGCCACGGAGGCAGAGAGGTGCAGAAGGCTTCGCGGGGACCCGGGGTGGGGAGCACAGCCTGGAGCACCCCGGAGGCACCCCTAGGCTAGGGGGGAGTCTGTCAAAACTCCAGAAGAAGCAGTGGAAACAAACCCCAGACCAGCTGTATTTAGGGTTCACTGTGTGCAGACCAACCGACGGGCTGGCTGTCTCAAGGCCAAACGTGTGGTGCCCAGGGGCTCAGGGCGCAGAGGGAGGAGGCGGTGACCACGCCAGCCACCACCACGACCTTCCCGGGGCAGGGGATGTTAGATGTGGTGACCTCCTCCTGTGAGCATCACCCCCAGCAGCAATAACAGGCGTGCAGACCACCAGAGGCCACCACAGCCCACCACACCGGCCAAGTCAGAAGTCTGAGGGCATCGGGTGACGGCCAGGGGCGGAGTCACAACTGCCCACCCTTCTGAAATGCAACCCTTCTGAAAACCACCTGTTGTCCCTGAGAAATCTGAACGGCCTGGCACTTCACTCCGTGCTCAGGCCTGTGGCTCAGAGCACGGGACCCGCGTGCCAAGGCCCCGGCAGCTGCTTCTCCTCCCGCCAAACCTGCAAACCCTGAACCCCATCGAAACCGGGCGAGCGCACACAGCCTGGTCAGTTCACACCGAGGACGCTGCCCACGCGGGGGCCGCAGCTGCACGCATCCCGCACGATCACAACGCTGAGCCTGAAAACAGGCTACCTGTCATATGCTTCCCTCTACACAGAAAAAGTCAACCCGGGAAGATTCAGCACCTGCTGTTCAGGAAGCTGCACAGATGGTAGAACCAAAGAAAGGGCCGAGGAGAAGGACCACAGGAACTGTGGCAGTGACCTCGGGAGAGGGAGGCCGGTGGAGCGGGGGACGGGGGGCCATCTGGGTCGCCCTGGGCTCTGTGGCCGCTCGCTGACCACGGCTGCGTCCATGCACACGTGTGCTCCAGGCGCCTGTGCACAGGGGATGGTTTGTCATCATTGTCATTAACAGAGCACGTTCCCCGACGGCTCCAGGAGGAGAGCTTGGAGAGGGATCACCCCTTAGGCCAGAGCAGACGGGAAAGCAGCGTCCTCAGCGGGTGCAAGATGCCAGGCGTTCCCAGAATGGGGCCGAGAAGCCCGGCGGGAGATGAGCTGAGAGAAGACAACAAACATTGACGCAGGGGAGAGCGTGGAGTTTGCAGAGAAGCCAGGGATGCGGTCAGGCCTTCGGATCTCCACGGGGACAGCGACGGACAGGATCCGGCGGGAAACCGCGTCAGTGACAACCTGGAGGCCTGCCTCCCGACCCAAAGTAAAAGAATCACTATTTGAATCTTCCGTGAGGAGAGTTTCCGCCAGGCGGGGGAAGCCAGAGACTAGCAACCCAAACTTCACAAATATAGCAACGTTTCTAAGGAAGACACCGGGAACAGGCCTCGTGATGAAAACCAAGGTGCAGAGCGCGTTCCTGGAGGAAAAAAACAGATGAGAGAGATCAAAAGGACGCATCCTTCCCCAAACAAAATCAGAGAAATTGCCGCAGGCCTGGCAGTTACTTTTTAAGTGCATTCTATTTCGAACACGAATCTGTCATCTCTCAGCATTCTGTCAGAAAAAAATGTTTACTACGAAAGAGCGGAAATAAGTTCGGCCTCCAGTTTCTCACGTGCGGAAGGTGCTGCGCCGGGTGTACGGGCATCGGGAGGAATCTGTTTTATTTTGGGTTTATGAGTGGTTTCCCGGGGAGACAAATGAGGGGTAACAACCCAGGGACAGGGGGTGGACACCAGCAGAGACACCAGCAGGTGGTCCCAGAGCCAGCACAGGTCACCTGCAGACACAGGAAGCTCCTCTCCACCACCCCGTCCCCCAAACCCAGTGGCACCAGGGAGCTGTGCAGACGGCTGGATCGGCATGAGGGGTCTTCCGGAAGTGACGGGGATGTTTCATCCCAGCTCCATGGGCACTGGGGCTTGTGTGGGTGCCCCCCAGTGACAGGGAGTCATTCTGTGACCCAGACCAGGTGCAAAGCCCAGGTGGGGCAGAGCCTCTCAGCACCCATGGCGCCCCCAGCCCCGGGGTTCCCACAGTCCCCTCAGCTCCCATATTTTCTCACGGTTCCCACTTCCCCGTTATGGTTCCCCATCCCCCATGGTTCCCACACTCCCCGTGGCTGCCCCCCAGGCTCCCCTTCAGACTGGCAGCGGCAGACACCACAGCAGATTCTGGGCGACAGGGACCGGCTCCGTTCCGGGACCACCCAGCTGGCTCTGAGCTCACCACCAATTACTGTGTCCGCTTGGCTGGTTTCTCCGCCCTGTGTAGTCAACACTCCCAACCTTTCCGAGGACTGGAGGTCACAGCTGAACCAATTAATTTGAACCAGACCGTCCACACTTAATAACTCCCCGCACGCGCTCCCCTCGGCGTCAGCGCTCTGTCTTCATCGGGCGGCTGATGGATTGGCAGCGTTTCATTTTATTTTATATTTTGCCTGCTCTCTGCAGGGGTTGAGGTGGGGAGGGAGCACAGCTTCCCGGGGGGAATAATTAAAGTTCTTTGGTTCTGAGCCACATCTAGGGAAGCTAATGGTCCGAGGAAGCCAAATCTCTGCAGCGTGTTGGCGGAGGGTGGAGAGCCCAGCCACGCCACCCACGAGGAGGGCCCCAGCTCAGCGCCCCGCGGCCACTGTGAAAGGGGTGGATTCGATCACTGTCTGCATCTGCAAACGGGACAGCAGGGGACAGTCGCCTCTGTCTGGGGTTAGATGGAGGATGAGCATCCAACAGCAGCCTCTCTGCTGACCCTCCCAGGCACCAGGATGGCAGAGTCCCTTACCCTCAGCCGCGCAAAGACGTTGTCAAGAATTACTTGTAAGAATTATGTTAAGGCTTTGCTACTAAATAATGTTCATTAAAATATTTAATTCTTTAAAAATTTTTAAACTAAATTTTTATGGTTGACACTATTACAGATGTCCCCATTCCCCCTTTGCCCGCCTCCACCCAGGCCCCGCCCTGCCCGGGCCTTCCCGGCACCGCTGTCTGCGTCCGTGGGCTGCGCACTGTGTTCACTGGCTGCTCTCTTTGCCTTCTTTGGCCCAGTCCCCCCACCTCCTCCACTCTGAGGGGCTCTGTCAGTCTGTCTCGCGTCTCCGGGCCTCTGCTTCTATTTTGCTCATTAGATTCCTCGTGCGAGTGGGATCACGTGGCACCTGTCTTTCTCCGACTGGCTTATTTTGCTTAACATAATACTCTCCAGGTCCCTCCTCCTGTGGTAAAAGGTAAGAGAGCCTTCTTTGTTATGGCTGCATAGTATTCCGTTGTGTAAATGGACCACACTGAGAGGCAGGCCCCTGCCAGGCTGGCCTCTCCTCCGTGACAAGGAGCCAGAGCCCACACAGGAACATGTCCCCCACCTCGACCAGTGCCCCCCAGGATACTGGAGCTCTCTGATCAGGTGACTGTCCAAGCAGAGTCCAGAAACCTAGGCATCCAGAGACATAAAATTTGAATCATGATGTAAAATACACAATAAAACAAAATACCGCACGGCGATGTAATGCCCTTGGATGTGAAAACAACTGCATTCCTCCGGTTTTATTTATAAAAGAACCGCTGCCACGTGCGGCTCAGTGGGATCGTGAGAGAATATCGTTAGCAATGAAACTCTATTTGTTTATGTTTTGCTTACTTCAGCAAACAGACCCCGGGCTCAGGATTTGCCCTAGTTTCTGCCTTCTGTAACACCTTTAAGATGATTAATTAATTTATTTAAAAACTTTATTTAATTTCTTTGTACCAATACAGACCTCTGCAGACTTCTGCACGCGGCGGGTCGTGTGTCTTTTTTCTCTCCGTCCTTCCGTGGCCACGCTCCTTCCCTCCCTCCCAGGAGGCGAGGGCCGGCTCTCCGTCCTGGAGGGCTCCCGCAGGCCACTGCAGGGGGTCAGAAGTCCCACGAGCTCATTCTGCTGACTTCTCTGGGCCAAAGGCAGCCCCGATCCCAGGCACAGGAGGGACAGACACCCCTCCCAGTGGGGGAGGGGTTCCGGCACAGGGTGCAGGCCGTGTGGACCAGGATGGGGGCCGTTCTGGGGCTGTCCTGGCAAGAAAGGTCAGCCTGTGGATAAACTTCATTCCTCTCAATGCCCACGGTGCACCGCGTGCAAAGGGCGGTGTCCGGGAGCCTGGAGAAAGGCAGACTGTGAGGCCCTGCGCCTGCCCACGCAGAGCACTCTGCCCAGGGTCCGGCGACTCGCAGCGAGGTCTCCAGTCCCCCACCATCCACGAACAGGCCCTGAAGGCAGTGGAGGGGGTGCACCCTCCCCACGGAGCAGCCAGACCATGTCTCTTAGGTGGCAGGGAGGTGGCACACAGGCCAGGAGACCCCACTGCCCCTGATGCTCCCACAGATGCCACTGATCTACTGTGTGAGACAAACCGAGTCCCTGCTGGTGGTGGGGGAGCCGCTGTGACTCTGACCTGGATGCAGGGCACAGTGAGGGAAGAGCTGGGCTGTGACTCTGCCCTGGGTGCAGGGCACAGTGAGGGAGGAGCTGGGCTGTGACTCTGCCCTGGGTGCAGGGCACAGTGAGGGAGGAGCTGGGCTGTGACTCTGCCCTGGGTGCAGGGCACAGTGAGGGAGGAGCTGGGCTGTGACTCTGCCCTGGATGCAGGGCACAGTGAGGGAGGAGCTGGGCTGTGACTCTGCCCTGGGTGCAGGGCACAGTGAGGGAGGAGCTGGGCTGTGACTCTGCCCTGGGTGCAGGGCACAGTGAGGGAGGAGCTGGGCTGTGGACTCTGCCCTGGGTGCAGGGCACAGTGAGGGAGGAGCTGGGCTGTGACTCTGCCCTGGGTGCAGGGCACAGTGAGGGAGGAGCTGGGCTGTGACTCCGCCCTGGATGCAGGGCACAGTGAGGGAGGAGCTGGGCTGTGACTCTGCCCTGGATGCAGGGCACAGTGAGGGAGGAGCTGGGCTGTGACTCTGCCCTGGATGCAGGGCACAGTGAGGGAGGAGCTGGGCTGTGACTCCGCCCTGGATGCAGGGCACAGTGAGGGAGGAGCTGGGCTGTGACTCCGCCCTGGATGCAGGGCACAGTGAGGGAGGAGCTGGGCTGTGACTCTGCCCTGGATGCAGGGCACAGTGAGGGAGGAGCTGGGCTGTGACTCTGCCCTGGGTGCAGGGCACAGTGAGGGAGGAGCTGGGCTGTGACTCTGCCCTGGGTGCAGGGCACAGTGAGGGAGGAGCTGGGCTGTGACTCTGCCCTGGGTGCAGGGCACAGTGAGGGAGGAGCTGGGCTGTGACTCTGCCCTGGGTGCAGGGCACAGTGAGGGAGGAGCTGGGCTGTGACTCTGCCCTGGGTGCAGGGCACAGTGAGGGAGGAGCTGGGCTGTGACTCTGCCCTGGGTGCAGGGCACAGTGAGGGAGGAGCTGGGCTGTGACTCTGCCCTGGGTGCAGGGCACAGTGAGGGAGGAGCTGGGCTGTGACTCCGCCCTGGATGCAGGGCACAGTGAGGGAGGAGCTGGGCTGTGACTCTGCCCTGGATGCAGGGCACAGTGAGGGAGGAGCTGGGCTGTGACTCTGCCCTGGATGCAGGGCACAGTGAGAGAGGAGCTGGGCTGTGACTCCGCCCTGGATGCAGGGCACAGTGAGGGAGGAGCTGGGCTGTGACTCTGCCCTGGATGCAGGGCACAGTGAGGGAGGAGCTGGGCTGTGACTCTGCCCTGGATGCAGGGCACAGTGAGGGACGAGCTGGGCTGTGACTCTGACCTGGATGCAGGGCACAGTGAGGGAAGAGCTGGGCTGTGACTCTGACCTGGATGCAGGGCACAGTGAGGGAAGAGCTGGGCTGTGACTCCGCCCTGGATGCAGGGCACAGTGAGGGAGGAGCTGGGCTGTGACTCTGCCCTGGATGCAGGGCACAGTGAGGGAGGAGCTGGGCTGTGACTCCGCCCTGGATGCAGGGCACAGTGAGGGAGGAGCTGGGCTGTGACTCCGCCCTGGATGCAGGGCACAGTGAGGGAGGAGCTGGGCTGTGACTCTGCCCTGGATGCAGGGCACAGTGAGGGAGGAGCTGGGCTGTGACTCTGCCCTGGATGCAGGGCACAGTGAGGGAGGAGCTGGGCTGTGACTCTGCCCTGGGTGCAGGGCACAGTGAGGGAGGAGCTGGGCTGTGACTCCGCCCTGGATGCAGGGCACAGTGAGGGAGGAGCTGGGCTGTGACTCTGCCCTGGATGCAGGGCACAGTGAGGGAGGAGCTGGGCTGTGACTCTGCCCTGGATGCAGGGCACAGTGAGGGAAGAGCTGGGCTGTGACTCTGACCTGGATGCAGGGCACAGTGAGGGAAGAGCTGGGCTGTGACTCTGACCTGGATGCAGGGCACAGTGAGGGAAGAGCTGGGCTGTGACTCCGCCCTGGATGCAGGGCACAGTGAGGGAGGAGCTGGGCTGTGACTCCGCCCTGGATGCAGGGCACAGTGAGAGAGGAGCTGGGCTGTGACTCTGCCCTGGATGCAGGGCACAGTGAGGGAGGAGCTGGGCTGTGACTCTGCCCTGGATGCAGGGCACAGTGAGAGAGGAGCTGGGCTGTGACTCTGCCCTGGGTGCAGGGCACAGTGAGGGAGGAGCTGGGCTGTGACTCTGCCCTGGGTGCAGGGCACAGTGAGAGAGGAGCTGGGCTGTGACTCTGCCCTGGATGCAGGGCACAGTGAGGGAGGAGCTGGGCTGTGACTCTGCCCTGGATGCAGGGCACAGTGAGTGAGGAGCTGGGCTGTGACTCTGCCCTGGATGCAGGGCACAGTGAGGGAGGAGCTGGGCTGTGACTCTGCCCTGGATGCAGGGCACAGTGAGAGAGGAGCTGGGCTGTGACTCTGCCCTGGATGCAGGGCACAGTGAGGGAGGAGCTGGGCTGTGACTCTGCCCTGGATGCAGGGCACAGTGAGAGAGGAGCTGGGCTGTGACTCTGCCCTGGATGCAGGGCACAGTGAGAGAGGAGCTGGGCTGTGACTCTGCCCTGGGTGCAGGGCACAGTGAGGGAGGAGCTGGGCTGTGACTCCGCCCTGGATGCAGGGCACAGTGAGGGAGGAGCTGGGCTGTGACTCCGCCCTGGATGCAGGGCACAGTGAGGGAGGAGCTGGGCTGTGACTCTGCCCTGGGTGCAGGGCACAGTGAGGGAGGAGCTGGGCTGTGACTCCGCCCTGGATGCAGGGCACAGTGAGGGAGGAGCTGGGCTGTGACTCTGCCCTGGGTGCAGGGCACAGTGAGAGAGGAGCTGGGCTGTGACTCTGCCCTGGATGCAGGGCACAGTGAGGGAGGAGCTGGGCTGTGACTCTGCCCTGGGTGCAGGGCACAGTGAGGGAAGAGCTGGGCTGTGACTCTGACCTGGATGCAGGGCACAGTGAGGGAAGAGCTGGGCTGTGACTCCGCCCTGGATGCAGGGCACAGTGAGGGAGGAGCTGGGCTGTGACTCTGCCCTGGATGCAGGGCACAGTGAGGGAGGAGCTGGGCTGTGACTCTGACCTGGGTGCAGGGCACAGTGAGGGAGGAGCTGGGCTGTGACTCTGACCTGGATGCAGGGCACAGTGAGGGAGGAGCTGGGCTGTGACTCTGCCCTGGATGCAGGGCACAGTGAGAGAGGAGCTGGGCTGTGACTCTGGGCGCAGTGAGGGAGGAGCTGGGCTGAGGGTGCTGGCGATGGAGGAGACGTTTGCCAGACTCACCCTGCAGCTGCAGTCAGCCACCGGCTGCTGTGAAGGTTCCCGAGGGAGCTTCGACCCTGCAGGCCTGTCTGGGAGCCCGTGGGAGCTCACCCAGGCCACGGCACCTGGGCCACAGCTGGCCCTTCTGTGCGCTCGGGCCACGGCCTGGGCTGAGGGCAGGGCGCCTGCAGAGAGCGGGCAGTGCCCGGGCCGCCCTGGTGTCCTCTGGGCTTTCTGGGGGGAGGGACCGCGCCTCCCCTCCCTCCAGGGGGAGCTTCTGGGCCCCGTCCACCAAACCAGCCAAATGTGGGAGAGAAGCTTGTGTGGGCCCTCGGACAAGCGCTCAGCACGCCTGTGGCATTCAGATTCTTTCTCCGGAAGTTCGCGGCCTCCACAGTCCAACAAGCATCCGAGCAAAGGTTCGTTTAAACCCCGCAGCGAGGTCGATACGGTGATATATTGATCTCATTGACTCCTGTTATGAAATGAACTCTGAAATGCTATGTTTTCATCCCGGGAGACTCCTCCCAGGTTGTCCCCCCGAACTTTGCCGCCGGTGTGCCTGTCCGTGGTGCTGAAGTTCCGCCCCGGCCTCCGACCCACCTTGCCACTTCCTGACCTGAGCCGGCTCCTCCTGGAGCTCCGCCGGATGACACACGCCCAGAGCCCTCTGCACCCCTCCCTGTTCTCCCAGGGTGTTTTCGGGGCTCCCGGGCCCAAACCTGCCACTCGTCAGATTTTCTCCCCTGAGGTGTTGGCAGCAGGCCAGGGCCTCAGGATCATGGTGGAAACCGCCGGGCTTTCCACGGCTCACTGCAGGCACCAGGGGTGGGAAGCGAGCGCTGCTCTGTGTGTGTGTCACCTGCTTCTAATGAGCACTGGTTGACAGCCCCACGGGCTCTGAGCTGAGGAGGGGGGTTGGGGAGGAAAGGAGAACTGGTTCTGCCATTTTCTGGCCCCAATGTTGAGTGGGAAGGAGCTCAAACAGCCCCCAGATGTGTGCACAGCTGTCCTCTGACCTTGGCCCCAGCCCCTTGGTCCAGCTCAGCCCTCACCTCCTGGGGGCCCCTGCCCAGCTGCCCAACAGCCCTGACACCTGCATTGCCCACGATGCACTGGCCATGGGTCTGAGGCCCCTGGTCTCCTGACTGGACCCCAGCTCAGGCACTGTGAGCCACAGCCCTGCTGGCCCGCCGGGTTGGCCTCAGCCCTTGCTGGTTTGTTCGTCGCTGGCTGGGTGGGACCCACAGCACCCAGGCTCTCTGATGGGCCAGACACCAACCATGCTGGCATTCCAGGTATCAGGAGAGCCAGTGCCCTGCACGAGTCACTACAGTCTCTCGCCTTCATCGAGAAGGGCAGACGAGCAAGCCACATGCAGAGTATGTTTGCTCAGGGCCTTCCAGTGGCCACCTTCCCCCACAGGGCACCTGCCCGCATGTCCCCGCTCTGAGCCCAGGAGTGGCCTCTGACAGGGAGCAGAAAGGGCCAGAGACCTGGGCTCCACCAGCATCGCCTGGCCCCAGGACCCTCATCTTGTCTCTGGTGGCCTGACTCCAGAACAGCCCCTCCCCTTCTCGGTCCTCTCCTCTGCCACCCTAGGGGCTCTCACCTCGGCCTCCATGACATGTGGGGCGCCCGGGGCACCGTGGGGTGCTGAGCAGCACCTTGGCCTCCACCTGCCGGACGCCTGTAGCACCTGTCCCGATGTGACACACAGTGTGTCTCCAGACACCACCCACCGCCCCCTGGGGACAGCAGAGCCATCGGGAGCTCCGTCCTGCCCTGGTGGTTGTGGTGTCGGCAGGTGCTCTCGGGCCCCGGGCACACTCAGTTGGCAGTCAGGTGCGGTGTGCCCACCTGCCCGCATCAGTAGTTCAGGGCCAGCAAACACCTGGTTCCACCGTGAGCCGAGACGCGTCCTGGGCCTTCATGTATGAACTCATCGGGCCCTGGGGGTGGGGCTCCGTCGTCACCCACAGCAGCTGAAGCAACTGGTGACATCAAGTGCATCAGAACGTCAACCATCTTGCCCCAGAGGCCTCACGCGAGGACTTTCCGCTTCGTCAGGTCCAGGAAGGACCCCGGGAGACCCCACGGCAGGGGTCAGAAACCCATTTCGAGAGCCACCGTCAGAGGAGATAGATGGAGCAGACGCCCACCAGCCCATTTTCACCCCACAGATGCTCAGAACCTTACCCCACCGAGTGGACACCCCAGGAGCACTGTGTCTACGGGGGGAGAGCCCACCCCAGCTAAGTGGGTTCTGCAGCAGCGGACTCCGGTGCACCCTGTTAAATCAGGTTATTATTGATCAGAAGCTCGACAGGCCGGCGTCCACGCCTCTGTGCCGAAGCCTCGGTCACGTGGCGCTGATCCTCCGTGTTGTTTTTCAGCTGGTAATTCCTTAAAGACAGAGACAATCGTCATTTAATATCGTTTGCTCAAATGAACAGTTCCCTGAGCAAATAATAATAATAAAAAAAGTCCCCGAGAAGCCAATTAGAGGCTCCCGCTTCTACCAGGCGGCGGCCTGGTTAATAGACGCCCTTTGTAAAGCGCAGCTGTCACCAGACGGAAGCTCGGGGCCGGGGCCAAGGCCGTGTGCCGAGGCCGTGTGCACAGACGCGGGCGCCGCGCGTGGAGCAGCCCTCTGTCCGCAGCCTAGGCCCCGACAGGAGCCACAGGAGGACCCGATAATGCGGCGACCTGTGGGAGACTTTTCTGCAGAGAATGAGGGGTGCTGGGGAGGAAGAGCCGGGAGACCTCCTGGGGTCCAGAAATGTGACCCAGCCCTGAGGGGAAGCTCGGTTTCCTACAAGGACACGCACAGGCCCCAGCGTCTCCGCGAGGACTCGGAGGTGCAGGCCTGGGTGCCTTTCATGGGCACCTTCCCACCTTGGGCACACGCTCCCCTTAGGGTCTCATGACCTCTGGTGGCTTTCTCTCCAGAAGGGCCCGTGGGCTCAGGGTCTGTGTGTGGGTCAGGGTCTCGAGGGTCATGAGCACGCTTGTGGGGGTTCCAGTCAGGCAATCCTGCCCCCAGCGGAGGTGCACCCTCTGCCCACGCCTGCCCACGTGTGCCCTGTGGGGTCAGGGGAACCTTCAGGGCACCGAGCCCCCAGCCCGGCCTTGTCCGTGCTCCAGACACGCAGAGTGCCCCGTGCCCGCTGGGGAGCTCAGAGCTGCAGGCCTGCAAAGGGGAGGACTGGACTGAATCGGGGCTGCCTGGCGGGGACTGTGCGTGGGCCTGGGCCCAGCGTTGGCCCCTCTGGCGACCACAGTCTCTGTGTCAGCCCCTGGGGGACTGACCACAAAGCATCGAAAACCAAGCAGGACAATGGAAACGTGTTCTCACAGCCCTGGGGCTGGAAGTTCAGGGTCAAGACACTGGCAGGGCTGCTTCCTCCCGAGTCTTCTTTCCTGGGGGCACAGACGCCTCCTTCTCCGTGTGTCCCGTGGCTGTCTCCCTGTGCCTGTGTCCCCCTCTCTCCTTGTAAGAACATTGTATCGGGACACCCTAAAGACCTCTTCTCCAAACAGTCACCTTCTGAGGTGCTGGGTGTTAGGGATTCGACCTATGAGCTGAGGTCTCATCTCTGTTTGGCCAGAGATGGCCCGGGACATGCCTGAGCATCTTCTCAGGGGAACACAGCCCCCAAGCACAGCACAGCAGCGACAGGTGTCACCACACCTCCACACAGACCTGAGGATGGTTACGCGCAAGGCAAACACGTCACTCAGACCAGCCTGTGCCGGTGCTGGGAGCGCGGATTTTTCGCTCCCTTTTTTCCTTTTCCAAAACACGCAGGCGGGCTGTCATCTGACCCCCTCATGACACAGATCAGTGTCCGCCTCAGAGGGGAGGGCCACGGGGCACCCACCTCCTCCAGCCTGGGAAAGGTGGGGGCCTCCTCTGTGCTGTCAGAGCCCCCTCCCCGTTGCCGCGTCCTCCTCCTGACAGATGACAGCCAGACACTGAGGATCCCATCAGCTCTGTCACCAATTTCTGGTGTCACCGGAGAAACGTAACAGCCCGCACGCACCGGGCTGGGAGACGGCCTCCAGGGAGGCCCATCCATCCTACCGGTCCTCCTTTCTAGAGGACACCCCACAGGCTCTGACCCCCAGCCCGCTCTCTCTCCTGAGCTTCCCCGACGTCTGGTGAGCCATGTCTCCTTGTCGCTACAGGATGTGGGCTCCTCTGGTGGTGACGGACAGCCAGAGACCCCGCAGCGTGGCACACGTGGACAGGCTGGGGGGCTCCTAGCTGGAGAGCCAGAGGCTGGAACAGAAGCTCCCCATGCAGGGCGCAGGGCTGGACTCACTGGCATCTCGGCCCACGAGGTGTGGCTGCTCGTCTTCTTCCGGTTCCCCATGGGCATGTGGGCCGGGGCTGCCAGCATGTCCCCACCACTGTCCCTCCTGCACGCAGATGGCTCTGGAAAGGGGCAGCGTGACAGGTTGTGACTGGTGGCTGGCCCTTCTCTGAACCAACCACTGGGAGTTGAAGAACCTCACTGCCCAGCCTGTGGGGCACCACCCCCCAAGCCTGGCAGAAAGAACTAGATCCGTTAGCCACAGGGCAGCCAGCACCCAGCCCCAGTGGGCATTGAAGGACACTCAGCCCACCTCTGGGGACTCTCTACTACCCCCCTGCCCACAGGAAGGGCCCAGGGTCCAGGCCACATGCAGCCAGTGTGGTCTCCTTGGGATGGGACCAGCAAGGTACCATGTAGACGCTCCTCGGGGTCAGAGTATGGGGGGGGCTGGGAGCACCAGAGGCCCCTCTCCGAGTCCAGAGCCTGCGCCCCTCCAGGGACTCCTGGGCCTGCCCAGTTCCTGTCTCTGCACGTGCGCGCGCACACACACACACACACACACGCACACACACATGCACACACACTCCCTCAGACATGCTCACCTCCCCAGGCCTCCTCCTGACCTTCAGACCCAGGCTCCCACTCAGGGCCTGTTCCCGCTGTTGAGACAGGACCCTCGGTGAGCCCTGCTCCCTGAGGACCTGGCCCCTGCCGCGCCCTGCGATCCACCTTCCGGGGCAGCAGCAGCCTCTTTGCCAGATGAGGCCCCCGGGCGGGTGCTGCGAACTTCCTCCCATGGCCGTGGGGCGGGTCCTGAGGTTTGCAAAGTTCTGGACCCGATTCCCGGCGTCTCTGTCTGTCTTGGTGACAGTCACCCTCTGGACGCTGGGCAGCAATATGTTTCCCCGGGAGAAGCAGACGCACTCCGTGAGGCTCTGTGCAAACCGGGCCCGTAATTGCCGTGCCAGCCCGGTGACGGCTCTGCCCCAGGAACCCTGAAGAAGCCATTTCAGCAGATGGCGCGAGGCAGCCCCAGCCGCCAGCGAGAGCCGGGCCTGGCCCGAGTCCATCTGTCCTGCTTCAAACATGCTCCCCGCAGCCACCCGTCCAGACGTGCCGCCGTCAGCGGTTCTCCGAGTGCCAGCTCCAGGCAGGAGACCCTCACGGGCTGTCACTGCTGCCGACCATCTGAGGTTGACATGTTCTGGCTTCGTTTGCATGCAGGCGGCCAAGGCCAAAGGGACCACCCACGATGCTCGGTGCCGGTGGCAAGTAGGGCCAAGTGGCCGATTCCCACCTGAAGGCTCCTGGCAGAGGGGGCGGGCACGGTGCCGCCGGCCCAGCCCAGGCTGACTGTCAGCTCTGAGCCAGTGCTGTGCCCTGGCTGCCATGGGCCCTCCCCTCCGTGAGCTGCCTCTTTGTGTCTGACGCTCATTTCCTGCGGGTCTTCTCGTCTGCGGCTTCTCGCTCTTTGGGGCGTCACGTCCTAGAGTGTCCCGCGTGCCTCACGGGCCAGCTCCTTCATCCCGGCCGTCCTCGCGGGGAGAAAAGTTCCTGTTTCCGTGACAGAGCCCACATCACAGTCTTTCCTCTCGTGACTGATGCCGGTGGGGGTGTGGCTAGAAAGTCCTTCCCACCACCCCAAGGTCACAGAGACTCTTCTGCATTTTAAAAATTAACTTGATCCCTTTACTTCCTCGTTTAGGCACCGAGTTCATTTGGAGTTATGTACTGAATGGGGGGGGAATGGGGAAATTGTGTTCCTCCGCGGACTGCCCGAACTCCTCATGCTGCTGAGTACCTGGCCCACCCTCCCCCAGTGTTTGCCATCACTCAGCTTCTCCACACGCAGGGGTCCTAGCCCAGCACCCTCCCCCGCCGCGCCCTGCTCACTCCCGCCCCCTGCTCCCGGCCCTCTGCCCTTGTCTCGGAAGTGAGCTCCCCTCAGCACCCCAAACTTTGCACGCCTCCCTCAAACTGTTCTCAGCGAGCCTTAGAGTTTATTTTTCTGGTCACAATCCGGAAGCTGCTCTTCAGGTTCCGAAAATCCTGATTGAGAGTTTGATCCAACAACGCATTGAATTTGTCAGTTAACTTAAGACGAGCCGACAGCGTCATGATGTCTGGTTGTCCTGCTGGCGAGCACGGCTGTACTAGTCAGCAGTTGCTATGGTGATTGTGGGTAATGTGGGTAACGAGCGGCCCCAAAGCCCAGTCGCTCAGAGCGGCGTGTAACGTCTTATCACCTGTGGCTCTGCTGGGCTGCCCGGGTGCGGCTGCAGGGCGGGTGGGCTGCCTCCTGAGTCCCCTCCTTCTCTCTGGACCGGTGGACTGGCCTGGACCATCCCGTTCACGGCTGAGAGGTGAGGAAGGCCGGAGGAAGACGCCGGGCTCGGAAGGCCTCGGCTCAGCACACACACCACGGTTCTGCCACCTGCCACCCCCAAGACAGCCAGTGGGAGCGGTAGGTGTCTAATTCCACTAGGGAACCAAGACTTGAGACGGCCCCAGTCCCCACAGAGGCTACCCTGACTCACTCAAGCTTCGTTTTCCTGTTACTGTGTTGCCAGTGTTTTGCCGGGAGGTCGTGGCACCTTCAGGGGGCGGATTCCTGCAGCGGGGCTGTGGCAGCCCGGCCAGGCACCTCTCCCCGTGGGCGGGGCCCCTGTGGGAAAGCCGCTCCCGGCTCTGAGCGGCTCCTGGAGCGCCTGCGCCCACCCAGGGACAGAGAAGCCAGGGCCTCCGTCACTGCGCCAGCTCGGGTGCTATTTTTAGGAACATAATATGAACAGATTAGAGTGGAGTTTGGATCCGGGAAACACTCCGTCCTGGAGTCAGGCCACATCAATTCCAGGGACGGCTCTGCCTGAAATTGCTACGTGTCCCCCACACGCCCCGCGTGACCTCTGGGCCCCCAGCTCTCCCTTGTGGGAAACAAGGACCCGGACCCGATGGCTGCGTGTGAATCTACGATTCATGACACGTCTGAGGACCAGTTCCAGGGCGTGGGCAGAGGGAGCCAGTGTGTGTGTGTGTGTGTGTGTGTGTGTGTGGACGAGCACGCGCGTGTTGGAGGAGGAGGAAGGCAGGGATGCTCCCTGGGTTTGAGTTTTAAAGGAAGTAATGGGGCGGAAAGAGCAGAAGGTCCTGGGAGGTCCTGCGGGGCCGGAAGCAGCAGAAGCGGAGCCAGCGCCTGGAAGAGACTCCCACTCCGTCCGGGGAGGCCGCTTGCACCCCACTCAGCTTTCCAGGCACGAAACGGCTCTAGCGCGACAGAAGGAGCAGGGGCCTGGCAGAGACAAGGTCTCCGCACCTCCAGGAACCTCCCGCCGAGATACAATGTATCTTCTGGGCGTTTCCTCTTTCATCTGCAGCAACAGAAGACATTTCTGACTCTGTATGGCACCCTTTCTGCCCCTGAACGCATCCTCTGCTCCGTGCCTGGGGCCCAGCGTGGAGTCAGCCCAAGAGTCCTGTGGTCTAGACACGGAACATCATGCTCACCCCGCAGAGGGAAGCCGGGGACTCAGGTGGGAAGTGGGGCCCGGAGGAGAAAGGACAGGGGACGAGGAGGACAGCTTTCATAACTCAGGGCTTGTCCGTGCTCGGGGCCTGGCTTCCCTCCGGCCGAGGACTCGCTGGCACACAGCAGGTCCACAGCTGCTGCCCCTGGAAGAGAGGTGTGCTGTTCGGCGATCAGTCGGCAACGGGAGGCAGAGGGAGGGGGGGAGGAGGGAGAGAGAAGCCCTCTCTCCGAGGCCTACAGGCGGTGTTATAAGCTGCCACCCCATGACGGCCTTGTGTCCTGGACAACATCTTGGTTCAACTCCAGTGACCATCAGGAAGAGGTGGGTGGGGCCAGGCAGCTCTGGACCGAGACTCTGGGCTTAGCATACATATAACATAGAAATACAGAAGGACCTCATGATGTCCCCAAACGGCAAAGTAACTTATATTAGGCTAACCTTTCTGTCAATTACAATGACAGATCTTGGAGAAAAATATAAAAATAACTGTTTTTTAATGTAAATAAATAATGTCAATACACAAAAACAGTAGCATGCCCATACACAAAAGTGAGATCTGAAAACAAACAATTCCTTTTACAATAAGATTGAAAGAATAAAATACTTGGGAGTTAAGTTAACCAAGGAGATGAAAGACTGGTGCAATGAAAACTATAAGATATCCCTGAAAGAAATGAAAGAAAACATAAATAAATGAAAACACATCCATGTTCTTGGATTGGAAGACAGGACAGCAATACCACCCACAGGGACGTGTGGGTACAAGGCAAACCCTATCAAAATCCCAATGGTTGTTCTTTGCAGAAATAGGAAAACCTATCCAATGATTTATATAGAATCTCAAGAAACTGCAAATAGCCAAAACACTCTGGAAAAAGGGAAACAAAGCTGGAGGACTCCCACGTCCTTATTTCAGAATGTACTACAAAGCTGCAGTAATCCAAACAGTGTGGCGTCGGCGTAAGGACAGACCAAAGGGATAGATCAATAGCAATGACAAATCCCGGAGAAAATACAAAAGCAACTGTTGGAGGGCACTGGAGAGAGACAAAAAGCTGGCAGAAACTGGACGAGGTACGACCCCTGAAATAGGGGACTTAATCAGGGCAAGTCCTACATCCATCCGGCTTTTCCCCTGAGGGAGCCCAGCCCACAGGGCACAAGCAGATTCGAGCTCGAGAAGAAGCCAGCAGTCTCCTGGGCTGGGGAGTCAGACATCAAAGCTCACGACAGCTGGGGAGGCTGGACATCGAAGGAGAAGATCGCAGGGGAGAGACCCCAGATCACACACGCTGTCACATGGACTCCCGGCCGGCTCCCGGATGGCACAGCAGGTCTCCAAGGAGCTGTACCGGAAAGGCAGCCGGCAGGCGGAAGGGCTCAGCAGAGCACTCGGCCAGAGCTGGGCCAGCAGAGTTCCGTTTCGCCAAGTCCAACTTCTAGGAGCACTTGGGTACTGGACTGAAGCCCCAGAAGAGGTCAGGACTAAGGACCGCATCTTTGGATTAAGATCCACACTCTAAGGTGAAGGGAAAGGAACCGATTTCCCTAGTGAAACCTACAGGAACCGAGGACCAACACGACATTCCAGTCATTTAATTACCCTGCAGAACCAGGGTAACACTCTGCCACTCGTTGTCCACAAGTCTGTAAGGAAGTGGGGTGGGGTCTGGGCGCAGCGCTGTGTCGGAGTGGCTGAGAGACCAGAGCTCATGTCGCCACCACGAGAGGAAGTGGTCATCATGCGGCACGACGGAGGTCCCAGCTGGCACGGTCGGGCAGTCACACTGCGACGTGGAAATGTATCGCCGCGTACACCCCTCAAGTTGCACAATGTTCCGTGTCGATCAAGTTTCAATTCAAAAAGCGACCTGACGGGGGATGAAGCCGGAATCTGTCCTCCAAGGTCAAAAGGAAGGTGTGGTTGCTAAGAACAGGTGCAGACAAGGCCTATACGCTGAAATGAGACGAGAAGGACCTTGAGACCTGTGTGGTACCCAGGGGCAAGCATCTGTGCTAGGACGTGTGTAAGGAGGGAAGAGGGGGGAACTGTTAGGAGAGCTATCATAGCTCTAAGAGCAAATGGGAAATTCATTTGATTCTACAATAGAAAAGGTTATTCAACTTGAAGACAAGGTGTTAGCGTCGGAATACACTGAAGCATGGGGGGAAAATTGGGGAAAAAACAAAGACAAACATGCTTTATTCACCTGCGGAACAACCTCGGACGACTTGACGTACGTGGGGCCGAGAATGGGGAGGAAAAAATAGTTCGATGGATTGTTATCCGAAATTTTAAAAATGTGATGGAAACATTAGTCTGCCAATCCGAGGAGTTCAGTAAAGCCAAGCAAAGTAAAGACAGAAGAAAACACAACTCGGTGTGTCATAGCCAGATGACCGAAGAGCACGGCTAAGAAAGACGCCTGGAGCCACCCACGCAGGGAAGGCACAAGGACGAACAGAGGAAACTGATTTCTCACCAGACACACTGAGGCCGGAGGCAGGGACGCCGTCTTCAAATGTCAGCCTGGGGTTCTGTGGCAGCAACTGCTTTCAGAGTGGAGTGTTACATAAACCACTTGCGTGTAAATGAAGACCGAGAATTCGTCTCCTGTGCGCCAACACCAAAACAGAAGCGTAGGTCCCCCAGCCCGGGCACAAAGGACAGCGTTGGAACGGGCAAGTGCTTGGGTCCAGACGATGACTTTCTCCTTAAATTCTTGAGAAGTCAGTTGACAGAATTAGAATACCACCGTGCAGCTCCAAAGGAAGGAGTAGACACAGGCATAGAGAAGCTGTGGTTCTTCGCACGGCAGAAAGAGATGCCGTCAGAAATGCGGTGCCTCCTGTTGTCTGGCCAAACACAACCGCCACCTGCAGAAGGCGCTGAGCCTGGGCCGTGCGGGCAGAGGACAGCGCTGTCACGAAATCCGCGCTGCGGGAAAGCCTCGGGTCCGAGGCGCCAGGCTTCCCACAGAGGATGGGAAGGAAGGGAAGACGGGGCACCTATGGGAGAGAGCATACTTAACGAACATGTCAAGTTTTGAAAATTGGGCAAGACTGGCCTGGAAAGTCCAGGGATTCATCTTTGAATGATAAACATTTCTGTTAAGATGTAATTACTATGAAAAGCAGGCCAGCGGTTATGCGTAGGGGTATGGAGTGGGGTGGAGGTTATTTTTATTTTTTATTGACAGTGTTACAGATGTCTCCCATTTTCTCCGCCCCTCTTCACCCAACATCCTAGGGCAGGCAACAAGCTCTCTCTACTTCTTGAACCTGGGCATGTGCCCAGAACAGATCATAAACCACACATTTGTTGTGTGTGATTTTCTGCATCTGTGTTTTATTTTATAATGGAAGTATTTGTAAAAAGTAAAGAGACCCTATAAATCAAAGGTACTAACAATTTGGTGTGGGGCTGAAAACACAGATACAAGTAAAATGACCATGACTGCCTGCAGACAGAAGACCCCTGAGGGACCCACGGCCAGGGCAGTCCAGCGCCAAGCAGAGAGGGTACACCTGAGGGCCCACACAGGGCAGGGAAGGCGGGCATACTTCTTGTTCTGACAACCAGACGGCCCACAAGTGTGCAGGAAGTCTGGCCCCAGGAGTAGAGATGAATTATCCTTAGCCCACAGGAGGCTCTGATCCCGCCTAACTACACAGAGAAGACAGGAAAGGATAAAACTGTTTCCAAGTAGCTCGACTAGACCTCAGAAATGTTCATAGAAACACAAGCAGATCCAGCACCCAACAAGTTAAAATTCACAGTATTTGCTATCCGACCAAAACCTCCTAGGTATGCAAAGAAGCAGAGCCGCTAACCCAAGCAGACAAGACAAGCATGTGACAGAGAATGGACAGAGATTACAGGACATTACAGCAGAGATAGGCCAGGACATTAAAACAGCTCTTACAACTATATTCCATATGTTCAAAGGATAGAAGGAGCCCTGGCCAGTTTGGCTCAGCGGTTAGAGCGTCCGCCTGCGGTCCGGAGAGACCCGGGTTCGGTTTCCGCTAAGGGCATGTACCTCGGTTGCAGTTTGTCCCCGGCCCTGGTTGGTCGTGCGGGTGGCAGCCACTCGATGTGTCCCTTTCACATCGATGTTTCCCTCTCTCTCTCTTCCTCTCTTCCCCTCCCACTCTGTCTGTACAAAAGGTGGAAAAGTGTCCTCGGATGAGGATTAAAAATAAAATAAAAAAATAAAAATAAAAAAAAAAAGGATAGAAGGAGATTGAACTTATTAAGTCATGACACAGAAGATGTGCAAGAACCCGAACTGAACCTCCGGAGATGTCAACAACCCTGCGAGATGAAGACAGAATAAAAGGAGCTATAGAGAACAGTAAAAAGATAGGACAATTACAAAACAGAGACCAGAAGCTATCATGAAATCAAATATCATTGGTAATCACTTTAAATTTAAATGTTCTCAACACCCCAGTTAAAAGATGGAGGTAAAGAAATGAAGACCGAACACGATGCTGCCTGAAAAGGCCTGGTCTCGATGTAAAGACACAAAGGGGTTAAGACAGTGAAAAGGGCATACCGTACCCGCTCATCACAAAAGCTAAAATAGGTACAAGCATATCCATGTAGATTCCAGAGCAAAGAACGTGACCAGGGATAAAAAAAAAAAAAAAAGTTCATTTCAATGATAAAGAGATCACCTCAACTCAAAGAGGAGGTAATAATCCTAAATGTTTATGGGCTTAATAAAGGAGACTCGGAACGCGTGAGACACGGGAGGGCGGACCGACCCCCACGAGGAGACGGCTGGAACACCTACACGGGGAGGGCGGACGGACCCCCACGAGGAGACGGCTGGAACACCCGCCTCTCCGTGAGCAAAGGCAGGGACAGGCATGAGCCGCAGGGACCTGGGAGACTCGAACAACACTATTAACCAGCTTGACCTGGCTGACATTTACAAAGCTCGTCCTCCTGAAGCGCACGCGGAACATTTATTAAGACGGATCCTATTCCCGGCCATTAAAATAAGATGTCAAGACATTTAAAAGGATTCAGGTCATATAAAGTACATTCTGTGACCACAACGGACTTAAGCTAGAGATCAATAGTGTCAATGATGAGAACTCATATTGTCTTGAAGAGAGATGATGATTCAAAGAAAAAAAATCAATAGTACAAAGTCTTCTGTAAAGTCTCCGAGTAGTCAGAAAAAATATAACACTCTGGCAAATACCCATGCGTCAAGGAAGGGACCCGAAGGGAGACTATAAACTATTTTGTAGCATATCAGAATTTATAAATTGTCATTAGAACAGCAGTCAGGGGGGATTTGTAGCAGAAAACACCAAAATGCAAAGAGGAGCAATGTTTCCAATCCAAGCCCTCTGCCCTCACCTCGTGGAGTCGGCAAAGCAAGAGCAGACTGAACGGAAGTTAAGCCGAAGTAGGAAGTGATCAAGATAGGGACGAAATCAATGACAGAGAACAGAAAACAATACAGAAGACCAATAAAGCCAAAAGTGGATTTTTTTTCAGATCATTAAAACTGGTAAAGCCTCTACCCAGACTGATCAGGAAAAAGAGGGAAGAATTTAGTTATAAATATCAATAACCAGAAAGATGACACCACCACAAGTTACGTGATTATTAAAGGCATGGCGAGGAGACATTGTGAACTTTATTCCAATAAATTTGACAACTTAGATAAAGTTCACAAATTCTTTAAATGCACAAATGACCAAATTTCTCTGAAGAGGAAATCGCTAAGTGGCACAATCCTTTATCTACGTAAAGAAAATGAATTTGTAGCTGAAGCTTTTGCACAAAGAGAACTCTTATACTTTTTGACAAAGAGCCACCACAGTGCGATGGTTTTGGGGAAGATAGTTTTCCCCATAAAGGACAGTGGGTCGATTGGATAATCACACGGGAAAAAGTAAGAGTTGACCCTTGCCCTGGCCAGTTTAATTCAGCAGTTAAGCATCGGCCCTCAGACCAAAGAGTCTCAAGTTCAGTTCCAACCAAGGGCATCTACCTCGGGTGCGGTTCGTCCCCAGACCTGGTTGGGGTCATGCCAGTCAATGTGCCCCTCTCACATGGATGTCTCTCTCTGTCTGCGTCTCTCCCTCCCTCCTTCCTGCTCTATCTGAAGATAAATGGAAAATTATCCTCGGGTGAGGGTTAAAAAGTAAATAAATAAATAAAAATTAAAAATAGAAAGAAGAGTTGACTCTCACCTCACTCATGGCATTTAAAAGTTGTCTAAAAACCACATCAAAACACCAGTTCCAGAAAAATCGATACATTGTATCGTATTGGAATGAAGAACTTGCACCCGTCAAAAGCCTCATATTCAGAATATATTTAAAGGAGAACTTCTATAAATCAACAGAAAAAATACTCACCACCCTATTTTTTTAAAAATAGCAGGTAACTTGAGCTGGAGCGTCACAGGAAGTATACAGAATGGAACAAGAATCAAGGGTGTTCAACCTCATTAGTCATCAAAAACATGTACATTAACATCACGAAACAGTTCCGCCGCAGAGTGGTTAAACTTCTAAACTGAAAATACTCAATGTTGGCAAAGATGTGAAGTCACTAAAGATGGGCAGCCGTAAGGGCATCACTGAGAGACTGCTCTGGCTTCAGTGTGGAGAGTCAACCAGGAGGGAGAGAAAGTCAAGGCAGGGGTTGGCGAGGAGGCTGGTAGTCATCTGGAGGTGGGTTGAGGCCTTGCCCAGGGGTAAGACTGCAAGACGAACACAAGTGGACAGTTTTCATAAATAGTGCAGAGGTAGCTGTGAGGGGTTCAGTGAGGGGCTGACGTGGGATGAAGGAGAAGGAAGACTTCCCAGTGTCTGATTTGGGCAGCTAAGGAGATTTCCAAATTTCATCCACCACTGTAGGGAGGATCCCATGGAAAACATGAGCTGGAATTTCGGTAGCGATGCTGGGCACCCAGAGGGGGGCATGTTCATGCCCCAGTTCTTCCCCACTTGGCCAGACTCCTCCCTTTCATCGCTCTGAATCAAGGCTTAACTGCGCCTCTTTGGGTTCTGTCTTCTGGCATAGTTAAGACCGTCCTCAGGAGTCTCATAAATGTCACTTTATTTTAGAAAACATCTGGTCCTTTTCTGTGATTGGAATTTAGTAAGACAGTTCATGTGGGTCCCACCTCCACAGGTGAGTAGGATTTAAGCAAGCCTGATCAGGAAGAAGTGGGCTTGAATGATCTTCGCTGGCGTTAGGGGCCTGGGGATGTCTGCCTCTTGCCGGGGCAGCCTCAGTTCATCCTACCAACAAGATTCTCCAGGAAAAACCACAGTGGACCATATACAATTACTGACATTCGACTGTTCTTGACCCACAAAAAGTGGCAATTTCATGGAATTCAACCTCGTCTATGCACGGGGACAGAGTGTTACTACATAATGAGCTGCGGCCCTTGGGAAATTCTCTGGGAAAGGTGGACCTGGGCCAGGCTCCTCTCGCCCTGAGGTTGGGGACTGCACCCCTCTCTGTCCAGCCACCTGGTGCAGACACTTGGAAAGAGAGGAAGCTGCTCGGGTGAAGCACCGATTAACACCTGTGAGGCCCAACTCGAATAGTGGGGACCTGCACTCACAGCATTTTTGTGGAAAAGAGGAAAGAAAATTATGAAGCAGGTAGAAAGGGCATGGGGCTGAGAGGTCATTCCCCTTGGAATCACCCAGTTATTGATGCCAAACATTGGGGGGGGGGCACTCTTGGCAATCAGTGAAATGTTCACAGCATCGATGCGGAGGAGACCTTGATCTACACTGAGATTTCCCGACTGCTCTGGACTGTGTGCACGAACACCGTCAACAATACTGTAAAAACTATTGCGTGTCAGACGGGCACTGGACTCGTCAGGGTGATCACTTTGTAAGGTATACAAAACGTCTAATCACCATGTTGTACACCTGAAGCTAATACAATAGTGTATATACTGCAATTGACAAATAAATTTTTAAATAATCATAATAAAGACTATGGATACACACACACAGAGAAAAACATATCACTGAGTGAGAGCTGGATGATAAACACCTGTGGTGTAGAAGGTCCTTTATAGGTCGGCTCTGCCTGTCCGAGTTTGCTTGTCTCCATTAGGAAGCAGATGTCCTGCCCTGGCCGGTGTGGCTCAGCAGTTTGAGCATCAGCCTGCGGACCAGAGAATCTCTGGTTCGGTTCCCGCTAGGGGCACGTACCAAAAGAAGAAGAAGAAGAAGAAGAAGAAGAAGAAGAAGAAGAAGAAGAAGAAGCAGCCTGGCCAGAATTAAATGGATCTTTTGGGGAGAAACATCTGAAGGATCAAGGTGGGGCTAGAGGAGATGACGTTTCACACCTGTGAGGAAAAGGGGGGAGGGGAGGAATGGACCCTCTGGAGCAGGCATGGCGGTGTCCACTGGATAGTGAGGCTCCCACAGCAGGAGATGTGATGTGAGGAATCTGTTTTGATGGCAGACCTCCCATCTGCCCGGAGAGAATCCCACGGATAATCGCAGGATATGAGTAACTGCCGCGGGGGAGGGTGGCTCGGCTGGGTGAACGCCGTATCATGCCACCGAATGTGGAAATGGCCTGAGCACATTTGTACTTTGGCAAAACGTATTCTTTGGAAGTGGATTTGAGATGCTGTATAAACTTCCTTCCATGCCTCCGTGATCAGCACAGGTTGTAGTGTCTCCAAATTCTTGCCGCGGGGCAGACTGACCTCTGTCGTTGTCTTGTTCCTCTCTGACTTCAGGAAAACCATTCAGGAAGAGGATGGAAGAAATGGCATGTCCTGGAGGTGGTGGATATGACATGTAGGGAGACCCAGGTTCAAACACTGACTCGGCCCCACCCCCTCACTCACCGTCCACACATGTTCCTTCCCCGAGCCACATTGAAAAAATGGCATTCCGCCAGCCTGTGTGGCTCAGGGGTTGAGCGTCGACCCTGCACCAAGAGGTCACCAGTCAGGGCACATGCCCAGGTTGTGGGCCTGAACCCCAGTGGGAGGCGTGCAGGAGGTGGCCCATCAATGTTCTCTTTATCGATGTTTCTGTTTCTCTCTCCCTCTCTCTTCCTCTCTCTCTAAAAATCAATAGAGAAAAAAATTTCTTTAATGACACTCCTACTATTTACCTTTCAGGTGGCTTTGAGAATTATACGAGATGACCTATGCAAACTGCCCGGCAAGATGCTTGGCGTGTTGTGGGCTCTGTCTAGTTAGAACGATCCTCTCTCCCTTTCTTCCATTCTCCTCTCCTCTGCATTCCACCCTCTCCAGTATAGCTGAAATCCAACAAATCATGTGATTTTTATGATTTAATGGGCGATAAAGTAGCAATCAAATATATAGGCTGATCTAGTAAAATGGCAAACCATAAATCGTGTGTTGAACACCCCTGGGCTCTTGGGAGGGTCCTGCCTGGGAGCAAAGCCGCTTTCAGCACCACGGACAGCGCAGCGCGGCCGCGGGCGGCTGTGGGTCCTGGGACCTGCTGGGTGACACTGGCAGGCACAGGACTCCTCTGTCCCTCCAGTCACTGCTGTCTCCTGCCTCGGAAGATGCATCCATTCCACGGAGTCTACGTCCTCCTATAAATATCTTTCATGAATATGGAATTGTGTATGTGTGTGCGTGTGTGTGTACACATAAATTGTCCCTACAGTCCTCTGCACTGAATGTCCTTTTGAGTCTCCACTCACTGTGCACCCCTTCAACCAATTGTCCCTACTCGTTTCTACTTTTTATTAATTTTTATTTTATTGAATTTATTGGGGTGACATCCGTTAATAAAATCATATAGGTTTCAGGGGTACAACTCTATAACACATCATCTTTCTATTGTATCTCCTTCCGTCATCATATAAGTATCCCCAAATACCCTCTTCTACCTCCCCCACCCCCTTCTCTTTGGTAATCCTCACACTGCCGTCTGTGTCTATGTGTTATCTTTGAATCCTTTCACCTTTTTCACCCAGCCCCCCAACACCCCTCCCTTCTAACAGCACTCAATCTCTGCTCTGTGTCTATGAGTCTGTTTCTACTTTGTGAGTTTATTTTGTTCATTGGATTTCACATACAAGTGAAATCATATGGTTCCTGCCTTTCTCTGGCTGGCTTATTCCACTTAGCATAATACTCTGCAGGTCTACCCATGCTGTTGCAAAGTGGAAGATTTCCTTCTTTTTATGGCTGAGTAGCAGTCCATTGAGCAAATGGACCACAGCTTCCAAATCTTGGCTATTGTAAATAACGCTGCAACGAACATAGAGCTACATCAGGGCAGTCACTGCGGAAGGCAGTACGGAGTTACCTCCAAAAATTAAAAATTGATCTGCCTTACAACCCAGTGATTCCACTTCAGGGAATACATCCAAAGAAACCTGAAACACTCATTGTTTCCACCTTTTCTCCCTCCGTGCTCACCTGTAGTCACCCCAATCCGTTTTCTTCCACCATTTGACCAAAGCGGTATTTGCAAGGTTTTCAGGATGCTCAGCCCAAGGGTCCCCTCTCATCTCTCCCCTGATGAGCTGACCTTCCCACCTTCCTGAAGCACCTCTGCACGTGGCTTCCAGGACACCGTGGTCTCGGTTTTCTTCCACCACACAGGCCACGCTCTCCTGGGATCCTTTACCTATTTTTCCTCAACTTTCCTACATCCGTGCTGTTGCAAAGTGTAAGATTTCCTAGATTTTGGAGTTTTTCTGGGATTCATAGTCAGACAGTTCTTTTCTCTAAACTCACTTCCTACATGAAATCATGTCCCAGCCTGAATTCCCCACCCCCAGAGCCCAGAAGACACTCCAAGCTGACCATGCTCCAAAACACACATTGCACCTCGCTCCCCCGAATATCTGCGGTCTGACACTTCCCACTGGGTGAAGGACAATCCCTTTTCGTGTTTTCTCACGTTAAAACCCTTTGAGCGTTTGTTCATTCCTCTCGTCTTATCACAACTTATATTTACTTCAGAAGAAAATGTTTTTGCCTCTACTTTTAAAACATATCCAACATGTTTAACTTCGGATATATTTTAACATATTTCAGAACTAGTTACATGGTGCGCATAGTGTGCCCTCAGGAAATGATTGCTCAGGGAACAGATAATGGAAGGGAGGGAGGGAGGGACGGAGGGAGGGAGGGAGGGAGGGAGGGAGGGAGGGAGGGAGGGAGGAAGAGCCCAAGGAGCCTGGTTGGGAGGGGGGTGCAGCTTAGGTCACTCCCGAGATAACGGGTCAGGAAGCACAGCCCAGGGAGGTGACCGTGCTGGACCTGGGTTCCAGCAGAGAACACCCATGTCTCAGGATCCTGACCCTCCCCACAGCTCCTTCTAGCTGGGAGTCGCAGTCACCACAACAGGTGTGGGCCTGGGAGGAGGGAAGAAGGAAAACGGGTCTGAATCCCACCTTTCACAGGTAGGGTTTCCTTCAGCCCCACACAGGAGTCTCCCGCTGGACATGGAAACAACGTGGAAAGAGCGTCTGGAACCACAGTGGTCTCGGCTGGTGCCGAAGCCCATTTCTCCACTTGCTTTCCCCAGTGGGATCATGGAGGGGCTGCATTTCTGAGGGTGCCCCGTTCCTGAGCAAGCTGGTGGGGCCCTGGGTTTTGAGCTCTGAGTGCCCGTTCGCAGCCAATGAGGCGTCATTTATGGAAATTGTTGCGGGGGCTTCCTGCTGGTCATTAAGTGCCTGTAGAGAGCTCTAATTTAATTATCAATTGCACAATAGCGTGATGGGTGTATTGGTTTTATCAGCATGTGTGTACACGGACACACACATGCACACACACACACATGCCTTCTAAGTGGCCATAAACAACAAAATAAACCACTGCGCTGACACACCACGATGCAGACCCGGACATGCGATCAGATATCGGAAATTGCTCTCGTGTCTGAAATGAGCGCAGGGAGGGCAGGAGCCACGAAGCCACGGCACGGTCCTCACCATGGCGACGTCGCCGCCACCGTTAATGTGAGCGGGATATTTATGAGTTCGGTGGGCGGCTAACGACTTGGCCTCGCAGCAATTAATATTTGTATTTGCAATGCCCAGCGCTGACGTGGACAGCTGACAGGCCCCGCTAACTGTTCTGCCACCTCACCCTCTTCCCGGGCCTTTCTTGGGGGGAAGGGGTTCCGGGGAATCTTATGATGGGCTTTTCATGTGTTGGTGATTTTAACTACTTTTTTATTACGATGCAAGTCTCCCTCCCCACTAGAAGGAGGGACCTAAGTGACGGGACCATGGGGATGGAGACAGGCAGAGGCGGTTCCACGCGGGCGTGGCCCCGTGCTGCGGTGTGCGGAGGCTGGTCCCAGTCAGAGGAGGAGAGTGGACACCCGTGGTCAGTTATTCAGGGCCTGGCTTCGGGAGGCTCTGGGGAGCCCCGGGAGGGACCAGCAGGGCAGAGAGCACAGCATCTTGGGAGAGCAAGCTTTCGCTCACATGGACTCATTTAGGTCACAGGAGGTGGCATCCAGGAGGGGAAACTGAGGCTCAGAGAAGGAAAAGGAGAGGGGTAGCCGGCATGGTGGGCTTGGCTTTGTCTGTTCTTGTGGGGCTGGGACTGTGAGAACTCTCTACACCCCTACTGCCTCTCCCCCTTCCAGAGGGGCCCGTCCTGAGAGGGGCTGTAACTCCCTGTCACAGTGGGAATGTGTGTGTGGGGTCGCTGATGTCCTGTGTTACTCTGAGACCACGGCTTCTGTTCAGTGTTGTTCCAGGGGGTTGGGGGGAAATCTCTCCATGTTATCCCTCCCGTGAGGTCGCTGATGTCCTGTGTTACTCTGAGACCACGGCTTCTGTTCAGTGTTGTTGCAGGGGGTTGGGGGGAAATCTCTCCATGTTGTCCCTCCCATGTAGCCGTGGCCTCCAGGGTGACAGCAGAAGCCACGCGCCCCCAGCAGGCAGGGACCACGGTGCCCAGCTCAGTGCTGCCTCGGGCCCCACGCTGACCCAGCAGAGCCTTTTGCGAGAACGAGAGGTCAGGCTCAGAGCTGGGTGTGAAGTGCCCTCTTCCCAGCCGGCACCAGTGCATCCCCGCCCCCTACCCATTACACGAGAGCCCCTGGACAGCCAACATGGATGACACATCTTCGGTGCAGCAGGGAGCATTGTCCTCGGTGTGTCCCTTCACGCAGGAGAAGACAGGCTCCCCAGAAAAGTCAGCCAAGGCAAAGCCAGGGGGACAGCAGAGGGCCCCGTGTCCATGGCTATGCAGGGGAGCCTTCAGCTAAGGCAGAGCCAGGGGACAGCGGAGGGCCCCGTGTCCATGGCTATGCAGGGGAGCCTTCAGCTAAGGCAGAGCCAGGGGGACAGCGGAGGGCCCCGTCTCCACGGCTATGCAGGGGAGCCTTCAGGCACAGGTGGAGTCTGGGGGATTTTAAAGTGAGGAAATCAGAGAGAAAATGGCAGCAAAGGGACACTAGCAGGGCAGGGGGACCTGGGCACACACTGGACAGAGCCCCAGCCCAGCCCAGCCCAGAGCCAGCTGTCAGGACGGCCAAAGGAGACAATGTTGCATGTTGTACACACAGTGTTAAACGTGACACGAACAACATTACAGTGACAATGTTTGCATTGACGGTTGCTCTACCATTTTAATATGTATGAAGAAAATGTAACAATTATATCAAATCCAAGACTTTACAGATACTATGTAATCATATAGTACCTTCACACTTCATTTTTTAAAATTACGGATAAAGTGAAATAAAAATGAGGTGACAGCCAGCCCCCCGAGATGGCATGAGGTGAAGGCTGGGAGCTGCTGAGGTGCTGAAGGAGAAGGTTCATACTCGGGAACCGTTCCTTTTCAGTGAGTTTATTGGCATGACATTGGTTAATGAAATTCTGTAGGCTTCCGGTGTATAATTCTCTAAGACGTCATCGATATACTGTAGTGCGTTAGCCCCCCCAAGTCAAGTCTCCTTCCATCACCATTTGCCCCCTGTACCCTCTCCTACCTCCTTCCACTCCCCCCCTCTGCCAACCCCCAAGCTGTTGTCTGCCCGTGAGCTTTCCAAGCTCCTTGCGATGGTGCCCTCACACATGCACAGACACCTGTGGACGGGTCTCAGCTTTTCACGCCAGTGGAGGAGTCCCTGTGTGATCTCAGCCAAGCCCTGCTCCTGTGAGCACTGCTGAAGGGAATGCCGACGGAGCCCCAGCCCGGCCAACAGACACCCCCTCCCAGGCTCCCACACAGGGAAAATGGTACCGAGGCGCACACGCACACACACGCACACGCACACATGCTCACCCTTCCGCGCTGTAAATCAATTAACTCCTCCAAGCGGGTAAACTGTGAGGAAACATTCAATAACTCCCCTAAACGTTCCATCCGGGGCCCCTGGATGGCTCATTAGATTATACAAGGTACAGGTAATTACCCAGAAAAGATACACGACTTTCCTGCGATGCCTAATTTCCTCTCCCCGCTCTTTAGCTTCCTTGAGGCAAGAGGGACAGATCGGTGGTCCCACGACCAGGCTGGCACTGGGTTGTGTTGTGCACGCGTGTGCCTGTGAGTGACCTCGTCTGAGGTTCGAGGTCCCATCTCGTCTAGTGGGGGGGGGGGTCTACCACTTGGGAAGAAAGCCAGAGCATGAGGGTCCCCTGCAAAAATAGGACTGTCTTCATGGAAACCAGCCTGACCCGCTGGCTCCTCCTTTATCCAGGGGAGAGTGGGGGGGGGGGGGCTCCCGGGAGGGGAGGCGACGTCTCAGCTCCCAGAGGTCTGGCCTCCAGGTGAGTCCCAGCTTGGTGCCGGTGGGCGCCTCTGTCACAGGCTGGGGCTGTGGGGCAGGCTGAGCCAGTCCCTGCCCCCGAGCACGTGTTTCCTCTGGCGGAAAGGTCACGGCAGCGCCTCCATCACGGACCTGTGGCTCCACGTCGGCAGCCGAGGGGACTGACTCGGGAGGCACGAGGAGACAGGGTTGTCCTCTCACCTCTGACTTCAGGTGAAGATTTCAGACACCTTTGGGTGGGATGCCTTGGGGTCCAGAGGAAGTTTTCTGGCCGCTGAACTCTGCCCCCTGCACTGGCGGCCACCTCCGCACACACCTGTGGTGCTGGGAGCAGCTGTGCGGCGGGGCTGGTGGAAAGCAGCTCGAGGGACCAGCTGCGCCGGGATTTTGATGCTCTAAGGGCAGGTGGGGCTGGAAGCCGGGCACTCCTGCTGGGCAGGTGCAGGTGGAACAGGGCACCGAAGGACCAGGGCCACCAGTCTGATCCTGACGGGCACAGGGGAGGGAGAGAGAACATCCACCAGGCGATGCCGACTGCCGAGCCTGGGGGCAGAGCACGGGCAGGGGCTCACGCGTGCACACCAAGCCCGCGGTGGGGGCAGCTGCGCTAGCTCCACCAGGCCGGCCTCAGGCCTGGGGCCTGGGCAGCAGGCTCCAAGCGCTCTGGACTCAGAAGGGAGATAAAGCATGAGAGGGGCTGGCACAGGGTCGTCCCAGGGGGTGTGGCTCCCAGGGGCACCTGGCAGCACCAGGTAAGGCTGCCCGGAACAGCACCCAGCCAGGAATCCGGGCCAAATGGGGCCCCATGGCAGCTCTGGGATCCTTCGTGGACGGGGCGCAGGCCCTGCCACTCAGCCTCCTGAGCCCCAGCTTTCCAGTTGTTAGAATGAGGATTGCCACACCCCCTCCCCGCACCACTGCCAAGACTAAGCGGAAGTGTGTGTAGGTGCCTTCGTCTGACTTGGCCCACAGCCGGGGCGCTGGTAGTGATGGTAGCTGTCTGCCCCATGTCCGAGGAGATGGTGACAAGAGCCCGGCAGAAACAGGGCACCCACCACATAGACAGGCATCAGATCAGAGCTGGGCAGTCGGCCGCGTGGGCCGGGAGCCGGGGCCGGGACAGAAAGTGGGCTGCTGCAGAGGAGTCCCAAGGTCACTGGGGGGCAGAGGGAACCTGCTGGCGGCTAACATGTCCCCCAGCTCGGCTATGGCCTCAGCCAGGCGTGTCCGAGGACAGGGGCGGCAGGGAGGCTGGTCCCCCAGGAGCCAGGGCCTGCTGGAGGCCGCTCTCCTCTGGGTCCTCTCGCCGCAGCATCTGCTGCTGTCGGTGTGGGCTGCAATGGACAATTAGCACTTGGCTTCCTGGCCGCAGTCTCAGTCCCTCCCAGAAAGTCCCCTCATTGCTTCTTCATTAGCCACCCATTCACTGAATAAAAAACAAAAACAGAAACAGCCAACAGCAAGACAAACAAAGAATGACAAAGGTCAACTCTGCTCTGGGAACTCACAGTGGACAGGCGCTTAGAGGAGCCATCTGGTCTACCCACCTCCCTCAGCTCAGCACATTCCCACCGAACTGAGGGCGTTGAGGGGTGTTCAGGCAGCCGTTGTCCAGCTCCTAAGTGCTCTGGACTCCGCTGAGTCTGGACTGAACACCTCCAGGGTTGGGGTGCTCACTCCCTTGCAAGGCGACTCCCTTGCAAGGTGACCATGTCACTGTGACATCTTTGATTGCTAGACTTTTCCTCCACTCTGAGCTGGGCTGCTTCCCTGTGCCTCCCCCCATCCGTCCTGTTCCTGGCTTTGGTAACCACACAAAGCACATCTGCCCCATCTGCTCAATCCATGCAGGGGCACCGGGCTGCCCGCGGGAACCGCTGAACCAGGACGTGCCTCAGCCAGAGGAGTCCCACAGACGACGGAGCCTTGCTCTGTGTATGCTTTATTCTTGTTGTTGACACTGTTGCACATGTCCCTCACGCCCCTCCCCCCTGTTCCTGCACCCAGCCCCCTGGCCTCACCGCTCTGCTGCCTGTGTCCGTCGGCTGTGCCAGGAGCTCTGGCCGCCCTCCTCGCCTTCCATCCCGACCCCCACTCCGCCCCTCTGACCTCTGTCCGTCTGTCCCATGCATCATGCCTCTGCTTCTTTTGTTTGTCAGTTTATTTTGTTCATTAGGTTCCACATTGAGTGAGATCATGTGATACTTGTTTTTCGCTGACTGGCTTCTTTCACTTAGCATAATGCTCTCCAGATCCCTCCACGTCGCCTCAAAGGGTACGATTCCTGTCCTTTTTACAGCCTTGTAGTATTTCATTGTGTAAATGTACCACAGCCTTTTTATTCAGTCACCTACTGATGGCAAACAAACAAACTCCGAACCTCGGAGCGTCCGAGGCTGCGCCGTCTGGGATTAGATGACATAGGGGCTGGGTAGGCAGTGACCTGCCCACAGCAGGTGCAAAGGCACCACCCTCTGTCGTCCGAAAGGGGAAGAAGGGCCCGAGGTCACAGGGCTAAGGGCCCGAGGTCACAGGGCTAAGTCACAGGTCGGTGCCGGAGCTCCAGCCCACCGGGCCACAAGACTCCTCGTGCCCACTCAGGACTGCTCACGGCGCCGGGCCAGGTTTCCCGGGATGGGAGGAAGGTGCTGCTTCACCGGATGGGAGGAAGGTGCTGCTTCACCGAATC
The DNA here is from genome assembly GCF_014108415.1 of Molossus molossus. Classification (NCBI taxonomy): domain Eukaryota; kingdom Metazoa; phylum Chordata; class Mammalia; order Chiroptera; family Molossidae; genus Molossus; species Molossus molossus. The sequence goes on from NW_023425351.1 coordinate 72,796,710, forward strand.
CCCACCCAGTGGCCAGCCTGCGCTCTGAGCTCAGCCTCCGTGTCCCTCGGGAGGGATGGGCACCAAGCCAGACGGCAGCAGGCCCAGCCCTCAGCAGAGGTGAGGAGAGGCCGGGCTGAGGGCAAGGAGGTGTGAGTGCTGGCGAGCTCCTGCCAGCCTGATTTGTCCCTGTCCCCTACTCCCGAGTGAGGCTGAATTGGGGAACAGCTGTCCCCCATGTTTATTCATCGCTGGGCTGCAGGCTGGCTTGGTCATTACCCTCCCCTGGGGCTGCAGAGCCCAGTGCCATGACCATCACGCTCGGTGAACTGTGACAGCACTTTCAGGACGTGTCCCCTACCCAATATCATAGCACCCCTCCAGCAGGACCTCGGGCAGGAACTCCCGTCTCAGTGAGACGAGGATGTGGTGAAGCTCGAGGCATGTCCTGCCCTCCCCCGGGGCCGCATGAGACTCCATTGCCAGGTATCTGTGAAGGCATCTGTGGTAAACAGGATGGCAATCAGAGGCCATGGGGTCCCATGACTTGCCCAAGGTCACAGCTCAGGGTGGAGCTAAAATGTCTCCTCGGTGCCCAGATGCTGAGTGAATTGGAAAATCTCTCCATCTGAGGTAGCTGGTCTCCCACCACATGCCTGAACCCGTCCTCTGGGCACATTTCTTCCCTGGCATCAGCCCCTTCTGAGCACGGTTTGGGCAAGGTCGTGGCAGCCCTGCCAGCACGGCACGTGCCATCGTCAGCTAACCTACGTGTGCCGGTGAGAATCCCCAGCAGTCAGACCACGTGCCCGGGTAGGCAGACACAGACGTGGTGGGCAGACAGAGAGCCAAGAAGAGACCAGAGGACAGGAGGTGGTGGGGGAGGTATAAGGACGAAGGACAGAACCCTGGAGGCACCAGAGGGGTGGGCAAGGGGATGGAGTCCTGCTTGCTAAAAATATATATTAAGATAACAAAACAAAAACAAACAAACAAAATGAAGGAAACGTTTTGTTTGTTTGTTTTTGTTTTGTTATCTTAATATATATTTTTATTTTAGAGAGAGAAGAAGGGAGAGGGAGAGAGAGAGAGAAACGTTGATATATATTGATGAGAGAGAACATCAATTGGCCCCCTCCTGCACTGAGCCACACCGGCTGGTCAAAGAAACGTTTTTGATCCCAGACTCATAGACACTTTGAACTGGAAGGTTGTGGAGGTCGGAGTCCAGTCCCCTTTTCTGTAGAGAAATGTCTGCAGTGACCTCGTGCTTAGTAGCTTCTGCCTGAATACCTCCAGTGATGGGGGCTCACTTCCTTTGGGGGTTCCTTCCTTTGGGGGTTCCCCTGTGACTCCAGATGGCCCTTGTGCTAGGTGGCTCCCCTAACTGGGTTCCCATCACCCTGAGAGACATAAGACACATCTCTCCTCTGGCAGGGTGTTGACTTCCCAATGACCAGTCACAGAAAGTCCCCTGTGCTTCCTTCTTTATATTGATCAACCACAGTCCATATTGATAATCTATAGTCCATATTGATCAATAGTCTATATTGATAAGCCATAGTCCATATTGATCATCCACAGTCCATATTGATAATCCATAGTCTATATTGATCAATAGTCAATATTAATAATTCACAGTCCACATCGATCATCCATAGTCCATACTAACTGTCCACATTTCACATTGACCATTGTAAAGGGGGAAACAATAATTTTCCTTCTACCTTACTGAGTTCTCAGTGCAGACGCCCCCAATAAAACGCAGAACAAGAGAGAAACAAAGGTTGGTTAACATGTATAGCTCTTGTGTTCATGGGTGACACCCAGGAAAAGTCAGTAACTCTCCAAGAGGCACCTTCAGAATCCAAGGCTGAGAGCCGTCTGGACAGGGGCAGAGTGTGGACCTCCTAGGGGGCAGTGAGTGGTTTTTAGGAGCGATGAGGTGGGTCGTCCCACTCGGGAAACCAGGAGGAAGGATGAAGAACCAGGCTTGAAAATACTGCAGAATCCACTGCCTCTTCCCTCCAAGCTCCCCACTCTGGCTCTTCTCCCCTCCCCGTGCCACACCAGACTTACCCACGCTCACTGATCATAAGTCTCTCCCCTGCAAGAAACTTGCCCAGCTGACACATGCCCTCTCTCCTGAGTGTGCCTTTCCCCTCAGGACTCAGGAGTAAACACATGCATGGTGGACGCCAGGGCAGGTAGGAAGCCCCCAGCCCATCCCCAGCGGCACAGCCTGCCTCAGCCAAGCAGCCCTCCCACCTGGACTCGCCCGCTTTTTGGCCGGCCTTGTGCAAGAGACATTCAGAAGCCCAGGCTGCCGTGTGAAATCTCCTCCTGGCTCCTCCTTTGTCATTTTCAGGCTAAAAATAAAACTGCCGGGGACCCGGTCTTTGCCATTGTTGCTGCTATTGAAACATGATGAGCGCCTGATCAAAATTATTATGCATTGCTGATGGGGGTGGGGACACCCAGTTTATCTCCCCGCAGCTTTAAAAATAGAGCTTCCTTCGTCTGTGCAAGGGCAAAGCAATAATTTAGATCATCGAGACTCTGAAGTGAGTTGGAGATGAATTGTTGTGGCTTTGGGCCTTTTCGTGACACTTTTTCTTTGTATGAAAAAGAACGAACTCGGGAGAAGAATGTTCTGCAGAAGACCCTGAGCAGGGCCAGTGGCGTCAGTGAGCTGGGCTCCTTGGAGGCCCTGGCAGACTCAGGAGGTCACTGTCCTCTCCGCACATCGGGGAGCATTGCCCACGAGGCTTCTCACCGTCCCCAGGGGAGGGCACTGTGAGGTGGGCCAGGTCGCAGGAGGAGGGGGAGCTCCAGGGCAGAGGGTGGGCTCCTGGATGAGCTCCCCTTGGAGTGGCTTCTAGATGAGCCCCTTACTCTGCCCTTGGAGTGGCTTCTCACCCTGGGACTTGTGAGCGGCAGGGTTATGCTGGGGTTTAAATCCCACCTTCCCACCTTTGTCAGACACCAATATGTGACCCTGGAAATAGTAACTGGGCATCTTGAGTTAAGCTTCTCTGACTATAAACTAGGGACCATAACAATGTAGGGAGAGCATTCCCCTGTGCCGGGTGGAGCCCACGGGGGCCTGGCCAATGAATGCTGTGTGTGACCAACTTCTCGTCACTAATTGTGGGGTCTCCTCTCATTCAGGGCACAAAAGAGTCCTGCCCTTTCTGTCTCCCCTGTGCCGGGTGGAGCCCACGGGGGCCTGGCCAACAGCAGGGGACAGACGCTCTCTGCAGCGAGACGAGCCCACGGGGGCCTGGCCAATGAATGCTGTGCGTGACCAACTTCTCGTCACTAATTGTGGGGTCTCCTCTCATTCCGGGCACAAAAGAGTCATGCCCTTTCTGTCTCCCCTGTGCCGGGTGGAGCCCACGGGGGCCTGGCCAACAGCAGGGGACAGATGCTCTCTGCAGGGAGACACCTACCTCCTCTGCTGACCTAGGCAGGCTTGGGGGTGAGCCGTCGTGGTGGTGAGCGTGGAGATCACACGACCGTGGGGGCGGTCACACGGCCGAGCATAGCCCACCTGACCAATGCAGTGACTGTGCTTCCCCCTGGCATGTCCCCTAATGCACTGACCCTGTGGTGGTCTGCTGAGTGGCGTGCAACCACGGGAGCTGGTAGAGGTGGCTCCTCTGGGGCCCGGCGGCGTCTGTGCCAGGCCGCCCTCAGTGTCCTTTTGTTCTGTAGGTGCACCAGCCTAATTTCATTTCAGCCTCCCCTTCGTCAGTGCGCCCGTCGGCCCCCCTTCCTTTGAGAACACTAGCCATGGATTGAAGGCCTATTCCAGTGCGGCCTCCACATCCAGTCACTCTGGCAAACATCCTACTTCCCAGTATGGCCACATGTTGAAGTCCCAGGGGGAAATGCTCAGAATTTTAAAAACTTCATGGGGACGGTATTCAATGCAGCAAACTACGAGGTGGACGAGACCTGGGCACGGTATTCAACGCACCACACTTTGAGGTGGGAACAGTATTAAACACAATACACTTTCAGGTAGGAACGGTATTCAACGCTACACACGGCCAGGAGGAACGATATTCAACGCAGCACACTTTCAGGTGGGAACGGTATTAAACCCAATAAACTGTCCGTGGGACCGGTATGAAACCCAATGCACTTTCGGGTGGGAACGGTATTCAACGCAGCACACTTTTGGTGGGAACGGTATTCAAGGCAGCACACCCCCAGGTAGGAACGGTATTCAACGCAGCACACTTTCTGGCGGGAACGGTATTCAACGCAGCACACATTCTGGTGGGAATGGTATTCAACGCAGCAACCCCAGGTAGGAACGGTATTCAACGCAACACACTTTCTGGCGGGAACGGTATTCAAGGCAGCACACCCCCAGGTAGGAACGGTATTCAACGCAGCACATTTTCTGGTGGGAAAGGTATTCAACGCAGCACACTTTCTAGTGGGAACGGTATTCAAGGTAGCACACCCCAGGTAGGAACGGTATTCAACGCAGTACATTTTCTGGTGGGAACGGTATTAAACGCAATAAACTTTTTGTGGGACCGGTATTAAACCCAATACACTATCTGGTGGGAACGGTATTCAAGGCAGCACACTTTCTGGTGGGAACGGTATTCAACGCAGCTCACCCCACGTAGGAACGGTATTCAACGCAGCACACTTTCAGGTGGGACCGGAATTAAACCCAATACACTTTCGGGTAGGAACGGTACTCAAAGCAGCACACTTTCAGGTGGGAACGGTATTCAAGGCAGCACACCCCCAGGTTGGAACGGTATTCAACGCAGCACACTTTCTGGTGGGAACGGTATTCAAGGCAGCACACCCACAGGTGGGAAAGGTATTCAACGCAGCACACATTCAGGTGGGAACGGTATTAAACCCAATAAACTTTTTGTGGCACACTTTCAGGTGGGAACGGTATTAAAACCAATACACTTTCGGGTAGGAACGGTATTCAAAGCAGCACACTTTCTGGTGGGAACGGTATTCAAGGCAGCACACCCCAGGTAGGAACGGTATTCAACGCAGCACATTTTCTGGTGGGAACGGTATTCAAGGCAGCACACCTTCAGGTGGGAACGGTATTAAACCCAATAAACTTTTTGTGGGACCGGTATTAAACCCAATACACTTTCTGGTAGGAACGGTATTCAAAGCAGCACACTTTCAGGTTGGAACGGTATTCAACGCAGCACACTTTCTGGTGGGAACGGTATTCAAGGCAGCACACCGCCACGTAGGAACGGTATTCAGGGCATCCCCAGGTAAGAACGGTATTCAACGCAGCACACTTTCAGGTGGGACCGGTATTAAACCCAATACACTTTCTGGTGGGAACGGTATTCAGGGCCGCACTCCCCAGGTAGGAACGGTATTCAACATAGCACACTTTCTGGTGGGAACGGTATTCAAGGCAGCACACTTTCAGGTGGGAACGGTATTAAACCCAATAAACTTTTTGTGGGACCGGTATTAAACCAAATACACTTTCTGGTGGGAACGGTATTCAGGGCAGCACACCCCCAGGTAGGAACGGTATTCAACACAGCAACTTTCTGGTGGGAACGGTATTCAGGGCAGCACACCCCCAGGTAGGAACGGTATTCCACACAGCACACTTTCTGGAGGGAACAGTATTCAAGGCAGCACACCCCCAGGTAGGAACAGTATTCAACGCAGCACATTTTCTGGTGGGAACGGTATTCAAGGCAGCACACTTTCAGGTGGGAACGGTATTAAACCCAATAAACTTTTTGTGGGACCGGTATTAAACCCAATACACTTTCTGGTAGGAACGGAATTCAAAGCAGCACACTTTCAGGTTGGAACGGTATTCAACGCAGCACACTTTCTGGTGGGAACGGTATTCAAGGCAGCACACCGCCACGTAGGAACGGTATTCAGGGCATCCCCAGGTAAGAACGGTATTCAACGCAGCACACTTTCAGGCGGGACCGGTATTAAACCCAATACACTTTCTGGTGGGAACGGTATTCAAAGCAGCACACTTTCAGGTGGGAAAGGTATTAAACCCAATAAACTTTTTGTGGGACCGGTATTAAACCGAATACACTTTCTGGTAGGAACGGTATTCAGGGCAGCACACACCCAGGTAGGAACGGAATTGAACGCAGCACACTTTCAGGTGGGAACAGTATTAAAACCAATAAATTTTCAGGTAGGAACGGTATTCAAAGCAGCACACTTTCAGGTGGGAACGGTATTCAAGGCAGCACACTTTCTGGTGGGAACGGTATTCAACACAGCACACTTTCTGGTGGGAACGGTATTCAGGGCAGCACACCCCCAGGTAGGAACAGTATTCCACACAGCACACTTTCAGGTGGGAACGGTATTCAAGGCAGCACACCCCAGGTAGGAACGGTATTCAACGCAGCACACTTTCAGGTGGGAACGGTATTAAACCCAATACACTTTCTGGTCGGAACGGTATTCAGGGCAGCACACCCCCAGGTAGGAACGGTATTGAACGCAGCACACTTTCAGGTGGGAACAGTATTAAAACCAATAAATTTTCAGGTAGGAACGGTATTCAAAGCAGCACACTTTCAGGTGGGAACGGTATTCAAGGCAGCACACACCCAGGTGGGAACGGTATTCAACGCAGCAAACTTTCTGGTGGGAACGGTATTCAAGGCAGCACACCCCCAGGTGGGAACGGTATTCAACGCAGCACACTTTCAGGTTGGAAGGGTATTAAACCCAATAAACTTTTTGTGGGACCGGTATTAAACCCAATACACTTTCTGGCGGGAACGGTATTCAGGGCCGCTCACCCCCAGGTAGGAACGGTATTCAACGCAGCACACTTTCTGGTGAAAACGGTATTCAAGGCAGCACACTTTCTGGTGGGAACGGTATTCAAGGCAGCACACCCCCAGTTCGGAACGGTATTGAACGGAGCACACTTTCAGGTGGGAATGGTATTAAAACCAATATACTTTCGGGTAGGAAGGTTATTCAAAGCAGCACATTTTCTGGTGGGAACGGTATTCAAGGCAGCACACCCCCAGGTGGGAACGGTATTCAACGCAGCACACTTTCAGGTGGGAACGGTATTAAACCCAATAAACTTTTTGTGGGACCGGTATTAAACCCAATACACTTTCTGGTAGGAACGGTATTCAGGGCAGCACACCCCAGGTAGGAACGGTATTCAACACAGCACAATTTCCGGTGGGAACGGTATTCAAGGCAGCACACCCCAGGTAGGAACGGTATTCAACGCAGCACACTTTCAGGTGGGAACGGTATTCAAGGCAGCACACCCCCAGGTAGGAACGGTATTGAACGCAGCATATTTTCTGGTGGGAACGGTATTCAAGGCAGCACACCTTCAGGTGGGAACGGTATTAAACCCAATAAACTTTTTGTGGGACCGGTATTAAACCCAATACACTTTCTGGTAGGAACGGTATTCAAAGCAGCACACTTTCAGGATGGAACGGTATTCAACGCAGCACACTTTCTGGTAGGAACGGTATTCAAGGCAGCACACCGCCACGTAGGAACGGTTCAGGGCATCCCCAGGTAAGAACGGTATTCAAAAGAACGGTATTCAACGCAGCACACGTTCAGGTGGGACCGGTATTAAACCCAATACACTTTCTGGTGGGAACGGTATTCAGGGCCGCACTCCCCAGGTAGGAACGGTATTCAACGCAGCACACTTTCTGGTGGGAACGTTATTAAACCCAATAATCTTTTTGTGAGACCGGTATTAAACCCAATACACTTTCTGGTAGGAACGGTATTCAACGCAGTACACTTTCAGGTGGGAACGGTATTAAACCCAATACACTTTTTGTGGGACCGGTATTAAACCCAATACACTTTCTGGTGGGAACGTTATTCAAGGCAGCACACTTTCAGGTGGGAACGGTATTAAACCCATTAAACTTTTTGTGGGACCGGTATTAAACCCAATACACTTTCTGGTGGGAACGGTATTCAGGGCAGCACACTTTCAGGTGGGAACGGTATTAAACCCAATAAACTTTTTGTGGGACCGGTATTAAACCCAATACACTTTCTGGTGGGAAAGGTATTCAGGGCAACACACCCCCAGGTAGAAACGGTATTCAACACAGCAACTTTCAGGTGGGAACGGTATTCAGGGCACCACACCCCCAGGTAGGAACGGTATTCCACAACGCAATAAACTTTTTGTGGGACCGGTATTAAACCCAATACACTTTCTGGTGGGAACGGTATTCAGGGCAGCACACCCCCAGGTAGGAACGGTATTCAACACAGCAACTTTCTGGTGGGAACGGTATTCAGGGCACCACACCCCCAGGTAGGAACGGTATTCAACACAGCAACTTTCTGGAGGGAACAGTATTCAAGGCAGCACACCCCCAGGTAGGAACGGTATTCAACGCAGCACATTTTCTGCTAGGAACAGTATTCAAGGCAGCACACCCCCAGGTCGGAACGGTATTCAACGCAGCACACTTTCTGGTGGGACCGGTATTAAACCCAATACACTTTCTGGTGGGAACGGTATTCAAGGCAGCACACTTTCAGGTGGGAACGGTATTAAACCCAATAAACTTTTTGTGGGACCGGTATTAAACCCAATACACTTTCTGGTGGGAACGGTATTCAGGGCAGCACACCCCCAGGTAGGAACGGTATTCAACAAGGCAACTTTCTGGTGGGAACGGTATTCAGGGCAGCACACCCCCAGGTAGGAACGGTATTCCACACAGCACACTTCCTGGAGGGAACAGTATTCAAGGCAGCACACCCCCAGGTAGGAACGGTATTCAACGCAGCACACTTTCAGGTGGGAACGGTATTACCCAATAAACTTTTTGTGGGACCGGTATTAAACCCAATACACTTTCTGGTAGGAACGGTATTCAACGCAGTACACTTTCAGGTGGGAACGGTATTAAACCCAATACACTATTTGTGGGACCGGTATTAAACCCAATACACTTTCTGGTGGGAACGGTATTCAAGGCAGCACACTTTCAGGTGGGAACGGTATTCAATGCAGCACACTTTTGGTGGGACCGGTATTAAACCCAATTACTTTCTGGTGGGAACGGTATTCAAGGCAGCACACTTTCAGGTGGGAACGGTATTAAACCCAATAACCTTTTTGTGGGACCGGTATTAAACCCAATACACTTTCTGGTGGGAACGGTATTCAGGGCACCACACCCCCAGGTTGGAACGGTATTCAACGCAGGACACTTTCAGGTGGGAACGGTATTTTAGGCAGCACACGTTCAGGTGGGAACGGTATTAAACCTATTAAATTTTTGGGGACCGGTATTAAACCCAATACAATTTCTGGTAGAAACGGTATTCAAAGCAGCACACTTTCAGGTTGGAACGGTATTCAAGGCAGCACACCCCAGGTAGGAACGGTATTCAACGCAGCACAATTTCCGGTGGGAATGGTATTCAAGGCAGACCACCCCAGGTAGGAACGGTATTCAACGCAGCACAATTTTCGGTGGGAATGGTATTCAAGGCAGACCACCCCAGGTATGAACGGTATTCAACGCAGCACAATTTTCGGTGGGAATGGTATTCAAGGCAGCACACCCCAGGTAGGAACGGTATTCAACGCAGCACAATTTCCGGTGGGAACGGTATTCAAGGCAGGACACCCCAGGTAGGAACGGTATTCAACGCAGCACACTTTCAGGTGGGAACGGTATTCAAGGCAGCACACCCCAGGTAGGAACGGTATTCAACGCAGCACAATTTCCGGTGGGAATGGTATTCAAGGCAGACCACCCCAGGTAGGAACGGTATTCAACGCAGCACAATTTTCGGTGGGAATGGTATTCAAAGCAGACCACCCCAGGTAGGAACGGTATTCAACGCAGCACAATTTTCGGTGGGAATGGTATTCAAGGCAGCACACCCCAGGTAGGAACGGTATTCAACGCAGCACAATTTCCGGTGGGAACGGTATTCAAGGCAGCACACCCCAGGTAGGAACGGTATTCAACGCAGCACACTTTCAGGTGGGAACGGTATTCAAGGCAGCACACCCCAGGTAGGAACGGTATTCAACGCAGCACAATTTTCGGTGGGAATGGTATTCAAGGCAGCACACCCCAGGTAGGAACGGTATTCAACGCAGCACAATTTCCGGTGGGAACGGTATTCAAGGCAGCACACCCCAGGTAGGAACGGTATTCAACGCAGCACACTTTCAGGTGGGAACGGTATTCAAGGCAGCTCACCCCCAGGTCGGAACGGTATTCAACGCAGCACATTTTCTGGTGGGAACGGTATTCAAGGCAGAACACCTTCAGGTGGGAACGGTATTAAACCCAATACACTATTTGTGGGACCGGTATTAAACCCAATAAAATTTCTGGTGGGAACGGTATTCAAGGCAGCACACTTTCAGGTGGGAACGGTATTCAACGCAGCACACTTTTAGGTGGGACCGGTATTAAACCCAATACACTTTCTGGTGGGAACGGTATTCAAGGCAGCACACTTTCAGGTGGGAATGGTATTAAAGCCAATAACCTTTTTGTGAGACCGGTATTAAACCCAATACACTTTCAGGTTGGAACGGTATTCAAGGCAGCACACCCCAGATAGGAACGGTATTCAACGCAGCACACTTTCAGGTGGGAACGGTATTCAAGGCAGCACACCCCCAGGTCGGAACGGTATTCAACGCAGCATATTTTCTGGCGGGAACGGTATTCAAGGCAGCACACTTTCAGGTGGGAACGGTATTAAAACCAATAACCTTTTTGTGGGACCGGTATTAAACCCAATACACTTTTGGTGGGAACGGTATTCAGGGCACCACACCCCCAGGTAGGAACGGTATTCAACGCAGCACACTTTCAGGTGGGAACGGTATTCAAGGCAGCACAAGTTCAGGTGGGAACGGTATTAAACCTATTAAACTTTTTGTGGACCAGTATTAAACCCAATACACTTTCTGGTAGAAACGGTATTCAAAGCAGCACACTTTCAGGTTGGAACGGAATTCAAGGCAGCACACCCCAGGTAGGAACGGTATTCAACGCAGCACAATTTTCGGTGGGAACGGTATTCAAGGAAGCACACCCCAGGTAGGAACGGTATTCAACGCAGCACAATTTCCGGTGGGAACGGTATTCAAGGCAGCACACCCCAGGTAGGAACGGTATTCAACGCAGCACACTTTCAGGTGGGAACGGTATTCAAGGCAGCACACCCCAGGTAGGAACGGTATTCAACGCAGCACAATTTCCGGTGGGAACGGTATTCAAGGCAGCACACCCCAGGTAGGAACGGTATTCAACGCAGCACACTTTCAGGTGGGAACGGTATTCAAGGCAGCACACCCCCAGGTCGGAACGGTATTCAACGCAGCACATTTTCTGGTGGGAACGGTATTCAAGGCAGCACACCTTCAAGTGGGAACAGTATTAAACCCAATAAACATTTTGTGGGACCGGTATTAAACCCAATACACTTTCTGGTAGGAACGGTATTCAAAGCAGCACACTTTCAGGTTGGAACGGTATTCAAGGCAGCACACCGCCACGTAGGATGGTATTCAGGGCATCCCCAGGTAAGAACGGTATTCAACGCAGCACACTTTCAGGTGGGACCAGTATTAAACCCAATACACTTTCTGGTGGGAACGGTATTCAGGGCCGTACTCCCCAGGTAGGAACGGTATTCAACGCAGCACACTTTCTGGTGGGAACGTTATTAAACCCAATAAACTTTTTGTGGGAACGGTATTAAACCCAATACACTTTCTGGTAGGAACGGTATTCAACGCAGTACACTTTCAGGTGGGAACGGTATTAAACCCAATACACTATTTGTGGGACCGGTATTAAACCCAATACACTTTCTGGTGGGAACGGTATTCAAGGCAGCACACTTTCAGGTGGGAACGGTATTCAATGCAGCACACTTTTGGTGGGACCGGTATTAAACCCAATTACTTTCTGGTCGGAACGGTATTCAAGGCAGCACACTTTCAGGTGGGAATGGTATTAAACCCAATAACCTTTTTGTGGGACCGGTATTAAACCCAATACACTTTCTGGTGGGAACGGTATTCAGGGAACCACACCACCAGGTTGGAACGGTATTCAACGCAGGACACTTTCAGGTGGGAACGGTATTTTAGGCAGCACACGTTCAGGTGGGAACGGTATTAAACCTATTAAATTTTTGGGGACCAGTATTAAACCCAATACACTTTCTGGTAGAAACGGTATTCAAAGCAGCACACTTTCAGGTTGTAACGGTATTCAAGGCAGCACACCCCAGGTAGGAACGGTATTCAACGCAGCACAATTTCCGGTGGGAACGGTATTCAAGGCAGCACACCCCAGGTAGGAACGGTATTCAACGCAGCACAATTTCCGGTGGGAACGGAATTCAAGGCAGCACACCCCAGGTAGGAACGGTATTCAACGCAGCACAATTTCCGGTGGGAACGGTATTCAAGGCAGCACACCCCAGGTAGGAACGGTATTCAACGCAGCACACTTTCAGGTGGGAACGGTATTCAACGCAGCACACCTTCAGGTGGGAACGGTATTAAACCCAATAAACTTTTTGTGGGACCGGTATTAAACCCAATACACTTTCTGGTAGGAACGGTATTCAACGCAGCACACTTTCAGGTTGAAACGGTATTCAACGCAGCACACTTTCTGGTGGGAACGGTATTCAAGGCAGCACACCGCCACATAGGAACTGTTCAGGGCATCCCCAGGTAAGAACGGTATTCAACGCAGCACACTTTCAGATGGGACCGGTATTAAACCCAATACACTTTCTGGTGGAACGGTATTCAGGGCCGCACTCCCCAGGTAGGAACGGTATTCAACGCAGTACACTTTCAGGTGGGAACGGTATTAAACCCAATAAACTTTTTGTGGGACCGGTATTAAACCCAATACACTTTCTGGCGGGAACGGTATTCAGGGCCGCTCACCCCCAGGTAGGAACGGTATTCAAGGCAGCACACCCCAGGTAGGAACGATATTCAACGCAGCACATTTTCAGGTGGGAACGGCATTCAAGGCAGCTAACCCCAGGTTGGAACGGTTTTCAACGCAGTACACTTTCAGGTGGGAACGGTATTAAACCCAATAAACTTTTTGTGGGACCGGTATTAAACCCAATACACTTTCTGGTGTGAACAGTATTTCAGGGTAGCACACCCCCAGGTAGGAACGGTATTCAACACAGCACACTTCCAGGTGGGAACGATATTCATGGCAACACACCCCCAGGTAGGAACGGTATTCAACGCAGCACACTTTCAGGTGGGAACGGTATTCAAGGCAGCACACTTTCAGGTGGGAACGTTATTAAACCTATTAAACTTTTTGTGGACCGGTATTAAACCCAATACACTTTCTGTTAGAAACGGTATTCAAAGCAGCACACTTTCAGGTTGGAACGGTATTCAAGGCAGAACACCCCAGGTAGGAACGGTATTCAACGCAGTACAATTTCCTGTGGGAACGGAATTCAAGGCAGCACACCCCAGGTAGGAACGGTATTCAACGAAGCACAATTTCCGGTGGGAACGGTATTCAAGGCAGCACACCCCAGGTAGGAACGGCATTCAACGCAGCACACTTTCAGGTGGGAACGGTATTCAAGGCAGCACACCCCCAGGTAGGAACGGTATTCAACGCAGCACATTTTCTGGTGGGAACGGTATTCAAGGCAGCACACCTTCAGGTGGGAACGGTATTAAACCCAATAAACTTTTTGTGGGACCGGTATTAAACCCAATACAGTTTCTGGTAGGAACGGTATTCAAAGCAGCACACTTTCAGGTTGGAACTGTATTCAACGCATCACACTTTCTGGTGGAAACGGTATTCAAGGCCGCACACCGCCACGTAGGAACGGTTCAGGGCATCCCCAGGTGAGAACGGTATTCAACGCAGCACACTTTCAGGTGGGACCGGTATTAAACCCAATACACTTTCTGGTGGAACGGTATTCAGGGCCGCACTCCCCAGGTAGGAACGGTATTCAACGCAGCACACTTTCTGGTGGGAACGTTATTAAACCCAATAATCTTTTTGTGAGACCAGTATTAAACCCAATACACTTTCTGGTAGGAACGGTATTCAACGCAGTACACTTTCAGGTGGGAACGGTATTCAAGGCAGCACACCCCAGGTAGGAACGGTATTCAACGAAGCACAATTTTCGGTGGGAACGGTATTCAAGGCAGCACACCTTCAGGTGGGAACGGTATTAAACCCAATACACTATTTGTGGGACCGGTATTAAACCCAATAAACTTTCTGGTGGGAACGGTATTCAAGGCAGCACACTTTCAGGTGGGAACGGTATTCAACGCAGCACACTTTTAGGTGGGACCGGTATTAAACCCAATACACTTTCTGGTAGGAACGGTATTCAAGGCAGCACACTTTCAGGTGGGAACGGTATTAAACCCAATAACCTTTTTGTGGGACCGGTATTAAACCCAATACACTTTCTGGTGGGAACGGTATTCAGGGCACCACACCCCCAGGTAGGAACGGTATTCAACGCAGCACACTTTCAGGTGGGAACGGTATTCAAGGCAGCACACGTTCAGGTGGGAACGGTATTAAACCTATTAAACTTTTTGTGGACCGGTATTAAACCCAATACACTTTCTGGTAGAAACGGTATTCAACGCAGCACACTTTCAGGTGGGACCAGTATTAAACCCAATACACTTTCTGGTGGGAACGGTATTCAGGGCCGCACTCCCCAGGTAGGAACGGTATTCAACGCAGCACACTTTCTGGTGGGAACGGTACTAAACCCAATCAACTTTTTGTGGGAACGGTATTAAACCCAATACACTTTCTGGTAGGAACGGTATTCAACGCAGTACACTTTCAGGTGGGAACGGTATTAAACCCAATACACTTTTTGTGGGACCGGTATTAAACCCAATACACTTTCTGGTGGGAACGTTATTCAAGGCAGCACACTTTCAGGTGGGAACGGTATTAAACCCAATAAACTTTTTGTGGGACCGGTATTAAACCCAATACACTTTCTGGTGGGAACGGTATTCAGGGCAGCACACCCCCAGATAGGAACGGTATTCAACAAGGCAACTTTCTGGTGGGAACGGTATTCAGGGCAGCACACCCCCAGGTAGGAACGGTATTCCACACAGCACACTTTCTGGAGGGAACAGTATTCAAGGCAGCACACCCCAGGTAGGAACGGTATTCAATGCAGCACATTTTCTGCTAGGAACGGTATTCAAGGCAGCACACCCCAGGTAGGAACGGTATTCAACGCAGCACAATTTCCGGTGGGAACGGAATTCAAGGCAGCACACCCCAGGTAGGAACGGTATTCAACGCAGCACACTTTCAGGTGGGAAAGGTATTCAAGGCAGCACACCCCCAGGTAGGAACGGTATTCAACGCAGCACATTTTCTGCTAGGAACGGTATTCAAGGCAGCACACCCCAGGTAGGAACGGTATTCAACGCAGCACAATTTCCGGTGGGAACGGAATTCAAGGCAGCACACCCCCAGGTAGGAACGGTATTCAACGCAGCACACTTTCAGGTGGGAACGGTATTAAACCCAATCAACTTTTTGTGGGACCGGTATTAAACCCAATACACTTTCTGGTAGGAACGGTATTCAACGCAGTACACTTTCAGGTGGGAACAGTATTAAACCCAATACACTTTTTGTGCACCGGTATTAAACCCAATACACTTTCTGGTGGGAACGGTATTCAAGGCAGCACACTTTCAGGTGGGAACGGTATTAAACCCAATAAACTTTTTGTGGGACCGGTATTAAACCCAATACACTTTCTGGTGGGAACGGTATTCAGGGCAGCACACCCCCAGGTAGGAACGGTATTCAACACAGCAACTTTCTGGTGGGAACGGTATTCTGGGCAGCACACCCCCAGGTAGGAAGGGTATTCCTCACAGCACTCTTTCTGGAGGGAACAGTATTCAAGGCAGCACACCCCCTGGTAGGAACGGTATTCAACGCAGCACATTTTCTGCTAGGAACGGTATTCAAGGCAGCACACCCCCAGGTCGGAACGGTATTCAACGCAGCACACTTTCAGGTGGGACCGGTATTAAACCCAATACACTTTCTGGTGGGAACGGTATTAAAGGCAGCACACTTTCAGGTGGGAACGGTATTCAAGGCAGCTCACCCCAGGTCGGAACGGTATTCAACGCAGCACATTTTCTGGTGGGAACGGTATTCAAGGCAGCACACCACAGGTAGGAACGGTATTCAACGCAGCACAATTTTCGGTGGGAAAGGTATTCAAGGCAGCACACCCCAGGTAGGAACGGTATTCAACGAGCACACTTTCAGGTGGGACCAGTATTAAACCCAATACACTTTCTGGTGGGAACGGTATTCAGGGCCGTACTCCCCAGGTAGGAACGGTATTCAACGCAGCACACTTTCTGGTGGGAACGGTATTCAACGCAGTACACTTTCAGGTGGGAACGGTATTAAACCCAATACACTATTTGTGGGACCGGTATTAAACCCAATACACTTTCTGGTGGGAACGGTATTCAAGGCAGCACACTTTCAGGTGGGAACGGTATTCAATGCAGCACACTTTTGGTGGGACCGGTATTAAACCCAATTACTTTCTGGTGGGAACGGTATTCAAGGCAGCACACGTTCAGGTGGGAACGGTATTAAACCCAATAACCTTTTTGTGGGACCGGTATTAAACCCAATACACTTTCTTGTGGGAACGGTATTCAGGGCACCACACCACCAGGTTGGAACGGTATTCAACGCAGGACACTTTCAGGTGGGAACGGTATTTTAGGCAGCACACGTTCAGGTGGGAACGGTATTAAACCTATTAAATTTTTGGGGACCGGTATTAAACCCAATACACTTTCTGGTAGAAACGGTATTCAAAGCAGCACACTTTCAGGTAGGAACGGTATTCAACGCAGCACAATTTCCGGTGGGAACGGTATTCAAGGCAGGACACCCCAGGTAGGAACGGTATTCAACGCAGCACACTTTCAGGTGGGAACGGTATTCAAGGCAGCACACCCCAGGTAGGAACGGTATTCAACGCAGCACAATTTTCGGTGGGAATGGTATTCAAGGCAGCACACCCCAGGTAGGAACGGTATTCAACGCAGCACAATTTCCGGTGGAAACGGTATTCAAGGCAGCACACCCCAGATAGGAACGGTATTCAACGCAGCACAATTTTCGGTGGGAATGGTATTCAAGGCAGCACACCCCAGGTAGGAACGGTATTCAACGCAGCACAATTTTCGGTGGGAATGGTATTCAAGGCAGCACACCCCAGGTAGGAACGGTATTCAACGCAGCACAATTTCCGGTGGGAACGGTATTCAAGGCAGGACACACCAGGTAGGAACGGTATTCAACGCAGCACACTTTCAGGTGGGAACGGTATTCAAGGCAGCACACCACAGGTAGGAACAGTATTCAACGCAGCACAATTTTCGGTGGGAATGGTATTCAAGGCAGCACACCCCAGGTAGGAACGGTATTCAACGCAGCACAATTTCCGGTGGGAACGGTATTCAAGGCAGCACACCCCAGGTAGGAACGGTATTCAACGCAGCACACTTTCAGTTGGGAACGGTATTCAAGGCAGCACACCCCCAGGTCGGAACGGTATTCAACGCAGCACATTTTCTGGTGGGAACGGTATTCAAGGCAGCTCACCTTCAGGTGGGAACGGTATTAAACCCAAAACACTATTTGTGGGACCGGTATTAAACCCAATAAACTTTCTGGTGGGAACGGTATTCAAGGCAGCACACTTTTAGGTGGGACCGGTATTAAACCCAATACACTTTCTGGTGGGAACGGTATTCAAGGCAGCACACTTTCAGGTGGGAACGTTATTAAACCCAATAACCTTTTGGTGAGACCGGTATTAAACCCAATACACTTTCAGGTTGGAACGGTATTCAAGGCAGCACACCCCAGATAGGAACGGTATTCAACACAGCACACTTTCAGGTGGGAACGTTATTCAAGGCAGCACACCCCCAGGTCGGAACGGTATTCAACGCAGCATATTTTCTGGCGGGAACGGTATTCAAGGCAGCACACTTTCAGGTGGGAACGGTATTAAACCCAATAACCTTTTTGTGGGACCGGTATTAAACCCAATACACTTTCTGGTGGGAACGGTATTCAGGGCACCACACCCCCAGGTAGGAACGGTATTCAACGCAGCACACTTTCAGGTGGGAACGGTATTCAAGGCAGCACACGTTCAGGTGGGAACGGTATTAAACCTATTAAACTTTTTGTGGACCGGTATTAAACCCAATACACTTTCTGGTAGAAACGGTATTCAACGCAGCACACTTTCAGGTGGGACCAGTATTAAACCCAATACACTTTCTGGTGGGAACGGTATTCAGGGCAGCACACTTTCAGGTGGGAACGGTATTAAACCCAATACACTTTTTGTGGGACCGGTATTAAACCCAATACACTTTCTGGTAGGAACGGTATTCAACGCAGTACACTTTCAGGTGGGAACAGTATTAAACCCAATACACTTTTTGTGCACCGGTATTAAACCCAATACACTTTCTGGTGGGAACGGTATTCAAGGCAGCACACTTTCAGGTGGGAACGGTATTAAACCCAATACACTTTTTGTGCACCGGTATTAAACCCAATACACTTTCTGGTGGGAACGGTATTCAAGGCAGCACACTTTCAGGTGGGAACGGTATTAAACCCAATAAACTTTTTGTGGGACCGGTATTAAACCCAATACACTTTCTGGTAGGAACGGTATTCAACGCAGTACACTTTCAGGTGGGAACAGTATGAAACCCAATACACTTTTTGTGCACCGGTATTAAACCCAATACACTTTCTGTGGGAACGGTATTCAAGGCAGCACACTTTCAGGTGGGAACGGTATTAAACCCAATAAACTTTTGTGGGACCGGTATTAAACCCAATACACTTTTGGTGGGAACGGTATTCAGGGCAGCACACCCCCAGGTAGGAACGGTATTCACACAGCAACTTTCTGGTGGGAA